>NW_022280042.1:5550787-5621836 GCF_004355925.1 Anarrhichthys ocellatus
AAAGACTCTTAGTGGATGTCAACTTGTGATTTTATGACAAATTTTGAGTCGTGTGCATTTATTTATCTCCCACAACTGTCACTTGTAGAAAAATAGCTTTTAACTGTCTCACCTGCAAACATGAAGGTGTTGGCCTCTGCCTGTATCTCCTGATCTGTTAGGCCTCGTCCATCTACATCCTGCAATTACACAGAATTACATTGCAGTCTCTTAAAACTATGGTCTCCATCCATCCCTCATTCTTAGTTCTTCTCTACCTTCGACAGCAGTATGATGTCCACGAAATCTTTCTTTCTCTGCGGCGCTGTGGTGAAGCCTGTTTCTGTCTTCGTCTGCTGGCCGATCAGGGCTCGACGCTTCTGAACCACCTCCCTGGTGAACCTGCAAACACCAGGTTTCACCCAAATATAGGACAGATCAGACAATAAGAAGGTGTTGCTGTAGAATACTACGATGTTGTATTATATGTCTGTGCGACACTGCTACATAAAGGTCAGAAGATCACAGTGCGTGAGCTGTACTTGTGCACAACGCCGAGGGCCTTTCTGAACCGTTTTCCCTGCTGTGTTTTCCAGTAGAACCAGTCCCAGTGGTGCAAAATCTTTTGCCGACGATCTATTACCAGGTCACTCAGCTCCACTACGGCTGACACGTACTCACTGGTAGACCTGGAAAGAGGAGAAAGACAAAAAAAGAAGATAAGAGAATCAAAGTACAATGGAAACATATTTGAGAAATAATGTGCGTTGTCCTCACCTCTGACAGTTGCTGTTGTAGCTGAAGGCACATTTCAGTAAACTGTCCAGCGTCATCAGAGTGACGTGGTCAAACATCTCTATGGTATTCGGGCCCTTTGCGACCAAGCGGCGCCACTTATCCTGAGAGACACAGAGAAGATGCAACAGAGACGTTTGCGTGCAGAAACTAAAAGTACACATTTCACCCTGAGTTCTACTCAGAAATGATGAACCACACACGCAACTGAATGCTTGCTTCGGCGTCTTACGTGCATGGTGTTAGTGGAGGTGTTGAACTTGGCGACGTAGTTCTTCAGGATGTCAAAATGAAAAGCGGGAGTCAGCAGCCGTCTCTTGCGAGACCAATCCTCCCCGTTGCTTAGTAAAAGGCTCTGTCCTGGGACGTTTAGGGGGAGAGAAGGTTTGGAGGTGAGGATGACAGTAAACAAAGTCTTTCAGTGGACTTTCGTCAGAGCAGCATGAGCTGTTTCACTCACCAAGCCATGGACGCAGATGGCCGTAGATAAGCTCATCTTTCATTGTTACGCTGGCTGGATGGAGGGAAGGAGGTGTGGATGTAATGGAAGGAGAAAAAGAACAAAATGTGGAAATGTGGCATTGATAGCTTCGGTCCAAAAAGTTTGTTTCCTGGTAATTATACTCTACCCGGGGCCATGAGCAGAGGCTTGACGTAGTCAGGGTGGAAGAGTCTGACAAAGTGATAGAAAGGGCCGATGAACCAGCTGCAGGAGTGTTTGTACGTCCGCACCAAGTCATCCGCCTGCAGGAGGCCTTCTTCTGTGCTCTGCATCTGAGGCGCAGACATAGTGCAAACCAAACATGACAATAAACGCCAACATTTGAATTGAACGTTTGAATTAAAAGATTAGTGGAGTGAGTTTTGGTTGGTTTTACACTCTAACACTTTGCTGAATTCTTATTGAAATTAACCACAAAGAGGAAATATTGTAATAATAACTTGCAACATTGAGCACACCATGTATCGACAGTTCCTTATGTCTTGTTTCGACATTGACCAGGCATTAATGCCGCAACAGTTAAATGTAACAGATGAGGTGATAGCGTAGCAGGATTAATCGTAGAACTGACAATTATAAATGCATGTGTGCGTTTTACCAGCCTCGGTGTGTGTGTCCTACCTGGCCCAGGTGGCCTAAAAGCCAGGAGTTTGCATGTGGCTTGCTGAAGCAGGACAGCCTGTGTGTGTACCAGGCGTGTCGCACCAGCAGCCTCACCGTCCAAGCTGCAACCACAGCTCCCAGTCCTGTACCGAGCACAAACAGGACCCGACAGAGGCCCGTCCAGCTGAGGACTGGAGAGAGGACGCCCCAGAGGAGAGACATCCCGGGACAGCAAGAGAGAGCGACGAGTATACAGAGGTCGCTTGACAGTCGCCCTGCTCTGACTGTGTTCACAATGAGAAGTTACTGATGTTGACATATGCAGAAACCAAACTGTTCCACCCAATTATTTCAACAGGAGCAAGTGCTGTAACCACTCGCACATATTTGAACACTCCCTTTGTTAAAATAACCACTCATTTCCCACATCTTTGTGTCATGTTGATGGGAAATTACAACCATTAACTTGGTTAATTCGCGTATAGAATGTATTTAGGCGTTAGTTCGAGTTGATAGGAATGCACTGCTGTTATTCTGACAAGTTTCTTTTATCTTAAAGGGACAATATGCTCAAGAGGTTTCTTTTTTATTTGAATCTTTTTTCATCATCTTCATTTTGTTCTTGCCAATTATGTTGACGTTGTTTTAAGATAGGCATTCTTCATTGAAAAAGCGACAATTAAATAATTGCAAAGTTACTGTTTATATATTTATTATTAATACATTTTATCAAGTTTAATTTTTGTTGCAGATATTTTAATTTCCTTCTCAAAAATTGTGCTCGACTTCTCCAACCTTTTCTAGCAAATTCAATTTACCATCGATGAACTCCACAAAGGAGCATAAATCGTTTTTAAACCGTAAACTACTTTGTCATAATGTCTCGTCGGCCTGCTTTTTGCGTCACGCTGTGCGCGCTCCCGCGACATTCATGCACGACTCTGCAGAACGCCTGTTTCACCTGAGCGGACAGACGGGTCCAGACAGTCAGGAGTCTGAAGGGGAAATAAAGTTCAGAAATCGTTGTTGGACTTCTACCGACTGCCTGAAATGAGACACCGGAGACACGGTGCGTGTGCACAGCTGTAATGTTTGAACTTCAGACAGTTTCAGGTGAGTTTTAATTCAACATTTCGGACTTAATGGTGTGGAAAAACGCGACCCTGCGTTAATTAGCGTAATTACAATTAGCTGGTGAGTTTCATGTGTCCCCATGTTTTCCCTTCATCCAGTTAATTGGTCTTTTTAATTACATATTTGCTAAATGCCAGGCATTTATGCAAGAAAGTAGTAATTTGCCCCTTTTTATTGGACATCATAGATACTCGTGTTGTAATTCTATAAAATGGAAAACAGTGTAACGCTTGTCATTTTTGATTTAAAAACGGTATTCTAAAATAGTTTACCGCTGTTGGTGCACTAGGGAATGAATACTGCAGTGTAGTTATGTCTTCAGGCTGCTATTCATCAATATATCATTTATTCTTATATTATTTTGGACCAAGTCAGCTATTAGATGCTTGCTTTTTTTCAGGTCATCATTTAAAGTCCCTCAGAAATAAATCACATTTTAATGTTTGACACCAGAGACTCTGGGATATTTAAATAAGATAAATAATATGATAAATAAGAGAAAAACAAAATAATAATTTAGGCCTGAATTTGAAGTATTAACATTTCTGGATATTAATATTGGAGAAGTGAAGCCCATATTTTTAGACAATCCTAATATAACGCGCTTTGAAAGGAATGTAGAAATATCCAGTATCTCATTCTCCTTCCTCTGTGTGCATGTTTCAGCTTTTCAGCTTGAAATGAATGAAACTGCAGAAGGGCACAGCGGGTGTACCAACCAAGAGAGGTCTCTACCTGCTTCCAGCTCCACCCAAACATGGCTGCCAGCTGAATCCCCTCTGTCAGATCGTCCGATGGAGCGAGACCGGCATCACGATGAGATGCAGTCGAGCCCTCCGTCTCCTTTCTACGAGGAACTCTTTTACACCAGCCAGACCTCCAACATCGTGGTCCCTCTGACCGGTGCCCTCATGACCTCCTCCGGGCCACAGAGCCATGTGGTGAAACAAGGTTACCTGGGGAAGCTGGATCGGAATGACAGAAGATATTTTGTCCTGAGAGCAGGAAGTCACACCGGGCCGAGCCGACTCGAGTGGTACAAGAACCAGGAGAAGTTCACAGCAGTGGAGAAGTCTGCTGGTAAAGCTGCGCTGTTTGGCTCGAGTAAGCAAGGGTAGGTTCAAGCAACTTTAACCAACTAATGTGTAAATAGAAACTGAAGACCAGGCAATACAATACACTACAATACATGACTATAAAGTAACTGCAGAAAAACTACAATCCAAAATGAAATTGTTTCCTTCCTCCCCAGGGTGATTTACCTGAGGTGCTGTCTTGGTGTGAGTCGGAGTGGCAGTGCTAGGAACGGCCGCACGCTGGCGCTGTATGCCAAGGATCAAACCATGGTACTGGTGGTGGAGCACCAGTGGGAACAAGAAGACTGGTATCTGGCCATTAAGAAACTGATGGAGGAAGAGCGGAAGGATGAAGAGCATGGAGAAGGATTTGATGAAGACGATGATGGGTATTGCACCCTGCCCCCTGCTGCGTTCTTCAAAGAGGTCAGACCAGATTTTTATTGTTGTGCATTAGATTTAAAGGGACAGTGTGCAGGATTTGCTGGCATTTAGCAGTTTGGTTGCAGATTGCAACCAGTCAGTTGTGGGGTACTATAGAAACATGGCGGACTCCGTGAAGAGGACCGCTCCATATGTCGATATGAAGGGTTCATTCTAAGCTAACGAAAACCCAACCGTTCTTAGTTTCAGGTGATTATACGCTTCTGAAAATAATAGCAAATGAGAGTTCCTTGTTGTAACTTTTAAGTACTACCAGCTTTTCATTAGATATAAATACCCCTACCCCGATCTTTGCCTCTGCTCCCTTCACTGTCGTCTAAGGTATGGCCCATCACAGTGAAGCCCATAGGTCTGGGTTGTTCCAAGTCCCTGGCTGGGGAGAGCCGTCTCTGCCTCACAGCTACGTCTCTCATCTTGGTCCGAGTGACTGCATGCAGTAATTTGCCGTCGGTTACCATACCTTTACTGAGTGTTAGGCGCTTTGGTCACTTGGATGGCTCGTTCTACTTGGAGCTCGGCAGGTCGGCACCAAACGGTCCTGGAGAGATCTGGTTGGGAGCAAGAGACCAAGGTAATTAAGACGTAAAAGATGTGCTGATTTCACTCATGTCTGCCTTACCATAGGACCGTGACTTCTTTTGTCTGCTCTGTACAGGGAACCCAGCAGTTGCCCACCACATTCATGAGGTGGTTCGTGAGACAGTCAGGGCACTGCGAGCTCTCCCTGACTTCAGCCGGTCTCCGACCTCCAACCACCATCAGCTTCAAACCCTTCTGGCTCTAAAACGCTGCAGACCCAAACACAGAGACAAACCGGTGAATGTGAGACCACCTGGTTCTCGTCTGGCCCCGCCCCTCAGAAACCCTGAAATCCAGAAAGGTCCAACTAAATGTTACCTCGAGCTCAACAAAACGGAGCCTGAATCCACTCTGAGCTCCTCCTCACATCCCGGCCCTCTCGGATCCCATCCGAGCTCCGTGTCTGAGACTGGAAGCTACATGGAAATGAAGATGGATCAACATCTCCCAGCGAACAAAGGGAGGGAAAACGACTGCGGAAGAACTTTCATGGCGACAGGGCACCACTGCAGTGTTGCAGCCTGCGGGATGGAGAGCTGGGAGCCAGCTGTGGAGCAGGGTCTGGGTTACATGATGATGTCGCCACCAGCACTGCCGCAGGATGACTATGTGACCATGACAAGCCCACATAAACACAACGGACCACCTCACCCTTCACCCTCTTCTTCCCCTCAGACATTCAACTGGTAAGATCCCAGAGAAACTTGGTAGGAAACATTACAAATGCAAGCCTCAGAATGTACTAAGAGGTTATGCTGAATGCACAACTTGTGCAGTGTTTGTATTTAAACATGTAGTATGTATTTTTTTTTGTAGCTCCACCTCTGACAGCTACTCTCCTCTGCACCCGTCACATCATCGGACCAATGAGGACAGTCGGCCACACTGGCTGGTGACCTCAGTCCAACAGTCCGAAACAGAAGCTGGCCAATCACGGATGAGCTGCTTATGGCGACCACAGGAAGCTGCAAGGCAGGAGCAGATATCGGCAAAGCGGAGACGAGTAGCACAGACCTGGGCCTCTTTGTCTCCTGTGAGGAGTGTTGATCGGTCTGGCGTGACAACTCCAAGTGGACCAGACCAGACCAGGCCAGTCCAGGCGAGGCCAAACTCTGGCGCAGGCAGGTCGAGCCGAGCTGCATCAGAACGATGTGTGAGAAGATACCGGCTGTCGTTGTGTCTGCCTTCCTGCCTGCAAGCTGGGGATGGAAACTGAGTTGTTGTAATAATTATTTTGTTAAAATCAATAATCTGAACAGGAGCTACTTATTATTCACGTGCAGCAGGTAACGTTATAGTTACAGGCCACAAAAAGTAAACTTATGAAAGAATAATTGATTGAAATATTCAATCAACCATCTTAAATTAAATACAGAATATGTTTAAAAAAATAAAGTTGTCTTTGACACATTTATATTGTTATATTGTCTGTAAATGCACTAAGTGTTTGGTTTCAGTTTTCCCCTTTTTGTCTATTTTCGTTCCCTCTTTTTGACTCTTCACAGCACTATAGATGCTCCATTGTTATATGAAATAATTAAAAGAATAAAGTCGCATGAATACAAATGTTTAAGCCCTTTATTGATCGGTAACCAGGGTGAGGACAACAGCGTATAATAATCACAAAGATTGTGGAATTTAAGAAACTCGTTTATTCGAACAATGAAGCTGCTTGCAGTTTAATTACTAATGGATGTTCTTTTCCTTTGCTGTGTGATAATGCACTGTATAGTCTTCATGCAGGATTCTGTCATTGCCTAACATAACTGCTTAAATACTGCAACATTGTTCGAGTTCATAATTATCTCGGTACATGTGAACATCAGAGGTGAGACTTGTGGACAGATGTACATAATAAAGAGCATGTTGGAGAGTTTAGTGTGTTTCAATGCTAAAGACTGAAAAAACAAATGACTAACGTAGAATAAAGTCATCCATTCTTCAATAATATGACAACTTATTTAGTGATTCATTATCTATAGATTGGCTGATGGAAGTTGGAGCTGTATTTTTACCCGAGTTGGTTACTTGATTAACAAACAATTACCGCTCTAAATGCTTTCAAACTTATTTTCATTAGAGGAAATACTCCCTGTAGGCCTTACATGACAAGTATCTTTTAGCTTCACGCTACTTTTCCTTTTCAATATTACTATATTGACTATTTTCTGTTTCCTCTCATAGATGGTTGCAAGTTGACTGGTGTTTACACAGTCCGTGGGAACTATGGTGGAGTCTTCAGGTTTGTGAAGAAGAGGAACGTTACACAGAATGAACGTCATGAAAAATTACAAATAGGTCAGTATTTAATGTCAGCGCCGTGCAAATATAGTGTTCATTTGGGTACATAGAGATTGTGTACTGTTTTCTAATGCAGAGAGGGAATAATGGAGCCTGGAGGTGTCTTAATGCAGTTTATTTAACAAATATTCAAAGTGTATTCTTAATAAAAGCACACTTTACTCCCCTGTTTCTACCTAATTTATGATCCAAAATGCAAATACAGTGAGAGAATGTTTCTGTTATGCATTCTTGTCCTGTCCTCTGTATCCATGTCCACCTAAGAAATGATCTGTTTTAATTCTGCACAGTTTAATTAAAACGTATTTATCTCAAATCCATAGAAACACACTGTACCACACATTGACCCTCCCCCCCCCCCACAATGAATGACGCGCTCTTCCTGTGAGGTCATCACTATTTAGCTCAGGTGGACGAGCTCGCCTGATGACGCATCCAAGATGGCTGACAACAACCTGCGCGGTTACTGCTCGCGTGTTTGTGAATGGAGGACCAGAGGAAGAGGGAGACCTGCAGCTAACGTTACCTGCGAGTTACGATGTCATTCCGGGGCTTTTGGTTACAGGTGTTCTACTGTTGTTGTTGTTGTAGAGATGCACTTCCTTGCTTTGAACACTAGAGGGCGTACTTCATAAATGATATGGACTCATAGAGGGTTGCAGGGATGACGCATTTCTGTAGGCCAGCTAAGGGGAGTTAAAAGAGGGCACGTCAATCTATCGTGGGGGTTCAACACATGCGCAGTAGAATCTGGTCTCTCTAACTGGCTGCCGTCATAAGACATGATATTGATCGATCGCTCGTCTACCATGACACCCTCCCTGTGGACTGAGGCGGACTTCAGAATACCTCAAGCTGACGTTACAGCCCATGTTATTTGTCTTCTTTTGTTGGTTGTCAGAGAGAAGACTCAAGGTGTGGGGGCGAGGAGCAGCAGACTGGATGGAGACGAGGACATCAAGGTGAGGAGAGATGGACCTGAGAAACAAACTATCATCTGTACACAGCTGTAAACCGCAACAGTCGAACCACATGCCTTTTATATAGGAACGATTGTGTGTCTGTAATGTGTTATTTGTGTCTCCATCCTCCAGAAAGTGCTGGAGTAGCAGCTGGAGAAGCTGCTCAAGCGGTTTGGATTCCGTTTTTCACATGTTGCTCGGTTCTCGACTTGCGGGCTGGGAATGTGATTTTCAGAAGATAACACAGCAGCAGTGTGCAGAACAAATCCCAGAACAGACGGGCAGGCCTCGAGCTTCAGGGATAGCTCACCGAGATAAGCAGCTGACAGTGAGTGACGCGTGGCACCCTGAGGAGAAAGGTTCAAATCCATCTCCATCTCAAGGTCCGGTCTGTTTCCACCACCGATTAGAGGCACCAGAGCTGAAGATGATTCAAGATGTGATCTGGTGTTTTATTTGTAAATGCGCAGAACAATCTCTCATTGTTGTAAAGGAGCTTAAGTGTTAGTTTTGTTCCAGAGGTTTTCTGTGTTTAAGAGCTGAGTGAAGGCGGTGTGACCAAATAGCTCAGTCAGTTAGCAGACTGCTCAGAAGACCTGAGGTCATGAGCTCGCTCCTTGTGAGGTGCAGTGATTTTTTGAGTGAAAGTGCTGACACTAGTGATGCGTGACAACATGAGGTGAAAGGATGAAACCCTAACTGTGTTTCAGGAAGGTCCAGTCTGTTTCCTCCACACATTTGAAACACTAACAACAAAACTGAAGGAGCTTCATAGAGAAGAGTGATAGTTTATTTTTGCAGGAGAATGTGTGACGCTGCAGCAGCAGCTGAGCGCGTCAGATTGGGAGTCTGGAGGTTGTGGGCTCCATCCTGTGGCGCAGTGAATTTTAAGGTCCAACACCCAAGATGAGGAAGTTAAATACTCTATGAAGATGTACGACTTGACATAAGTGAGGCTGGGTTATGAGTGACTGGAGGTTATGAGTTTGTACATTCAGGTCAACCAGTCAAAACAGAGGAGACAAATATGCAATGAACCAGACATGAGTGTCAGATCAGATAGCTCGAGGTGATAGACGTCCTCTTAGAAGACAGGAGGAGGTTGTGGGTTCAAACCTTATGTGGTGCAGTGACTTTTGAGGTCTAACAGCCAAAGGAAGAAGTCAAATATAGCAAGAGAAGAGTTCAAAGTGTGAGTGATGTGATGGTGAGATTACACAGTTCCAGGTTTGGATCGCGCTGACCCGGGTTCGCTCCTCACCTATGTGAGGACATCAATGTCCACGACCCCGGGGGTCGAGACGTCCGTCTCCTCCTGGGTTTTCAGAGAAATTAACTCATTTGACTCATTTTATACTACATTTTTATGATTATGATTTTTGATGATCAGCTTGAGGTATTCTGAAGTCCGCCTCAGTCCACAGGGAGGGTGTCATGGTAGACGAGCGATCGATCAATATCATGTCTTATGACCGCAGCCAGCTAGAGAGACCAGATTCTACTGCGCATGTGTTGAACCCCCACGATAGATTAACGTGCCCTATTTTAACTCCCCTTAGCTGGCCTACAGAAATGCGTCATCCCTGCAACCCTCTATGAGTCCATATCATTTATGAAGTACGCCCTCTAGTGTTCAATGCAAGGAAGTGCATCTCTACAACAACAACAACAGTAGAACACCTGTAACCAAAAGCCCCGGAATGACATCGTAACTCGCAGGTAACGTTAGCTGCAGGTCTCCCTCTTCCTCTGGTCCTCCATTCACAAACACGCGAGCAGTAACCGCGCAGGTTGTTGTCAGCCATCTTGGATGCGTCATCAGGCGAGCTCGTCCACCTGCGCTAAATAGCGATGACCTCACAGGAAGAGCGCGTCATTCATTGCGTCATCAAAAAACTACTTGAACGTGTCATTCATAATGTCAATTTTTACTGTTACTGACTTCTCCACGGTTAGAAATGGACAGAAAGCTGAAAAACATTGTCAACAATATCTATTTATTTAGATATTTTAGAAATATTCTGATATACTGTATAGCTTTATTCTAACTTTGCACAAAGAAGACATGATTTGACGAACACATTACATTTAAAGGGAACTCAGATTCAACAGTTCAATGGCCCTCTGACAAAGAAACACTGATGCGTCTTTGTACTTCTCCAAAGACTTAAAACCTTGACCTTGTGTGGTACAGTGTGTTTCTATGGATTTGAGATAGATACGTTTTAAACTGTGCAAAATTAAAACAGATCATTTCTTAGGTGGACATGGATACAGAGGACAGGACAAGAATGCATAACAGAAACATTTTCTCACTGCATTTCCATTTTGGATCATAAATTAGGTAGAAACAGGGGAGTAAAGTGTGCTTTTATTAAGAATACACTTTGAATATTTGTTGAATAAACTGCATTAAGACACCTCCATAGAGGCTGCATTATTCCCTCTCTACTCCCACTGCATTAGAAAACAGTACACAATCTCTATGTACCCACATAAACACTATATTTGCACGGCGCTGGCATCAGCCAATAACAACACGCTGTGCGTTGGTGAGACTTATGGCACATATTAATCCTGTATTATGTGATTTAACGTCATCATTATTACTATTGATGAAAAGGGTCAAATCGGCATGTTTTAGATATTTTGTCACAACATGTTCACATGATATGATCTCCTTCAAAGTGGACATTTAGGAGGTATGAGGCTTTCAGCAGACACAAGAAACGCATTTAAAGAGACAGGCGTGTCAATATTTTTCCTTAAGGCATGGAATATGCAACGAGGTAACAGCCATCGACTGCATCGCGCTCGCCCCACTGATGTCATGTCAACATCACAGACACAGAAACAAAACATGACCACCACTGCAACATCAGGACGAGTGACATTGTAAATGTTATCCGTTTTTTTTTTCTTCCGGAATTGATATTTTAAGCTGATAAACACAACTTTGACCACAAATCAAATATTCTGCTGGGACACTGAGCAGAACAATACACACACTGTAGAAACAGAGTTAACGGGATATATGTTTGACATTATGATTAGAATGAGAGCTGAAACAACAGGACTCTCACATATTATCCCATAAAATATTCAGTACATATGCTGTACTGAATATTTGCTGTATATCGCCTTCTTCATTTCATATAAAGGCCGTAGTTTCACCCGCCACTTTAGAATGGCTCTTATAGATATACTGTCTGTACAAGTTCTGCATTGCCCTCCTTTATAGTCTTTGTACAAGATATAACATCTCCTTTTTTTCAATTTATATATATATAGATCTCCGCAATATAGACATTCAAATCTACAGTATTAGAAGCGTTCGTTTCTGATTATTTTATAATTGGGTATTAATCTAAAATAAAATTAAAAAATAAACCTTTTATCTTCGACAGGTCGACATAAAAAGACAGCATGACTTCACGTTGCTATGATGAAGGAGACGAGCAATAAGGTAGATTGCTGCTAAAATATACATTCAACCCGCACGGTGTGTAGCCATAAGAACAGACAAAGGACAATAATGTTGATATTCAACACTTAGAAGATTAAATAACAGACCTACAGAGAGAGGAAGGAAGGGGGAATGTTTTGCACATTTAAGTGTACACTTTTGTCAAAACTAAAGAACTACACTGAGGAGGGAGCGGTTTAGTTTCAGGGGAAAGCTGAGGGATTTGGGGCTACAGACGGGATAGAAAACAAGTCGGTGGCTTATACAGGACTTGAGGAAGGGGCTCAGTGTGAAAAACAGAAGAAGCCACACATCTCTGTACATTCCCTTCCTTTCAAACTCAGTCAATAAAATCACACTTTACTTTTCATTTGTGAAATGTTTGCAGCACAGCCTCCCTGTTATCCGTACCCTGCAGGTATTTGTATGGCATTTGGCTACAGATAGAAAAATACAGTACGCCTGTCAGCCCTCTCAGACGTGGGACTCGTCCAGGTCCAGGTCGACCGGGGAGAGGGGCAGGGGCCGCCGACGGGGTGACCGGCGGGGTGAGGTATGGGACAGCAGCGGGGTGAGGAGGGGGTTCTCTGTGCCCTCGTCCTCGCTGAGCTGCAGCAGGGTGTCGCTGCGCGGCAGGAGCGCAGTCGTGTCCTCATCCCCGGGGCTGTCTCTGATCCTGGGCGGCCCCGGCGGCGGCGGAAGCAGGAGAGGCGCTGGCGGCAGAGGCGGAGGCGGCGGGGGGCCGGGGGCTGGCGCCGTGCCTAGCACCGGGAGCGGTGGAGGGAGAGGAGAGTTGGTGCGGGACAAGGCGAGAGGGGAGCAGGTTCGGGAGAAGGGCAGCGGGGAGCAGGTTCGGGATGGGGGTGTTGGGGTGGAAGGGCGGGAGATGGAGGGAGGAGGGGAGAGGCTGCTGCGGAGGCCCCACTGCTCTCGCTTCTCCTTGCTGCTGATGACGGGAGGAACCTGGGGAGAATAAAGTGGTTAATGAGAATTTGCCAAGATGGATTGTTCAATGCTCCAGCCCTTTCTCTGCTGGTCCTACCTGTGTCTTAGCAGGGCTGTGCAGGTCGGCGGTCACTGTGGCCGAGGAGACAGAGGGCACCTCCAGTGTCGGGGACTTTGAAAGGGCAGGACTTGCCTTCCTGCCCTCAGCCAGAGGGTCCATCGCGCTGGGAGTCTGCTGGCCTTGGCTCTCTGTAAAGGTGACTGACCTCTTTTGGTCTCCATGCGCTGTGGGCACACATGCGTGCGCACGTGGTCAAAACAGAGACAACAGCGCCAGCTATAGCGACTCGCTAACACATCAGCACCACCAAAAAAAAGAAAAGAAAAGTGGAGGCAGGGATGGAACAGGAAAGGGTAGGCAGGGACTGGGAGGGGGATGCAAGACAGACATGCAGAGCGCCCTACTGGGTGAGGTTGCAGATAAAAGGGGGCGGGCCGTTGCAGGGTGGAGAGGAGAGGGTTAAGGGTTGTGTCTCACCTTCACAGTCCAACAAAGTTTCTTTATTTCGAAACATAAGGCATGAGACAGAACAGAGTGAGAAGAGTCAGTCTGGGGACAGGTGGTACAACGAACAGCATTGGAACAAAGACGGAGGTTGTGAACGGGGAGGATGGGCCAGTTCAAGTCAGCACACAGACATTAAACATCACATTTTAATGGGAGAATTAGGCTTTAACGGTGTTTAACAGTCTAGACTTGGCTTGTTGTGTGTTGATGAAGTGCAGGGAGAGTCTGGCTGTTACATTTTCAGTGACTCACTCGTTTTAAAATTCTATGACAAACATATCCTCACATTCAGTCAGCAACACACACACACACACACACACACACACACACACGCACACACACGCACACACACACACACACACACACACACACACATGAAGGCACGTGTTGTGTTACCCAGTGGTTTGTTCTTGGGCTGGATGCTCCTGCGGGTTGTGGAAAGCCTCGCTCCAGACCGACTACGTGGTTCAGTCTTTGGAATGGACAGCAGGGGGCGGCGCAGCTGCAGGAAAGTCACAATTAATTCCAATCCAGTTTAGAGTATGAACTGTTTTTTTCAGTTTTTACGCATTAACTTTTAGAGTTCATGCAATATGACAAATGCTTTTATTTCAATTTCACATATTCATTATGAATCAAAGAGGGATAATTCAACATGTTACTGCTGTTACAGTTGGAGATGTTGTGTTTTCCTTTAAAGTGCTAAATCATATTTCAATCATTCATACTTCCCGTTTTCTCCTCCCCTTCTTTTGGATACAAATCACTTCTTAATTACTGTCCATGTAGTTTGCATAATTTCATTCAAAATTAAAGATAAAGTTAACGTCCACACCTGTCTGAGGCCTCTCTTTCTTCCTAAAGGAGGCTGGATCAGAAGGTTCTGCTGACCCGGTTCACTCTGCACACTGGCAACCCTGGTACAATCATCAGATGAACATTTGCATTCACACACATTCACACACACACACACACACACACACACACACACACACACACACACACACACACAAGAGACACAAAAATACATCAACACGAAGAGACCAAAAGACCACCGCATCCCCAGCTGAGCTCGTTTACTGACCAAATCTTTGACCACAATAAGTTATAGCTATTCTACCCATTCACTCACTACACGACACACACACACAATAAGTTACAAGACACCCAATCACAGTGCAGAAAAAAATGATTCATACACTGACAACACAACAAGGGATAGTAGGGGCTGGAGTAGCAACGCTCACACATTTAGAATCCCCCCTTTTCCTAACGTGTGACTCTGTTAAATCAAATTGTAATTGGGCTACATCAGATTTGAAGTTCTCAAAAGCAAAATTGGACAAAACCGGACAAAGAAAACAAAAGTGTCCTCATGTTATAGTTGCCACCCCAGTTCCCTCTTGCCCCTACAGATTGGTATCCAGAGTAGGACGCCCAATTTGATCAGCGAGAAGCTTGATAGACACGTAAACAGTATGAAACACCATGGCACCAATGGGAGAGAGGCTGACTCTAGTGATGGCACATCAACTGGAAAGACCCACAGCTAACAGAGGTGAAACAGAGCTCCCTGGCCCCGGGGGCCCTCTTTAGCTGTTTTTTTAGGGGGTAGGGGCCTGGTTAAGATAGCACAGCAGATGAGCTGAGAAGATGAGGGTCAGTGTGGAGCTCAAGAGGAAGTAGGGGGGGGGGGGGGGGGTAGAGGATAGAGACAAGTACCACTGGACCCACACAGAGAGAGATAGAGACAGGTAAGTGAGGGGAGGTGTAGCGGGCCAAGGCGATTTGATTGGATGTGGATGAGTGATCAACGGCGAGGCGGCCAATAGAGGGGGGCCATCCAGAGGCGATGCCCCTCCCACCGGCAGACAGATGCAAGAACGCACCAACGGGAGAGACACAGAGAGAGGGCCACTGTACCTAGAGAGGTTACCCTCCTGCAGAAGGCCCTGGGACTCATCTAGCACATTGGGTTCACTGTAAAAAGGGAGGGCGGAGGGGGAGTTTAGGGAGTGTAGTCGAGATCCGTTACCGCCCGAGTCCCTGAGCCCAGACAGCGCGGTGGGAGGCCGGAGCTGTGACTACTACATTCTTACCAAGATACAGAGTCTTAGCTACTTCACAATTCTGCTCTGAGACAGTTGAACAAAAACGTCATAAATCAACAGAGATATACACAGAAAAAATGGCTGTGGTTGTGGGATATGACTGATTGATCCAATTCTACATATTACATAAATAAGCCAAGATCGGAATCGTACATGGATATTTGTTGAAGGTAGCTGTGAAAACACAAATAATTGAATTTGAGCTCAGCGAAACAGTAAATGCAGGAATACTTTCAACAGAAAACACACATCAGGGTTCACACAGTTAGAACATTTCTGTCTGCACACCAGCTCAATCTTTTGTCCTGTATCGTCAACTGCAGGACAAATGAGGGAGAAAAGATCCTGCATATCGTCACAAACCAGGGCACATTTTATACTTGTCTTTAACAGAAACTACACTACGAAAGTGCTTGTCCATACTTGTGTACAGTGTGTATTTGGTGAGCGTGCATGCATGTGTGTTGTTATACGTTACCTGTGGCTGGGCAGCAAGGTGGTGCGGGGGACCTCGGGCTGCAAGGCCGCGGAGCCGGTGGCGTGGCTGGAGAACCGTCGCTGCGCCATCATCCGAGGCAAAAAGGCTTCGTGCTCGCTCACCACGCTAATGGAGTCATCTGGAAGGGAGAAGGATGGATGTGGTGAGTTCAGTCCGATTTTTCGACGATTGTCATGTGAAAGAAATGAGAATGTTTCTGACTCTCTTCGTCGTCCTCGTCGGTGCGGCTGAGCGTGTCTTGGGAGGGTTGGCGCGACGGTTGGCTGTCCTGCTCCCAAACTGTGCCGGTGCCCGTGTTGGAGCGCGACATCGTGGCCAAACTGAGGCGGTATGCTGACGTAGAGGTGCCCACCGTGCTGATGGACGTCTTGCCCTGGTAAGCTGTTTGATGGAGGCAGGTTGAACACCAACACACAGGCAAAAATGTAAGTTAACAATTCGAGGAATCATCTGATATTTTAACTTTGCTTCAGTGTCTGACCGGAGCCGCTGTGCACAGCCTCCTTGAGGATCTTGAGTTCATTGTTGAACTCTGCGAACAGGGAGCTCTTGCAGAGAGGGCGCGGGATGAATCGTCGCTCCAGCTGGTCAGCGATGTGGTGACGTGCTGTGATCTCCTCCTGGGAGTCGGCAGGCTGCGTCAACAACTAGACGAACATGAACATACATGGAGCAGTGAGGAGAACAAAGAGGCAAATCGTTCAAAAGCGCATGCACAATTAAAGTGAATGAACAAATAAGCTGGTTCTTAACCTTGCACTGTATGAAGGGTCTCAGCAGGACAAAGATAGGAATACGGGTTCGGACGATGAAGTCGATGAAGTCCCAGAAGGCCAAGCCGCCCACTTTTCTCAGAGCCATCTCTTTCACTTGCAAGCTTAGCCGGTACCACTGGTTTCCCAATGAGCGCTCAAAGCAAACCAACACCACCTTCAGAGCTGCAGAGGGACAGTCGAAGGGAAGAGGATGAGAAGGGACCAAAAGCAGCTATAAAATGCTGTCACTTTTCATTTGTACCCAGATACGCAGCCTGGCTGGTGGACTCTGCTAATCCCTCTCTGCGCAGATCCTTCCCCGTGTCGCCCGGGGTGGAGCAGTGAGCCGGGGAAGCGTCCAGCATGAAGTTCTTTGTGCGGGAGGTGGAGATGATGCGGGGAGGCAGCAGGATATTGATGACCGTCTGGAGGAGCAGGAAGATCTCCGGCTGCTCCAGGTGGGGGCTATCTGGAAGAAGGAAACAGACGGACATTGAATTCAAGACATTCATACAACTTGATTCATGTGTTGCGTTTTAATTCTATGTAACCAGGGAAGCAATACCAAAGAGCTGTCTCAAGCAACAGATAAGCTTTTACCTTTGCTTCCAGAGCCCACAGTGAGCACAAAGGGAATGAGCAGGTTGAGCAGCATCCCCTCTCGCCTCTCCTGATTGGTGAAAGGTGAGATCACGTGGCTGAGAGGAAAGTCCTCCTTCAATGCCTAGGATGGAAAGCAAAAATAGACAATATACGATTAGAGCTGCTGATGATTAGATGTCCAATGAAGAGCCAGATTAGGTTAAACTGACACCTACCTGGATCTGCAGGGCAACCAGTCGCACCACTGCTGTGCTGAAGGGCAGCGGAGGGGAGAGGTAGGGGCTGAGGTGGAGGAGAGGAAGCCCGTCTGCCACGCTGGAGGGACCGACCACACCCATCACCTGACACCACGCACAAAGAAACGGCACTACTCAAACCATGATACCGACTGGTGTGTGCAGGTGTTGTGCGTCTGTGCGTTTCCATACCAGGTTGACGCAGACGTTGATCAACGAGCGAAGGTGTGGGAGGAAGGAGATGATCGGCTGTCGCTGCAGGGTCAGGCAGATCCCCTCGATCAGGCTGCTGGCTGCCTCCCACTCCACCTGTCTCCTGGAGAACACCCACCCATACAACACCATCCCGCACCCAAATAAAGCATATTTTTTATGAATTTAAAAATAGACTAAAGCAGAAATGCCACATTCGTGTCACGTGGGACGAATTCAAGGCGTTCTCTTCTTTTGAAATGACTTGAATGTGGCATGATATTAAATGTAAAGCAGATAAAAAAAAGACCGTTAACATGAAACACTTACCACTCTGTTAACACTTTCCTCCATATAATCATCACCTTAATGACTGTGGTAAAGGCCATACCGACAACAAATAGTGCAAAGCTCACAAACATAGCCATCTGAACACTGCAGCAACAGATCCTGGTGTGAAGCACACATCTGTGACCAGTGTTCCCTCTGAGCCAGTCTTATGCCATGGAAGAGGACGCAGGTGTGCAGGTGTCTGCGGCTGTATTTGTGGTAGAGCTGTATGTATTGGAACAATTTATTAGTGATTGTTTCACCTTCTAAACTCTACCAAATATAAAAAGTTAAGACAAAGTAGTACTGAGAGGCAGCTATATACTCGTGGAACCTTTAGATTATTATATTCTGCAGCCTTGCTTACTTTTATTGAATCTTACTAAAATATTAGATGATAAAAAATGTTGTTTATTGTTTAAATTAAATTAAATGTTTTTTTTTCTTTGCAATTTGAGCGGCTTTTATAAATGTAATGTGCAATAAAGATAAAGTTCATTACTATTATTATTAATGATTCAATATTATACTGGACTGGATATTGTTGTAAGGATCATGTGGCCATTTTGCAATCAATAAATCTTCTTTGACACTGTTGCGATACATTGCAACATTGCCAATTTGTAAAGCAAGCATTAAAAGAACGTAAGTATGAAATATGAGTATAAACATCTCTGAATGAGAACGAAATTTAGATAGAAATTGTTTTACATACCACGTAGAAGAATAAGCCTCATTATTTCCACATGGTGAGGTAACCAGATCAAAACCAAACAACTCCTTTAACTGCGACACATCTGCATCATCATTCATGACACAGGACTGGACTCTGGCTTAGAGGGGACACTTCCTGTGATCCATTCTTAGTGCACACTTCCTCACGCACCCAGTAATGCATTTAACTCCTCTCGCGCACCACAAGTATCCGCATGAAAACACGCCACAGCAGCACTTACGGTACAGCACCCACCAAGGCAGCGATACAGAGGACAGTGCCAAGAAGCCGTCTATCTACTGTACACACCACGGCACCGGCACAGCACGATACACGCACAGGGAGACGGAGAAAGATAAGGGATTGTATTCAACAGACCTGGTGCATAATGCCTGTGGGCGAGCGCACCTGAGCGTAGGCATCTTGTGAATCTTGTTGAACATGCGGTCCAGCCTCTTGAGGATGAGGATGAGGGCGGGGCGGACGGCCTCGGACGACCAGTCGGTGATGGGCAGCATCTCCATGATGTAGCGCCGCAGCCCTCGGCTCTCCATGGTCAGGGTGTCATAGGGCGCCAGCTTCAGCAGGGCGTGGGCGATCTCCGCCAGCCTGGGGAAAAGGCACACACAGATACATCTTCAGTGTAACTGAACAGTACTATAGAGCTAAACAGTAACAGAATAAATAACCTAAGACATGTCTGATACATACCTCATGTGGGACTTGATGTCGAGCAGCTCCAGGGCCGTGACCCGCGGCTCACCGGCGACGTTCTGCAGGATTTTGAGTCGCGGCCCGCAGTGTTTGTAAAACTCGGTACAAATGTTTAACAGCGACTCCCGGGGCCGGCGGAACTCCTCCCTGGCGATGCGCTCATCCAGCTCCTCCCTCGGCATGCCCTGGCCTTCCTCCAACAGGTGGAGGTTGTCCCTGGGCACATGCATAAAAAACGGCACGTCAGTGTTTTCTGTCAGACCCCAGAACTGCACTCTAGCCATCTATCCTGGGACTGTCGCAAGGTTGAGTTATTCAAAGTTAGAGTCCTGACCTGGTGTTGACCCCTCCTGACATGGCATGGTTAGCTGTAGTGCCTCCTTTATGGCCCTGATCACAGCGGGACATCTGGGGGGCTGTCATGGGCCTGTGGATAAAGTTATGAAGATTGTAAGCAGCTAAAAAGACTCTGAGACTTGTTTTGTTGTTTTCTTTGTTGCATGGGGGAGAGTCAGACCTTGTGAGGGTCTCTGAGCTGTAGAGGAGGGCCTGCAGGGATGTGGCCAGAGCAGCGATGGCTGCAATCTCATCCCTGGCAGCCGAGGCCGACTCCATTGTAACCGTGTTGATCTTCAGCTTCTGGAGGTGGCAGGGGACCAGGGCCTCCAGCACCATCAGCATCTGGAGACTGGAGAGATACATGCAGACCGTTAGAGGACGGAAAACAACTGCTGCGGAGAGGAAGAAGATACAGGAGGAGAGGATGAATCCTTGACGCCTCTTCGATGTGTTTCCATACCTCCTGAAGGATTCAGGGGCGTAGGCAATCACGGTGACACACAGCTTGATGGCCTCGCTGACGGAAAAGGCCAAGTCCTCATTACCATAACAAAAATCTGCAACAAAAAAGTACAGCCCTCCATTTGTTCAAATGCAAATACCAAATAAAAGTATTAGCAGGAGCTTTCCAGACATGATGAAGGCTTCATTTTGATAAAAGACCGCAACACGTATGTGAAAGTGACTGTTTACCGAGAGAGCGTAGCGGTTTCTCAGCCTTAACGAGCTCCAGAGCATCCAGAGCGTCTGGGGTCTCCCCCTCCAGAGAGACCAGCAGGTCAAACAGACACTGAGCCGACACTCCTTTAGCAAGACCAGTGCTGGTGCTGGTCTGGAATCGCAAATGAAGACAGATAGATTAACAACACAAAAGCCATGCGTGTATTAAGTTTCCCATTGATTTGAATATGTGTGTATGTGTGTGTGCACTCAGCAGTCTTACTGTGAATTCCAGCAGCGGAGCCACACTGGCAAACAGCTGCAGGATGAAGGGTTTGCGGTGGAGGATGTAGAACTGCCGGCAGCAGAACTCGATGCCCTGCCGCAGTAGAGGGTCGCTCTCATAGTCAGCATAGACCTGTCATGACAATACAAAGAGGACACATTCTTAGGATGGTATGATAACATGGTGTGAAATGAGGCCAGTTGAACGAATATAATTGCATTTTTTGTGTTGTTTTGCTTGCTTTTGGGTGTGCGGGCTATACAAGTTGTACAAGTTGTGTCTCCTATTCAATATTTTTTGGGAATGGACACTTATATCCGTACCTGCAGCATGGTTGGCAGGATCCACTGGTAACCGCTCAGGGAGAAGAGATGGTTGAAGTGAACAGCGGTGTTGATGGCGGTGGCTGTGTACTGCCTGAGGAGGGCGCTGTCCTCCGGGTGCAGCAGCAGAGCCCCGTTGAAGACGTTGAGGAACAGCATCATCTCGTCGCCCCACGGGTACTCACTGGGCATGCCCAGAAACATCTCCTCCAGCAGCTTGATCCACAGCACCTTGTGGAGGGTGTCCAACCCAAACAGCTCCTTACCTGGGAGAGGCGGGGAGGAGGAGATGGTGGTTGAAAAGGTATATAAACTAGAATGAATTTTACTCAAGCGTCTGATGACACAGTTTGAATCGGTCTCACCTTGTGGCTCATTGACCAGCGAGAACTCTGCGTCGATGGCGGTTCGTGGGAAGGATGGCAGGCGGAGGAGGTCTTCCTGCAGCAGGGAGACGTGGGATTGCTTGTGCACAGCTGGCATGTTTTGTGTGAGGGAGATGAGGAAGAGGACCCGACCAACTTCCTCTAGTTTACGAGAAAACACCTAGAAGAAGAACAGAGATGGAAAAAGTAGACTTTTTAACCATGTTTTCACCATGTTACCACTCTGTTGTCTATTTCCATTCGGTGTTGATTTAATGCAGACTAATTTCACAAAGCCTTAAGTGTCAAATTGGAAATCTTTCACACCTGTTTCTGGATGAGCTCCTGTCCTTTCTCAGGCAGCATGTGGACCAGGTTGAGCTGAGGAGAGACTGATCTCCTGAAGGGGTAGATGTCTCTTACATATGTCTGGAGGAGGTAAATATCAATATTGGTTTGGAGAGTACACAGAAAATATTCAAATATTGCCTCATAAACAAGAAGAGGAAGTCCAGCCGAGCTCCTCCTTTGTGTATCAAGATGCACCTTGTTTCACATACTATTCATCTTCTATCCCTCGCTATACCAAGAAAAAATGAAGGAATCTACAGTACCTTGCTATAGTGGATGAGGTTCCATCGTTTGTCCATGAGGAAGTAGTGCGCAGATCGGGCCTCGGGAATGTTGAAGAATTCCAGGCACTCCTGGTTGGGGAGAAAAATGTGTTTTGACAAAATAAACTTGTGAAAAGTTAAACCATAGTTAAACCAGTGCATACACATTGACCCTACAAATCTAATAACCTCATATAATAATATATCAGTCACAGGGGTCATTTTTGTGCAGAACGAGTTCTTCTACTAGTACATTTTGCTGATACTTCTGAACCTTTGCTGAAGTAAGATTTTGAATGCAGGGCTTATGATGATGGTGGAGTATTTTCTTTTACATTGCTGCACTGGTACTTTAACTTATGGTTCCTTACCTTGAGTAGGGCTTCAAACTGAGTGTCTTCATGGACTGGAAGCTGTGTTGGGATATCACATTCGTTCTGCCCGTGCACCACCAGGGTTTTGGTTCCTGCATCCACAATGCACAATAACATATTCAAATATATTTGACATATTGTTGATGTCATCCTGTTTGAATCAAATCTAAGGTTCTTTAGGGTCATCGCTCTCAGCTAAGCTCTGGAGCCTAAATGGGATCTTAAATGAATCAAAGTATCTCTAAGTTCACCTGGCATGGATGCAGTGACCAGCAGCTTGACCTCACACTGCTCCTTCTTCATGGTCTGCTTGAGGTCCTTGAAGAAGAGGCCCTCCACATAGCCGACCACCTCCCACAGGAAGGTCAACGTGGCCGAGATGGCGTCCATTCCCCACTCACACGGGGTCCGCACAAAATACATGATCAGTCCCACCTAGCAGGGGGAGACTCAATTAAGAAAATTGATGGTTAACTGGGACTTTAAAGAGTTCTGATGATAAAAGAAAAGGTAAAGTATTATCTGTTGCTTCACCAGGTAGTTGAAGAGGATGTGAGAGGTCTGGGCCGGCAGATCTCCAATGTTGAGCAGGAGCTTCCTCAACATGTACATCAGCTCATCCTGACATAACAACACAAAGGATACAAGACATGTCACATCTTACATTTCCTATTTTAAGCCTTTAGCATGTGCATTTATCCTTATTGACTTACAGCAAGTGTAACTGTAAAGAAAAGCCCCTTCGGGTGCTGATTTATCAGATGTGAGGCTTTGTTTTGTTCTTCGGATGTTCACCTACCTGTCGATTGCTCACTGTTAGTTTTTCCAGGAAGTGGCGGAGAACCAGGGCCGGATCTTCAATCAGGCAGTTCCACAGGATTTGTTGGGCAACAGCACTCACTGAATAACCAATAAAGGAAATATATGTACTTGCAAACACAGCATGTGACCATGAACAGTCCTGCACATTACCTGAAAATATGAAAAATATTGATTCCAATGTATTTTCTGCAAAATCAATGATGACATAATGCAGGAGAATCTATCAACATATGTTTTTACATTGGGTCCGATACTGAGCTGAATAGATGTTTAACTGAGTGCAATGTATCTCTTTTTTTATTTCAACATTGAATCTAAAGACAATGAAACCTACCAGCCACACCGTCCTCTCGGACCTCCCCGTCCTCCATCAGGTGCACTATCGGTAGGACTGCAGCACAGATGCATGCTGGGAAGACGGCTTGGGGTGGCTGTAACATGTGGTGGGTCGGAGTGTGTTCTGTTGTGTTCTCTTCATCTGGCAAAGAAAAGAAAAAAAAAGAAAACTTGTCAGTGGGAAGAGATGTTTTCTTTTGATAAAAGTTCTCAGGGATTTTTTTGTTTTCATACCTTCAGCACTGGCCAATGAACGGACAGACCACACAGAGCCCCGGCGGAAAGAGTAGTTCCTGTGGGAGTTACTGGAGGTGCAGGATGGGCTGACAGACAGACGGCGTGATGCCAGGTTCACCACTTCTTCTGCTGGCGGGATCAATGCCCGACATGACCAGCACAGATACAGGAAAAACAACATGCTATCAGGGCACAGCAGCTTACCAATTCCCAGCAAACCTTTGCATTTCTGTGTAATATATCCTTGTGTGCCTGGTGGCCCCACCTTCTTCCTCCTGCTCAGGCGGGGGGCTGCACGTGGGCTCGTAGCAGGCCTCCTGAGCCACGGGGATGGCCGTGATGATGCTGGCCTCGCGCCCCAGACGCCGCTTCTCCTCCTCCTGCTGCAGGTTCCTCAGGATGTGCTCGGCTCGCTGGTGGGAGCGCGACACCGCCCGCGCTGAGAAGGATTTCTGGAAAGGGTGGCATGCGTTGGATCAAACGGCACAGAGGTAGAACAGCGGGTGCAGACATACAGAAAGTTCAGAATGAGGGAGTGCACAAATTAATAAAATATTTGGCAGTTTAACTCTTTCAGGAATGTGTGTGCACAGCTATTCTAGGCTCACGGTTACATCTGAGGAGCATTTGGTAATGTCAAATGACCGGACAACACATTAATACAGTAACTCTCCTCCAGCACATTGATCTCATGCTCTAACGCTATCCTGAGCATCATGAAGAACACTGTTGAAGTATTGAATAGGAAAATTTCAATTACAACACGATTGTGACAACAAATAAATGTATTCAGACTGGAATTTGGAGAATTTACTGTATCTTGTGTACAGTAAACGCGTCACAGCATTCGCACGAGTGCTCGTACACATATACAAATCCAAATAGGCTGAACGCATGATATGGAAAACACACAGCAAAGTCATTCTCATCCAATGACCATGCATCTACAGCACAACACACACAAAATGTCTGAATGTCCGATGCATGCTGTTATTTTTTATTTTTTCCTTTCTTACAATCAGAGCAAGAGCTAGAACGCTTTTTGAGTGTGGTGTGATCAAGATGCAACTATCTGAAATGCCCCAGCTTCTGATCCATGATGAAAACCTACAGAAAACACTCAATGGAGAAAGTTTCCCCCTCCTGTCAGTAATGATCTGAGGTAACAAGATGCATCAGCACAAACATCCGGACAGAAATACCAACTTACTATGGCATGGACTGACTGAATTAATGTGGAGTACTAAAAACAAAGACAGTCGATAGATAAATTATAGAGCAGGTGCTCGCAGGTCGTCATCAAAATCTATAAACATATTTTGATATTCATGCTTTTTCACGGAAAAAAAAGACAAGAAAGTAAAAAGGAAACACCAAGAAATCTGTTATACTTTAAATGTCCTGAAACACGTATTACATGTATTGTTCTGGGATTAGCAGATTTCTTGGTGCAGTTGTTCACATTGCACTTGCATAGCAATAACAAATGTATTAAAGCAGTCTAAAGTGCATTGTATCTGTGGGGTTAAGCAGGATATCAGCTATTAAAAACTGACATGTTTTTACAGGTTACGGGACTGAAAGGGTCAGTTCACCTAAATTGTGAAAAAAACACATTTTCTCACTTACTCTTAGTTGTATATGAACATGCTGATGGTTTTAATTACAGTGCAGTACACAGAATTTTAATCTGTTTAAAATAAGCCATAGTCATGCTAATGTCTAAGCACCGTGTCCTTCCAGACACAGTGTCCTCAAAACCTGGACAAATTCAATTAAAGCAACATGCATGGCTAGCTAGCACTATAGGGAAGTGAGAAAACATGTGTTTTGGGTGAACAGACCCTTGAATTCACCTTGAATCTAAAGCAACCGAACTAGGTCAGTTTGTTTGTGATGTCACATTCACAGGTGCGGGATTTACCTCAAATGTATCCACTACATATTAAAAGTGATTAATACTACTGCTACTAAAGAACAAATGTTAACGCAATTTTTGATTGTAAATAAATGCATATTAGGCAACCCACTTGATCAGGGGCTCGGACTTACAGACTGGTCTTCATTGATTGGGTCCCGGACGCTGCCTGTGTTCTGGGGCACCCAGGGAGGGTCAAATATGGGGACACAGGGCATGCCCAGTATAGGAGATGGAAGAGTGAAGTTGATGCTGGGTGGAGGGATCTGAAACGGATAAATACAGCACAAAATGGGTCATGTGAGATGGTATGTTTTAAATAAAACATGTGCTAGCATAGAGATTAAGAACCACTCATTAACCTTTCTGGACAACCTTTTGAAGTTACACTTGGGGGGATGAATATAAACAAGAAAGCATTTTTATTTGTACCTTAAAGATCTGCTGGGCTCCTTCCTCCATGCGGGGCCACACCTGGTAGCGAAAACGCCAGAGTGTGTAAAACTTCAAGACGGAGTTGATGCGCTGGCAGGCCTCCTGGTGCTGGAACTCCGCCATCATCATTTCGGTCACCGCGTCGGGGACTTTTACCGCACACAGGAGGAACATGGCAGCTGGAGGGGATTCAGAGAGGGGGCGGAGGAGGGGGGAGGAATGAGGAGAGGAAGACATTTTAAAAAAAGGGAGTGAAGAGGGCAAGAGAGAGGACAGGAAAAAAAAAAAAGAGGCAGCGACGGAAAGGGCAGGAAAGATGAAAGACAAAATGGTTGAAGCCAAAAGAAAGGAGGTCAAACAAGATGGAAAGGGGATGAAGAGAGGTACAGTGTGATAGAGAGCAATAAATATAAAGAGAATAAAGATATCAAAGGATATGGCCATTGAATATCTAGGACAAAATGTTTTTGTGGGCACAACAACCTAGAAGGAGACCCACAGATCACTGATGCACAGCCTGATGGCCGACTCACCAGCAGCAGCGGCCATATGTTCATCCACACTGAGCAAGAGCTCCCAGGCTGCGGGCTGGATGTCTCCATACATGTCGTCGGTCAAGATGGGAGCTGCCTTGATCAGCAGCGAAAGAGGTGCTGGTGACAGGCTCATCACCTGAGACGCACAACAAACCGACAGCAAAGAAAATATCATTAACAGCAATTTGGTTATATAGTTAATTTGGTTCCATTATTGTTCTGAATAATTAAGTCTGAAAAATAGTTCACCTGGTTGCGGATGTACTTGAGCATGCCGGTATCCTTCTTCCCCTCTGTGTTTGAGTCAGTGGGTCTTCTCTTCATAGACGGGGTCCTCAGGCAAGACTTGTCTGAACACTTGAAGGCACAGACATGTTCATTAACCACCACAAAAACACACATTTCAAAACAGGATAGACAGTTTGTGAAACCTACCTCTTGGGTCTTCTTGGGACGTGACCCAATAATACCAGAGGAGGCGCTGTCCTCCCTCAGGCTGTCCACCGTCTCACTGTACACGAGCTTGATGGCGCGTACCAGTCGGGCACAGGAGCGGCTGTGGTGCTGGTAGCAGCGTGGGTGGCAGAAGTCTATATGGGTACAGATGAAACTCTGCTGGTTGCACAGCAGGATCATAATCTGTGCCGAGAGAGAAAGGAGGGGGGAGGAGAGGGGGAGTCAGTGTGTCGGAAGGAAGACACCACATGCGCTCATGCACATAGTAAAGGCCCGTACATGGAGCCAGGACATGTTGCGGTGGTAGTTGTCCTCTGCTCCTCCAGAGCCCTGGCCCTCTGGTTCTATGCTGGGCTCACTGGTGCTGAAGGGACTGCCTGCAACAGGAAACAAGCACATGAAAATGTTGAAATTATACATTTTTATTTTTGAAATATATGTTTAGTACAACTTTTGAAATTTAGAGGAAATTACAAATGTCAGAGGCGAATAAAACTAAAGAGTAATGTCATCCAGACTTGTTTTGTCCTTGCCTATGTCAGTAACTGTGTCCCTGCTGTGCGTTTGTGACAGCAGCCCTTCATCGTTCTCTGACTCGGAGTCCTGTCGGGGCATCTTGGTGCTCTTGAGGCTCCCGGCCCGGCGTATGGAGGACAGAGAGCCGCCTTTCTTAATGCGGAAACTGCGAGCCCCTTTGATCTGAAGCAGCCGGGAGCCTCCGATGCGAATCTTCCGGATTGGTGCTGGAGGTGAGGGAAGTGGGGCGAGATTATCTGAATTATTTTAAATGATAAGCAGACAGGGAAGATATAAACCCAAATGGCCGAGTCTGTACGACACCAGATCTCACCTTGAACTTCCTGCTGCTTCTTCTCATCGCAGGTGGTGTCAGACTTCAGCGTATGGCTGCTGCTGTTGAGCGAATCGTGTCCATCCTCGTCGTCAAGGATGCCCGCAAAGCTGATCTTCCTCTCGTAGCGCTGGCGGCCGAGATCTGGGTCCAGGCGCAGGCGGCAGCTGTCCAGATCCTACAAGCCAACATGTGAGCAGGAATTAGACGTTTCCATTTTATGTAAGGTGCATGGTTATGATTAAAACACATTTTTTTCACTGTTAATATGCTATTTTCATTCTTTTATTGCAATTAGTATGGCTATCAAACACACACTGAATGCATATATTTATGATTTGACTACTGACCACCAGTGGTTCGACGCGTGGGCGCGGTAAGCAGGGAAAGGTCTCTCGCAGGAAAGTGGTGATTTCCAACAACAGCTGGCAGGCAGCCATCTTTAGAGCAAAGGGGCAGCCGCATTTTGTGGGATTGACTGTGTCTTAAAAATAAAATAATGTGGTTAGAACATTGAAATATTGGTTAGTAGAGAAAACTTAACTCGAAGTCCAGCGTTCAACTTGTGTCTTGTGGTCGTTCTCAGGTTTGCTCAGTTGTGGTCTGCTTGTCTAAATCTCATACTTACACATAATGACAAGTGAGTTAACAATATGCTGAGGAAGACGATGAGATGTGGTTGAAAGCACCAGAAAACAATAATAAGTGGACCTTGAGGTAAGGATTGGTTACAGATGACACATGAGTTTAGTAAGAATGATAAAGAATATTTTACTGTAATTCTTGAAAAAACTAATCATTTATAAAAGCAACAATCCACCAAAGATGCGCTGTTAAAGCATTAAACTGTCCTCCGACTCACTGTCATCCAAATAGTCCTCTTCCTCGTCTTCTTTTCTCATTCTCCGTTTGGTCTCTTCATCAAAAGTGTAACCCAGGATGTTTGCAGGGCTCTCGCTGTCAGAGTGACAGAGCTCACTGAGCCTCGTGCCGATTGCCTGAGTGGTTAAAAAACCATAGAGAAACCCTCAAATATACTGTATATATATATATATATATATATATATATATATATATATATATATAACTGATGCCAGGAATCTTTAACTCACGTCTCCCCACTGGCAGAAATGTTTGGCAGCGTTCCACTGGAGCTTCTGGTTTCTTTTGTTGCCCACAACGGGTGATCGACCCCTGGACAGACCTCTCTTGGTAATGTTTACGTGGTGGCCCTTCATCCACTCCGGCCAGTTGCCGCGATTACAGCGGTGCACAAATCGGGCACATTCGAGGAAGAGGGAGGCCCGGGCCACGACCGGAGCTTCCTGGAAGAACCAGAATGTCGATAAGAGATTTTAATGTCAGCGATTACAGAACAGAAGTGAATACTTGTGTTGTTAAATGCACCAGGTCCAGAGCAGCGGCAAGGATGGAGGCGTCGGGTATGGTTCCCGGCTCGCAGCAGTTCAGCAGGAACTGGAAGCGTTTCATGCCCTGTCGAATGGCGCCCAGATTCACCACATTCTTGTTCTTCATGGCCTCCTGACTGGCTGCTAGACGCTCTTGAAAACCGTGGGGTCCTGAAGGAAAGTGTGAATAAAAGAGGAGAGGAGAGGAGAGGAGAATAGAGTGTAACAGAACAAGTGAAGAGATTTTTAAAAGAAGTCTATTTGTGTGTAATTGTTTGTAAAGGCTGCACTGAAGATTATATATATATAGACATTGCATGAAGCAACATCACCATCCAGGACGTTTGACAAAAAGCACTGAAGAGCCACCAACAAATGAAGCTGAGTGAGAGATGGACACACAGCCATCGGCAGTGGTTACACTTGGATTTGAATTGAATGACATCTCAGAGACACCAAAAACAATGGCATAGAGAGGCCATCTTCAGGTCTCTTATGTATTTTCCATAATGGGCTCTAATAAAACAGGCTGAAATGACAAGTGTAACCAAAGCTGTACAGAGGAAAGCTGTCTGTGGACCATTCTGTTTTATCACTTTACTGAAACTCAGGCATTGGAAAATACCACCAGACATCACCACAGAAGAGACGGAGAGAGCACTGACAGCGTCATGCTTGACACAGTAGCACAGAGATACGCTCGACAGTAGAAAGATGGTTTCGTAGGTATATGATTTGATCCCACACCTCCGTTCCTCTCTTTCCACCAGTGGGTGAAAGAAAGAGGAGGGGGTTCATTGTTGAAGAGAACAGAACGTGCATAGTTGGAAAGAAGGGGATGTAAAGTTGGTAATATAACACATTTATGCCAATCGGTCTGAAAAACAAAGTGTTTTTTTCTCGACACTGATGGGTTGAAAGTCACACATTTAGGCTAACAGAGGGTAGCAGGCAGCTATCCGGCCGAGCTGACATGGAGAATGGCAGACGGAAGAACTGGCAGAAGAGAAAAGACCACGACTTGCGAGGCAAGACACGACACCACACGGACAAACAGAGGCAGGGGCAGGAAGAGAGAGAGAGAAATAGACAAAGGACGATGGGGCGTGGGTGGGCAAGGGGCACCCCGGGGTGGGGGAGGTCTACCATCTTTCTCTTCTGTGTGGTGAAGCTTGGATGGATTCCTCCTGCCAGACCTCCATTTACCGAGCCGCTTGAAGAAATTCTCCTCCTCGTCCCTGGCGTACTCCGGCCCCACCGCGCCCCCTTCTAGCAGCTTCACCGCACTGGTGAACTTCACCTAAAACCACACAAAGACACCCGACATAAGATCTGTGCATTAGTTTCTTTCATATCAGTTCTCTTCAAATAACTGGTTTATTCTCTGTTATTTCATCTTTCAAAAATAAAAGTCTAAAATGCTGTTTGAGCCTTTTTCCGTTTCATTCCTTCTGACCTTTGAACTCTGACGTATGAAGGAGAGTCGATCCACTGAGCTGATATCCAGCAGGTCCTCAACACCGTCAGTCAGTCCAGAAAGAGAGGAACGCTTCAGCCAGTTTCCTGGAGACACGTGAATACAACAAACGCACATGAACAGATGTACAAAGGAATGTATAACGTATAGCACACACTAAGTTGTGAAGGTGAGTACACGTGCGCGCACACACACACACACACACACACACACACACACACACAAGGGTTGGGTAGAGGAAGAAAAGGGGAGAGCATTCCCTCAACATTATGTTAAAGTCACATAGATTCACAGACTGAGTTTCATTCAAAAATTGTAAAAAAAAAAGGTGCAAAACTAACTTGGGAGATATGGCAAACACAAACAGACATGAAACAAATACTGTATGGAGATGGTTCCACATCCACATACGTAAGACAGAGAGAGTGAGTGGTCGGCGAACAGTCCCACGGCATGCTGAGGCACAAAAAGGAACAACAAACAGACCAAAAGAGATGAAGTGACTTGGCCTCACGGCAGGTAATGGTCCAATGTTTGGCACACACAAAACACAGCATGTTAGAGTGAAGTTCAGGGTGACACTTGGGACAGCAAATGCAATGATCCTTTACTGTCAAAAAACGTGTTTTGCAGGACAAATGCTCTTACCTATCGGCAGCTTGAGTTTCTTGCGAAGTGAAATGCGACGAGATCTGGAGCGAGAGCGCCGGTCGGTGGTGGTGCCAGAGTGCGCGGTGGTGCACTCCGAGGTGTCCTGCTCCGATTGGCTGCTGGTGTCACTGGCGGCACTCTGCGACTTAAACATCTTCCTCCAGAAGTCCTTCCTGCCGAGCAGAGCACCCGGGATCTGTTCATCACTGGAGGGACAGAGAGGGTGAGCGAAGGAAGGTCGGAGTTGAATGTTTACTCAAGGATCAAAACCTCAGCTTGCACACATTTGTATATCTTTCAGTGTAAAATTAACGTTGAACACTGTGGCCTGTTGTTGTTTTTTATGGAGGGGGTGGAAGCAACAGGAATAGTTTTAAATGTTTTCCTATTTTGAGCAGAGTAATGGCAGCTGGGCTCGACATAGATGGTGCTATATGGAGATGCTGTGAGGTGGACACTCACTGTTCGGGTGTCTGGGGGGGTCTACTGGAGATGTAGCTGCGACACTCATCTGCAGCACTGGACACCTGACCCTTCTCCCCGGACACACCCGCCTCTGACCTGCGCACACACACACACACACACACACACACACACACACCCCAACACACCACACAGACAGAGCGCTCAGGCCACCCGGTTCAGATGCCGAGAGAACTCTCCCGATGCAGGAAACCCTCCTGGTGTTTTTCATTCAGTCAAATGAAGTTTAGACTCCATACTTTTTTCCTGGAAAATTTCCTACATAATTAACACTAAATTATGGACCTATGCCCCAATTATGCAAACCATACATGTATATGTGCCTAAGTTTAATTATTTATTATTCTATGACATTTAATCATTAGCCTGATATTACAGCCATTTATTCCTTTTTTTTTAATATATATTATTTTTATTTCTAATAGTCTAGGTTATTACTTACATTAGTAACAGTCTAATAGCTGAAATAGCTCTTATACAGGGTGCAAGTCTTTAATGCTGTCATGTGACCTCCATTTCTAGTTCGGTGGTCACATGATGAGGTAAAAATATAGGAGGGGCCTCCTGGCAGGGCCACATCAAATCAGTCACTCAAGCAAGAAAAACAGATGCAGACAAGACAGAAAAAAAACAAAGAAAAAAAAACAGCCAGCAGGGATGGGAAGCGTAGCTCTGATTTGACGTAAAGGGAGAAAGTAAGACCTCACGCAACCAATCACTGTGATTGGATGATACATATTTTGTTACCACTTAATAAGAGGAGGGGCGTTTAAGGTCTATGCTCAACGACACTTCAACATTAATCAGTACAGGACTTTTTTTGTCGATTTAACTTGAAAGTATAATGTCATAGAGACTGTTTCTGGCCGCTGATTGGCCAGTACCTCCTGGGTCCGGGCTGTTTGGTCTCTTCCTTCTCTTCGGGTTTCTTGGTGGTGGTGACCTTCTCGGCGCTGTCCAGGAGCGCGCTCAGTGCAACCCTGCGGAACACATTTCCATGGGCCTCCTTAATGAACTGCACCAGCTGGCGGATGTCACAGTACAGACCCTGGAGAGGAAGACGGTGGCAAAAAAGTTAGAGAAAGAGAGGGATGTGTGAGAGCGGAAAAGGCGCGTGAACGACGAAACGTGTCAGAGCAAGAAAAAGACAAAGAAAATTGACTGCTCGGACGTAGAATCAGGCTGATATTGCTGTGCAGTCAGCATCAAACAGTGTGCATAGATGCATAAATGGATGATGTACTGTATATGAGCGAGTTTGTCAAGACAACAGCTCCAGCTTGTGAGTGGGTGGCCTCTGATCCTGAGCCATAATCAAGCCTGCCTTGAAAAGTGTGTCATCTTCCGCCAACGTGCACCAGCCAAGGCAGCCTTGAGGCTTTCGAGGCACCACGAGTGGTCATGGTACCTCAGTGCTCTTACACATAAACTTAAGACAAATACGAAGACAGGGTTATTATCAACAAACTATTGATTATAACACAGGTCATTGTGGCTGCACTAGAACCGCTCTGAAACTCATCCAGTGTGCTTGTCTCCTCTTCCGTGTGTTTTAAATGTTGTGTGAAGCACTTTGACCTGCCTCTGTGTTCGCTGTGCAAATGAGCTTGCATTGGCCTTCAATACAACAATAAAATGTCTTAGAAGCAACACTCTGAGACACTCTGCAGCCATCATGTGAGACACAAAAGTCATGTGAAAGTGCATGTTAAAAACAAGTAGATGGTGCAAGCATCAGCACAAATATTCAGTATGTTGTCTGCTGATATTGTATAATATTCTGATAATATAGGGATCAGTTGATGCTATTTCCAATTAACATATCCTTTCTCTACTTGTAAAAAAGAACGGAGAAAAGCTAGTGAATGTCTTTATCCCCACAGTGAGATTAAGTACCTCTCATGTCCAATTCATCATGTATGACAAGGCATTAACAAAGGCGGCATGAGTGATTGTTCGTCTTTTGGCTCAGTACAAAATGAGTCATTAATAATTCAACTACAGCATCCAGCCAAAGGAAATATACGAGTGTGTGAATCTAGTGAGAGTACAACGAACATGTGAAGCACAGACTGCAAGCGAGGGAGAGCCACAGAGACGGCTCGGGAAGATGAAAACGGAGAGAGGCAGATGGAGGGATGATTTGGCACACCGCTCACCAGGTTCTCGGGGCTGTGCAGCTCGTGTGTGGTCGAGGCGCAGCGGGTTATGAGAGACTTGAACATGCAGCCCACCACAACCGCCTCCATATTCTGGGCCACGGACTTGTTGTCCCCCGTGGTGAAGTTGTTACCGAAGCCTGCCTTGTCTGGAAGCAAGAGGGAGGCGGGAGAGACCACGGATCACACAGGGGGTGGTTTAGTCAGCGTGGGGAGGACATTATTGACAGCTGACCAGCTGAGTATAAAACAGTACAACAGGGAGGGAAGGTTGGGGGGGGGGGGATGAAGGAAAAGGGTCCATAAAGCATATGGGGGTGAAGCAAACTGAAAGGGATTCTGGGTAGGGGATAATGAATACATGCAAGTGACTAAGGCCTGCTATAAAAACAGAGTATGGGGCTTATTTTTTTGGTCCAGTTAAACTATCTTTGCAAAATATATAAGCTCTAAAAATACCAGATGTAATCATTCAAATGTTGTTGCAGGCGAGTTTTGTCAGTTTCGGAGAGAGAGTGAGGGGTGCAGCAATGGAAGCGGTGCCTAGGGAAGGGTCTGATCAGGTGAGTATATTCATCTTATTGCTATATTTATTGACTGTTATTGATTATTGATCATGTGTATCTACCGATGTTCCTTTTTTTCGCCCTCCTGGACCTCTCACCTGCACTGCCGTACTCTGCAAGAGAAAAGAGGCGGGGCACAAGTTGATTGACATCAGGCCAGCACAGACATGTACGCGGTGTCAGAAAGGACGTGGCACCCCACCTCTGGGAGGAGGCGAACTCGAGACGCACACACACACACACACACACACACACACACACACACACCAAAAAACTCATCGGTTCAGTAACTTGCCAATTGCATGGTATTTTGTATGCTATGATAGTGCTGATTGTATTCACAGTGTACACACAATACTTCAAATCTCAGTGCAAAACTGAATTGGCATGTACAATGTGTCTCAATGCTCAGCAATAAAGCCACCGATTGAGCAGAGATGTAATGGGCAAAGCTTTGGATTGGCAAGTGTACAGAATGGATGAGTGAGTAAGGAAGGTATAGGATTCAGCTCAAGTGGGTGAAGTAAAAGAGGGAAGATGGAAGCAGGAGGAGGACGACATAAGGGACAAGCAGAGACAAGTGGAAGGAGGAAAGGGAAAAAAACAGATACATAAACAGTGATAGCGCTGGAATGCAAAGTCGAAGTGCAGGGTGAGACATTTGCAGTGCAATTCAGCTTTGTCAACCACATTAGAACATGATTACTAACTTTTTATTTTACATATAGCACCCACACTAAACAATTGAATGTGATATAGATTTGAATGGCTATCGTGTAATTGAATAATAAACATGTCAGCATTCTGACTTTTGCATTCTAGCACGGCCGTAGACGTAAAATAATAACTGCCAGATCAATCATCAATAAATCAATAAACGTCCGTCGCAGCCATACTGCACAGAATACTGACTTCTTTCTACAGCATCAATCCTAACCTGAATCATATCGGCATTCAAAATCACTCTCGGTCAAACCTAGCTGCACCTTAATTTGTGCATCTGCTGTCAACGCATAATGTGTATTTTCTTTGTGTGTCACGATCTGCGTCTGGTCCCAGTCACACAAACCAGCATACTTACTGTCAGTGATGGGCTCCATGCAGAAGCCCAGCAGTGCATGCAGGAAGTCCACAATGTTATTGAGAGAGTCTTTGTTGACGTACTCGCGCATTGTCTGTCGAAACTGCACCTTGTCCAGCTTGTAAAGGCTGGTCAGGCAGTTCTGGGCCTGAAAGGAAAGAATTGGAACAGGATGCACGAGAAGAATTAGAAGAAGAAGTCAGGGAGAAGTAGAAAGGCCTTGTTTGCAGGATGTGCTGTTTTCATCACTTTTCATTGAGTCACATGAAAGATATCAGCTGTCTAGATAGAATTGTATTTCTCCAATACAACTTACTATAATAACAAAACATATAGGCAATACGGTTAATAATCAGTCGAAAATGAAGACATGTCAGGCATCGCAAAACTGTGCCGATTTGTGGAAAGTGCGCACTGGCACAAAAGAGGTTCGGCTAAGCCAGGATAAAATGTCTGACCTGCATCCTGAGGCGATCCCCAGACAGTCCGCGGTGTCCCTCGCCACAGCCGTAGGCACAGCCCAGCGACTTTACTATCTTTATCAGCATGGTCAGAGCCAGGCGGTGAGTGCTGAAGCCGGAGCCCTCTTCCTGTTTTCATGTGAAGAACACAAACATCAACCCACAGGACTTTTATGTAGATATATTTAGATATCCGCCAACTTTATAACCGCTACGACTTCCAAAGATACAGAAAGAACACACCTTTTTATCATTATCCTTGTTATTCTTCACATCATCTTTGCTCCCTTGCTCACTCCCTCCACCACTTCCCCCTCCTCCTCCATCACCGCCTCCATCGCCCCCTCCACCTGCTCCTGCCCCCGGGACTGCCCCGCCTCCCTGGGCGCCTCCTCCGAGGCCCTGACCGGCCGTGTCTTTGGCCCGCGCCTCCTGGTTCTCCTTGTTGTCGGGCTTGGACAGCTTCTTGCCCATGCCGGGCACCACACCCAGCTGCAGCAGGCAGTCGATGATATTGAGAGCCGCGTCGCAGATCCTGGAACTAATGTCGTGGCTGAGGACGGCATAGAGAGCCCGCAAGACAGCCTGAAATACAAGAAGAAATTGCTTGTTTTGTCCAACCAACGGTGCAAAACCATAGGACAGAAAACTACCAGAAAGCAAACTGGAAAGCCTTCATCGGCAATTTGCAGGATCATTTACTGAAGGTTTCATTGAAGGACCAAACACTCACAGTGAGGTCCAGCATGCCGTTCTTCAGCACAAAGTTATTGGTCCCCTCGATGTTCTCCCCTTCCTCCAGACAGGAGTAGTTGATGCAGGAGTCGGTGAAGCTGCGCGGCAGGTTGGCGCAGGCCAGAGGCTCCATGGGGCTCTCCGGGACAGTGACAGGGTTACAGAGTTTCTTCATGTGCTCCGTGAAGAAGTCGGCGTAGCCCACGTTGAAGGACGCCACCGTGGTGTTGAACGCCGCCATAGTAATGGTGGAGATCTGAGATTGGACTGCGGGCGGCAAAAAGGAGGCAGTGAGAGGACGGTGCAACTGGATAAATGTTATCATGCAGGAGGCAACCGCGACCGCGGGTGGAATAACAGTTTTCTCGTGTTGATTGCTCGAATGTGTCTATTTTCAACACTGCAGCATTGTTCTATAATTAATATCTGTTGTTCTCAGGAAAGCTAATAGCGTGCTTGTGCTGCAGTGTGGAGGAGAGCCTGAAGACAGCACTGTTATTTGTATGTAAATTAGCATTATCATAGGAATATTATATAATCCTGTCCTATTTCTGCTCCGCAGGTCTCAGTGGAGCCAGAATCGTCCGGCGTTCATTGTAGCTGATGGACAGTAATATTATTATAGTTCAAACTGTGAATAACATTCTCAATTTTCTTTTGATTAGTCGGATATTTGCAGGATAGAGTGCTGTATTATTTGCTGTATTATTTGGAAATGTGGCTTTATCGCGTCTTCAGATCTATTCCCCTCACCGCAGCTCTTCTCCTTACCCTCTTTGACGGTGTTGTCGCTGTGGCTGTTGGAGTGGTCGGGCATGTCTCTGAGCAGAGAGTGGTGGGAATGAGAGTGTTTGGCGCTCAGGCTGTCGGCGTCTGCAGCTGTGTCTGTGCTGCCCCGCCGTGTGAACTTGCCTGGAAAGTGACACGGACACGGATAGATACATCAGGTTGAATCAAAACATACAGATGCAAAAACACAGTTAAAAATACCAGAAGTCCCTTTTCATGCATTTGTCCTGCATCTACTGAGTAATTTTAGAAAATGTCACCCTGGGAATGTAGTGAATTTGAAGCAGCAGCTAAGCCAAGTAGACATATAACAGTATGGTGACAGTATGGGGTTCATGGAAAGGAGGCTTTAAAAAGTCACTAACTCTGAATAGTGTCTTTGTGCCTTGAGCACAATTTAATCACACTTCTCAAAGAAGAGAGCTAATAAGACATAATGTTAATGAACTGACCTAATTCACTAGCTGACAGCCGGATCCAGACAGAATCCTCTGACTCACCAACTGGGAGCTTAGGGGAGAGGAAGCACGACTGCGAACTGGTGACATGCAATCTATCCTGATTATGAACAGCACCCTGCCTACCCATGATGGTGGCCTGCCAGCCCCCGCGGTCCAGGGCCCGCCGATCGTCACCGAGGCCAGAGAAGCTTCCAAAGGAGAAGGTGCTGCGGGTAGGCGAGACGTCCAGGTGGTCCTCGTGGAGCAGGAAAGGAACGCCCATGCGCCGCTGACGCTTCTTCCCCGTGTGATGGAAGGGGATGGAGCCCTTCCTCTCACGGTCCTCACGCCGGTTCTTAAACTAAATCAGAAAAGGAGGACAAGGGCTTCCCAGTGAGAACCGCAATCCTCTCAGTCCTGCAAACTGATTCAAACGTATATTGTTTTTGCCCACATCTGGCTCTAACCTTCTTGAAAATGTTCATGCCCAGGTCGGCGGAGAGGTCTGGGACGGCCTGTCGACGGAGGCTGGTCAGAGAAACCTTCGTAAACGTCTCTGTGCTAAGAGATTTTCCCTCTTCATTGCATTTCAGACTCATGTCCTGCAAAGCACAGCAGAGCGTCATGGTCAGTGCATGGACATCTGAAGGATGTATGTATTTTTGCATCTTTTAAAAGTTGTCATTCACACCACAAACAAAAAGACAACTACTACATTCCCTCGTCTTTCCGCCATTACCTGAGTCTTGTGGGTGTTGACCAGTGAAGGCGTAGCAGCCACCATGGAGCTGCTGCGTGGACGTGGCAGAGGTGTGACCAAAGGTTCGGGGGTGCGTTCAGGTCTCTCCTCCAGGATCTGCCTCAGGCGCTGCAGGTAGAACATCAGGGCCCAGTGCACGCCCTCCTCCGTCCAGTGTGGCTGCAGCAGGCAGCGCAGCACCGCCACGTCAAAGTAAGTGGCGTAACGCGCTCGTTGGGCCAGGGAGGTTGGCAGGCCGGCAGGGGCCGATGTCCTTAAAGAAGAGGGAAGGGCCACGGTTTAACACTTTCGTACCAAAAAGAAACATTCTCTACTGGGAATAAATGTCAATAACTCCATGTGACACATTGCTTTTACCGAAAGCATGATGGGAACTGAAGTGCCAAACATATTGATCCAAAATGAAGAAGATCCATTAAGATCACTGACAAAATGCCAAGTTATGGTTGAACTAACTATAAAAATGTAAAGGTCTTGAATGGAAGCGACAGTGACATTATGGAAATCTGACACCTGCCTAATCAATGGCCAAATTAGGGATCATATAAAAAATTACACCATGTCACGGCCTTTCCTTTTGTATTAGCCAGTCGTCAACTCCCGCCACACTGTTTCGTTAATAATGCATCAAAGGAGGATGGTAAACAAGGGCAGAGCCCCCCTCTAGCATCATTGGGAGAGCATGGGGGAGAGAGGGAGCCTAAGCCTACGTGAGTCCACTATAAATAAGCCGGAATGAAGGTCAGCGGTTGGTGAGCTGCAGAGCGTATAGAGCACCACGCAGAGTGGAGAAACATATTGATATACCATGAGAGGAGGAGAGAGAGAGAGAGAGAGAGAGAGAGAGAGAGAGAGAGGAGGGCATTTAATCTTTGCCGGTGTAATAAATGGAGCAGGAAGAGATGGTCGATTTCGACATGAATCACTTTGAGAGCGGACAGCAGATGGAGGCAGTATCGTGTTTCACCGTCTCGCCGACACTCTGCCTGCTGCTGTTGTGTCAGGTCACCAAGGAGACCCGAGTGACGACAGCCTCCCCAGGCCCTCCCGAGAAGAGGAGGCGGCCCCCTCCCCTCCCAGACTCCATGCGGCGGGAGAGATGCAGCAGCCAGCGGTCGCCATGGAAACTGCCTCAGCATCGGCAGCGCACTCTGAGTGGCGGATGAGTAAGCTGCACTAATTCGCGGGGCCAGAAATGATTTCATCCGGGCAGTTGTGGCGCAGAGGTGTGTGAACAAGAGGACGAGATAAGAATACGAATGCTGACATCGCCTCTGAGCCCGAGAGAGAAAGACGATCCAGAGCGTGTTCTTGATTAGATCCTCGGATTGAAATCTGCTGATGTGGGCCAACTGCACACAGCCCCACCCCTTTGTGGATCCATACAGCGGGAAACCAACAGCTTGAAAGCGTGAAATAAATTCCTACTTACAGTCAAATCCCCTCAAATGTCTAAATTCTCTCTTAATGGGAATCTAATTGACATTCAACTCTCTTTCCTCCCTAACTTTGCTCTCGTCCTATGCAGCTTAAACATTCCCACCACCAACACTTAGAGGAAGCAGTTTATCGGTCATTATTGAGTGTGTGCCGCAAAACAATAGGGATAAATCTCTCCCTTCCTGCATTACCACGTGACTGCTCAAAACCCCTTTGGTGTTTGAGTGTATGAGGATATAACTAGCTTGGGTGGGGGCTTATTTTGACTTGCAGTCAGTTGCTGGCTGTCAGAGTGATCATGAGAAGCATTGGAGGGACTTATTTGGTTGTCGGAATGAGTTGAGATGAGCAATGGATGGCTTATCAACCTCTTCCTCCTTTTCTCAGCCTCTCAGCCTGCTGGTCGGGTGATTCAGGAGGATGACAGAGAAGACACGAGAGACTTAAAAACACAAAACACCCACAGAGGATGTGCGAAATGCAAATGTCGAAAGACTCTCTGCACAGAATAACTCAGATCTAAAGATTCGTCGATTTAATCAACCTATCAATTAGTCGACTGGATGTTAGTCAACTCTCATTGTGAGGTACCGCTCGCCGGTCAAACGTGCCTCGTCTGAGCCAAAGCGAGATTGAGCCTGAGTCTGGCAGAAGAGACCGAACAACGCCAGACTGGCCGCGCACAGACCAAATGAAGCCAGGCCGTGTCATGCCAGACCAGAGACACTGCCAGCATTAGACATGAAGCACATTACTTCAGCATAATTACCCTGGTTGTGGGGACAAACGTCAGATGGGTGTGCTAATGCTCAAGCAAGACAAGGCTCTTTATGCGTGTGTGCTGACTGAGGAGACAGTGCAGCATTAGAGCAACACATTACACAGGGGAAGGAGGAGCTATTCATATACTACGCTAGCGCTCACGAGCTAGTGGAGCGAGCTGTGCTGTGCTGTGCCGTGTGTGTGTGACAGACGCCGCCGCAGGGCTAAATGTTTCGCCATCAACAAGATGATGGCACCAGTTCTGTGTCAGCGCGGGTCACTGCACCGCTTCAACACACAACTGGCTTCTTGGGTATACGTCACGTATGTTATTCAGTTATGAAAGCTTTTGTGAAAGCAGTGCCATTAAATCACGTATCGACCGTTATGGATCGACACTAATCATTAAGGTGGTTTCACTGCATGATCATCTGCTACCTCCTCCTGCTTAACAGCAAGCCTGAATGGGCAGTGGACATAAGTCCTGAATAAAAAATCAATACACACCACACATGACCAAGTGCTACCTATCTCGCTGCCTCTTGAGGTTAAATTGATTCACGGGTGCTCACTTTTTCTTGGAAGGGCCCTTCACCGGTGGGGGTTGTTGGGAAGGGCCACCTTTCTCGACCGAGTTACCACGGCGACAGCTCCGCTCTCCGGCCGCGGGGGAGGAGGAATCTGATTGGGCGGCTTCGCAAACCACCTGGAAGCCCTGTGGGTGAGAGGGAGAGATGGATGGATACTGCAGATGGGGGGAATAAACAGGAAAGACCTGATGATTAAAGGCTCTGAGGTTGGAGGGAGGTTCCTGTCATGACCCTGGCTAACCGCGCTAATGCTCCCGGATGGCTGGCTGCTAATGAATATTAGCAGCCAGCCTCAGGGGGATGTTGAAAGGGGGAAGGGAAGAAGCCTCACACTCCTTCCTGAACACATTCAATCAACACGAGGCGATGAATCAGACATGATCTAGGCATAAAGCGCTCACTCACCATGGGACCCGGGTTGCCAGATCCACAGGGGCTGCACTGGTTGTTGACTGGGGAGTTCCTCTTCGCTGTTGAGACAGGCGGAGCAGATTACACGTCTTAATTATGAACAAACAAAATAGATAACCGCTTACAAGGGACCTTCGTGGCCGTAAGTGAGGATTTTTTTCTCCACCTGTCACAATGTTTCTGACTGGTTTGATGAGTGCAGTAAAGGCAGAGATGTCAGGCTGGCGGTGCTCCCACATTGGCTGCCATATCACCAGACCGCTGGCCAATCGAAAGGTCAGGTCCGACTCCTTGAAAAGAAATTATACATTTAGAATCTCATTTATAGAGGAGGCGGTTTTTGCACATTTAGCCCTTCTTCTCAACCATCCAATTATCATCCAATCAATGTAAGAAGCAACTTGTTGGACGTTTTATGACTTGAAATGCTTAGATTTAATCATCTTGTTGGACTATTCCACAGTGCACTGCTATTATGATATGATCACTTACATAAGATACAGTCATTGATTGTTCAGTTGGGAAACACTGGAGTATTGTAACCTGACCCTTGTATCAGTACACACTGATCAGTAGCCAGAGGGTGACACTGAGTATGTGTGTGTTGGAGGGTTTGATATGGGACAGGCTGAATAAATCTGCTGCGAAATAATTATTTTTACAACAGAAAAGAGTACAACTGCACAGTTACAGTGGATGGAATTGATCCTGCATACTGGTGTATTCCAAGGCATTTGTATCTCCAGGTACGGACCTTTATCCGATGAATAAGCGGAGCGAACAGGAACACAAACAGCTCCACCGTGGCCATACTCTTGTGGAACAGCTTGGTACGAGCATGCTCATCCTCCTCCAGCAGGGAGCCGCTGTGCTGGAGACCCGACCCCCCCCAGGGCAGAGCCGGAGCATGAGCCGGGAGCCCCCGGGGACGAACCCTGGTTGCCCACCGGCTGGAGGAAGGCGCTGCTGCTGCTGCCCCCCGACCAGCCGTGGCTCAGGCTGGGCTCGTGGTTGCACTCCTGGGCAGCGTCCAGCAGCATCCAGTGCAGCGTGTGGAGCAGCTTGGTCTCGGCTACGCCCAGCTTGTCCTGGTGGCCTGTCGGAGGTCAGAGGTCAGGGTGATGAAGAGAATGAAATATTAAAAAAATATTGTATTAGTCCATTTTTAGATGTACTGTAAGTCAGGCAGTTCTGTAGCTGCCCTGTGGCTGAAAGAAGAATCAGTTTTGTGTTTTGTTGAATGAGGATAACCTGGATAAGGCTGTCATCGCAATACCTAAAGCGCACCTAATGTGTGTGTTGCGTGTCCTCACCTAGCCTGTTCCTGTTCGACAGCAGGATGGAGGTGCAGTGGAGTACATGAGGCAGGGCCGCCTGGACGAGCTCCCAGCGGGAGATGCTCTGGATGGCCTCTGACAGGGCCGGCGACAGCCCGTGGAGCTTATTCTCCACCAGCACCCGCTCAAAGGACTGGGGAGGCAGCCAGAGAAAAGGAGAGAAAGAGACATCAGACAGGAACTAAAGCCTCTTTCTTTGACTATCTAAATGCCCCCGTATGGCCCCAAGCAAGGCGATGCCCGTGGGAGAGACAGAGGCAGCTCTGTTTGGATCCAAAGGGATCTGGATAAGCGTCATTATGGATATGAGTTTGCAGAGGTCTGGCTCCTGGTTAATGGGAGGAAGCAAGAGGGAAAACTAATTTGCTAAATGTAAAATCAAGAGCCCACTTGATTTGCAGGTGCATTAAGGTAAAAACAGATTACAGGGAACGGAGCGATTGTTTCCCCACACACGGCATTGTGAAATAACTCACCACACAAGATGCTTCATACTGTTTTCCCAACTTTGGACGCAGAAATGCACTGAGAAACACAAAAAAAACACGCTTATATAACATTTAAAAAAATGCTAAATGTAGGTTACACCATTAAATCTCCTCTGTCAAATCGTTTTTCTGACGATATATACTGCACAGGACATTTTGCACAAACAGGAGCTGTCATTTCACAGCAGCTGATCCACAGACCACTTGTTTTCTTTGGCCCACTTTCTGTATTTGCTTTACAGGTGTGACATCATGCATTCTGCATCTGTCTCCGTTCACAGTTGACACTCCACCTCCCCTCCATTTACAACATTCAATGAAACCAGGGAACTGACACACTCAGACTATCCATTGATTTATAATAAGGCAATGCATTTATTTTGACGCTGAACAGGATTAAAATGCAGGTGGCTTTATATGTGTGACACAGCTGCTGTCACATCATTGATCCTCCTTATTCTCGGCAATGGCAAACACCTGTTATCAATTTCCACTGAAGCACACACTGACCTGGTTTGCCTCCATAGGAAGGTCTGGATGGGGAACGGTATTCCTTTCCCGCACTCCGGCTCGTTGTCGTCCAGGCTTTTCCTCTTCACCATTTTGGCCGGACCTGCCTGCTCGCGACCACCGGGACGCGCGCGCGGCGGCGGCTGCGGCTGCTGCTGCTGGCTCTGCCCAGGTGACCAGCGATCTTCGCTCACGACATGATTGGGTTCGTCCTGCGTAAAATGGCTGCAAGTGTCGGTCGGTCGGTCGGCGGCAATAGAGAGAGAGAGAGAGAGAGAGAGAGAGAGAGAGGGATAGAGATAGAGAGAGAAGGAGAGAGAGAGAGAGAGGAGAGCGCTCGGATTTCAGCACCTCCCTTACCGGACAGCGACAGTTGATCGGCGTGCTAATTTATTTGGCGGCGGAGCTTAAAGACGCAGTGTGCGGCTGCGCCAGATGTTGTCCGTCTCAACCCTCTGCCTTGTGCATCATTAAAGGAAATGACAGCGTTTGACTGAAACACAAACGCCTGTAAAACACGCGTTGAACGGCACCCGGATGGTGCATTCACACGGGGCATAATCCTTCAATTGGATGTCAACAGGTTGTTTAACAACACAGGTGGACGAGGTGGTGGGCTGTGAAAGACACTCTACTGATTCTTATTTTCTTACAGACAACTGTGAAAGAATACGGGTCAAAACAAGCTTATTTACTGGCTTCCTAACCAACAGTTAGCTTCTACAACTCTCGTGCCTGTGCGCGAAATATGAAGCTAACTACCAGCTGCTAACTTAGTTTAGCACAAACCGGGCAAACAGTTAAGACTGGCTTTGTCCAAAAGTAATACAATTCGGCTTCCAGTTCCTCTGAACCTCTCTAACAAACACGTGGTATCTTGTTCACTTAATTACCAGCTGGTAACGTTAAATATGCTAAATTGTGGCCACCTGAAAGTCGTAAAGCGTGACCCTAGGCGGCGCTGTTGTACATAACTACTTTAATAAAAACATAAAGGACAACTATTACATCAGGTCCCCCACTTATCACTATGTTAATGCAGAAGTGCAAACATATTTATGATAATAAAAATAAAAGTCCAATAAAAGTGATGAATCTAATCATTTTTATTCAACATGCACACCCAATATATTTGCTTTTCTTTATACTGGATTTAAAAAATATGCACGCTGGAGATGAATTGGTCATTTTTTTTTTGGAGAATTCATACGAAAACAAGCGTGAATCCGTTTTCATTTTCTTTATTTCGGTTGTCATCCTGCAGGAGCATTTGTCATCAGTACGTCTCAAACATCGGAAAGAGTGCACACATCTACATGGTCTTTTAAATACACTTACACAAGGCAAAGAGGGGCTAGAGGGGGGGGGGGCAAGAATATAGGTTGCACAGAAAAACACTGGAGGGGTAACTGACACCAGGGGAGGAGAAAAAGGGGGGCAGAGGAGTTCCACAATGGTGAGCAGAGAATATGCTAGAACAGTTATTCTTTTTTTTTATATAATGAATTCTAACAGCTGCAAGTTGGGGGTTCGTCCCATTCTTCATTCCTCCTTCGCTTCGGCTTTCATTTCCTGTGAAGTTACCGGTTCGCTCGCACTAAAGGGCCAGGTAGCTGCTCTTTTAATGGAATGTTTTCTTATAAAGCTTCTTTTTTTTTCTACTTTTGAAACAAACTTCAAATACAGTGCACAACCCAGTGTCTGCAAAAGGGAGGAAGATCACAGGAGCATGAGGGACGGTTTAGGGATCTGAGGATCTGACCTTAAAGTAGAGACACGAGGATGCATCCTGGTTGTTTACACTCACACTGACAGGTTTACAATTGCTCCAAATAGATCTAATTTATTCATCATGTATTTGCCATGCCAGCGTAACAGCATTGTTACAGCCTAATACAAATCACAGAGCTAATGTAAAATCAAACAAAAAGAAGAGCAGCCCATTGGTTTGCGGGAAACTATTTAAGTGCTAATAAGCCAGTGTAGCTGCAGGGAGCATACAAAACTGGAACAACTTCCACTACAGTGACATATATAAAAAGAAAACATAACAATTGCTCCAACAATTCAGCACATAATCAGGAAATCATGAGATTAAAACCAACCGACGAACAAACAAAGAAACCGTGTCACATCTTAGCAGACATGCTCTTCAGCCATTCCTCTGCAGGTAGTTACAAGCCATGTCTCTCACACAGTTGTTTCTTTTAAGACTAGCGTCTAGTATCTAGTAGCTATTTCTTGCACTCAGTACCATATTAATTCTAAATGAACATTATGCAACAGTTCACCTTACCGTTTATCATCGTACGAGTGGAATGTGATGCTTTTCACGCTAAAAATCACTGTACAATCGTAAAACCTTCGATGCCTTCTTCGACAAACACGTCCACTCAAACCTTAGCATTCAGCCTATCTAGAACCAAATAAAGAAAAGTCCACATTTGAGCGAAGGAACATAAATGAAAAACAAATAAAGAGTGACAGGGCGTGTCCCATTTGAGGGCGGGAATGAGAAATGATCCTTGAGTTTGGAAAGTCCCCACTGGAAGGGCCGGAAGGGTCGTGGATGGACGAGACAGTCGATCGCCTAGAGCTGTAGAACCTGTGGGGTCAAGTGTGTGGGGGGGTCATGTTGCAGTGAAGGACCATGGGAGAACACTTTGGATGCTTATGAGTGAATGAGATTGATGGGGTAGAGGAGTGACGGTGTTGATTCTGGAGGGTATCCTCAGCAGGGGGCAGCAGCCCGCTCATAAGCCCTGCTTGGCCAGGGCAGCGGTGACATCCTGGGCCAGCGTGGAGAGCTGGGGCGTATCCAGGATGTTGATGCTGCCGGAGGAGGACATGCGCGGGGAAGTGCCGCCCGTCTCGACCCCGGGGGTGTGCGTGATGACGATTTCTGCGCCGTGATCCACCCGAGCTTTGGCTGATTCCCGGAAGGACAGCTTGTGGCTCTCGATCTGGCGGGTGCAGAAACAAAAAGGGTGTTTTCTCCTCTTTATTTCTACAGAAACAGAATACTGTATTTGTGTGCTTCGTTTTTTTTTTTTTTTACCATAATATTCCCCCCTCCAGGAGTGTGGCTGGAGTTGCCCAGAGAGCCGACTTTGGCAGCGGCCTTGTCTTTAAAGTCCAGCTTCACATTCTCAATGCGCACATGACCTCCCCCTGGGAACAGGGCAGAAAGGGAAGAACAGTATCAAACCCACAGGGCATCACTCGCTGGGCTTCTCCTGAGCAAAGAAAGAATCTAAGTGTGCACAACGCAGTGCACAGAAAGGACACTGTGCTCGTCAAAATGGTTGGTCTTTTGCTTTCAACACCCTTTCAGAAAACAAAGTGATATTATTGCATATTGTACATGTTTCCCGTACCTGGTCTGTGACGGATGTTGGACATGGAGCCACATTTGGCGGTGATGTGGCTCAAGTCGATCTTCTTGGTCTGGATTTGGATCTGTGGGGCAGCAGCACAAAGCACGTATTAACACATCTTTACCTGAAGAAGTGGAGAGAAGAAAGAAAAAAAGGGAGCTCCAGAAAGTCAAATGCAGTGAGGACAAAGCGGACGTATATTTTGTGGTGCAAAAAAAGAAACGATGAAGTCAATCAGGAGACACAGTGATGCCGATGTCGGTTCCCTGGAGAGAGGTTGACATGAAAGCGAGCAGACACAACACAGCCACTGGGTGACGCTACATGGAGCAGGTGCGTCAATTAAACTTTATTGTCCAATTAGTGCAAACAATGTCAAAAAGATGCAGAGACAACCCTGCACACTGTAAAGGGGTGTTTACATGACGTGTTGTGTGCGGAGAAAATGACACTCAGAGGCACACAACACAGTTGATATAAATGACGGCGACTATATTTCACGAAAACGTTCATTCCTAATTGCATATGTTGAATGTGTGTGTTTTTTTGCAGAGTTACTCACGTTTCCGCCACCTGCTGCGTGCTGGAGTTTGTCCAGGGAGCCACATTTAGCCTGAACGTGGCTAAAGTCCAGTTTAACACTTGGAATCATGACCTGGGAATGACAGGGTGACCTTTTCTTAATACAAACAGCAAACATTGAAGGCATGACTGGATGGGCGGAGCTTAAAAAATGCCCCCTCCCCTCCCTTTCCTGCTCAAAATAATCCTGTAAAAGTGTCCCAATTTTAAATCCACGACCTATCAATCTGCCAGCACTCACTTCAGCGCTGGGGAATTTGAATTTCAGCTGATCTAGAGCACAGAAAAAAACAACAACTGAAGCCTTTCTATGGACGGAGTTTTGTTTTTCTGCAGGGATAAAGACAACATGAAGCGGCACTTTCAAGCGCTGTAGTCCATGGAGTCTTGAACTCGCCCCTGCTTTGAATGGAGCTCTTACAGCCTGAAGCATATCTGAAACACTTTGAATCCCAAGTGCAAAAAATACCACTTGGGGAGTAGGGAACTTTACTTCTTGGTTGACGAAGAAGTAACATGGATGTATGGCACTTTGGATAAAAACCCTTCTTAGTCTTGACTGAAACAGACGAACAGATGGGTGGACAGACGCACACATAGAAGCAGCCCCAGCTGAAAAGAGGAAGAAAGAGAGGAGAGCAAAAGAAAAGAGAAAGGCGTACATACATTGCCTCCTTTGGGCGAGTGCTTCAGATTATCCTTGGAGCGGCATTTTGACTGAACATGACTGAAGTCCAGCGTCTCGTGTGAAATTTGAACCTAAAACAAAATCGAATTCAGAAAAGGAAAAAACACTACATGTGCCTCATTTGGCTCAGTGTGGGATCCATGTGTCTCTACATGCATTTACATTACACGTGCTGATAAACTGAGCTCACTTGTGGTTCAATACAACCAACGACAGTATTTCTGCTTTGTGCGCCATTCTGTGCTGTTTTGTAAAATGAAAATTAAATTTAAAAAAGGCCTACACTCTGTTCATAAAAGAGTAAGAAGGTGAACAGGGAGAGGGAGGAAATAAAGGAGAAAGAGGTTGAGGGGAGAACACACAAGAGACCCGACAGCAAGCCTCCGTCTCCGGTCGACACTGACTTGACCTGGATTCTTTTGACAGCTCTTCCTCTAACACACACACACACACACGCACACACGCACACACGCACACACACGACGCTCTAGTCAAACTAAGAATGTGTATATTTTAAAATCTATTATACTGGAGTTGAAACAAGTGGTCAATTTATCGATCAACTATTTTGATGATGGGTTATAATTAAGGATTTGCAACAGCTCATTCAATACTGAAAATACCATTCAAAATCATTTGTGGCAGCCCTACATTATGCAAACAGCTTTGTTTAATTATTAATATGTCTGTGTTAAGGTAGCGGACAAAAATCTCCCAAAATGACAATGTTGTAACAACAAAATCAAGCCAAAACACAGAGGCGACACTCTCACTTTTCATTCTTAACGGCTTCTTTTTGTGCAAACGCAATGTTTCAGGCTTTTGAATGTCAAAATAAAATGACGTGAAGCATTAGTGCTGCTCATCCCAGCCGTGCGTCACCCGGCCTCATTCAACATTTCTCCCTAAAGAGGAGAGAAGAAGTGGCCTCCTCCTCCATACTCCCCATGGGCTTAATGAAAAGTCTCACCTCTGCAGTACTCCGGGAACACTGAGACTTGAGTCTTGCTGCCTCGGTTATGTGATTAAAAACAAATCACGGCCTATTCGTCGACCACACATCTGTTACACCTCGTAGACGAAGATGACAGGAGCATTGTGTGTGCATGCACAGGGAACTTCAACTTGCACCTCTTTAGTTCAGTAGAGTGAGAAATCAAACCTCTTTCTCAGGTTCAAAGTGATGCGAGGTGGTATATTTTCATTCTATTCTTGATGCAACTTCCTCAATAAGTAATTCCTTCCGCTTGCAATTATTAATACAGAGAGCCGGAGGGGAAATCCTCCACAGCGTTGACGGAGGCTGCTCCCCAGGGCAAATGATTCTGCAGGTTGACTGCTCCTCGGAGGCAGTTAAGGGACATTCTTAAGAGAATAGCCGTTTTAGCGGCTGAAGCTGGTTTGACATCCTTCTTCGGCAAAGAGAAACGTTTGAGACTTAAGGAGGACGACAGACAGAGGCAGCTGATGACAGAGAGGACGGCAGACAGGGAGAGGACAGTCAGAGGAAGCGACGGCACGGGGTTTAGAGGCAGTGAGTGATGGTGAGGATGTGAGGAGAGATATTTTACGATACTTCGACAGCTCGGAGGGAGACAGAGAAGGAGAGGGATGTGACATGCATCAACTCATCAACCCATTTCTAATAATAAGTAAAAGTTTGATTAAATAATCCGTTTTGCTTTGTTTTCAATGTCCATGTCTCTTGCATCTGTCTTTTTATTATTCTTTTCTTTTAACAGCACAGTCATTTTAACAGTATGTATGAATAGAAGTCGAGGATATTCATACTGCACAGCTACATTAAACAAAGGTGCAAACCTTATTTTCAAAATAATATATATTACTCATACTATTAGAAGCTACACAAATGTAATCTTCCTTGATTTGCAGTATAGTATTTTTTATCTATTTAGATGTGTACAATATAACGTGGTTCTTTACTGCCCCCATGTGGCAGAAACAGGTAAATGCATGACATTTAAAAGTTTCAATGACTTCATTATTATTGATGTCAGGTAAATCTCTCTCCCTGCGCTGCAGACTATTTTGAATAAATCAATAGATGTGTCTGTTTCTGTGTGCTGTGAAGGATTCTGTTTAAAATCTTGCAGAGTGCAGATTTGACTCGGTTGGACCTCGACAGGGCCGGTTACCTGTCCGCCTTTCGGCTGGTGCTTGAGGTTGGAGGTGGACCCAATCTTGGACTTTACATTCTTCAGGTCAGGCAGGGGCTGATTGAGAACCTTCAGCTGCCGCTGGGCGGAGGACGGCGACTTGGGCGGGGTTCGGATCACCGCCACCTTCTTCTCCTGGAGGACGCTGAAGGACTTTGGCGTGTGGCTGCCGGGCGTGCGAGAGCCGGGGGTGCGGCAGGAGTAGGTGGGGGGGGTGCCGGGCGTGACGGCGGTGGAGCCGGGGGTGGAGGTCCCGCTGCGGACTGATCGGGAACGTGCAGACTCTGTACCTTGAGAGAAGAAGAGATATGTGTCTGGATTACAAGGACGAAGAGGAGGAGAGACGTGGAATGAAAGAAAACCCGTCCTGGGCAGAAACACTTTGGACGAAGAGAAAAAGGGAGGAAGACAATGGAGCAACAGGTGGATTGGAGTGTATGACCCTTCATGTGGTTGTCATGGAACTGTCAGCACTGCTCTGCTGTCCGTTTCACCAAAACAAACAAGCCAGGTCAAACACAACTGTTTGACATGGACGTTGTGAAAGCAACTGAATTAATTAAACGCCGGTGGCTTGTTGCCATAAAAAACAGGAAGTAGCAACCTGTTGTTATGGATCCCACCTGCTCCACTGTTAAAGTTACGGCAGGTTTTACGAAGCCAAATTGAACACATTTAAATATTATATCAAGGCAAATTTGGCAACAAAACTGCATAAACAAGCTTGCAAATTCACGAGATGAATGAATGAATGCCTAGTCAATGGACGCCGCTCGCTTCTATACATAATATAAAGAACAAAAACCACATTACACTAATAACCAGGTGTCACATGTCGATGAGCAGGGTGTGATGGGTCTAACAGGAGCTACTAGGTGGTCTACCTGCCGTACCAGGGGCTCTTCCAGACCTGTTGTCCGCTCTGGACTGGATCGCTTTTGAGAGGGGAGCGGCAAAAAGGACAAGGAGGCAAAAGGGGAAGAGTGAACAAGGATGTGAAGGGAAACAATGTGGTTGGAGTTTAATAAAATCATTCGAAAGAAAGTGATATGAGGAGAGTCACAGTATAAGTGTTAGAGATTAAAGAGGCAATCTGCTGTGTAAGGGGAGTTCATTTTATGAGGCAAACAAGCTGGAAGAGTCTGTTTTGTAGTGTGTGTGTGTGTGTGTGTGTGTGTGTGTGTATTCTTACAGGTTGGCCTGGAGGGGGTGTTGTCTTCTTGTTCAGCAGCAGGGATGTGGCGTGTCAAAGATTTGGCTGGCCTGGGCAGAGACGACCTCTTCTCTGGGCTGCGGTATGCTCTCTCCTGAACAAACACACACTGTGGAGTCAACACCCGAGCTCACTCACCGGTTAAAGCTCCCTGTCAAGTCCTGTTTTCTTTTCATTTTACCTTCTCTGCCCATTTGTGTGGCAGAGGGGACTGGTGGGAGCATGCAGAGGAGGGACGGGCGTCATTGAGCTCCGCCTGCACCAGGGGGCTCCGTTTAAGGCTACAGGCGGAGTCGGGCCGGGGGGGCGGGTAATCGGTCCCCCGGCGCTGAGCTGCCATCTTTAACAGAACGGCCCTTGTGGGGCTCTGGACCGAAAGCCGCGGCGAGAGGAAGGAAAGCATGCAGGGATGTGAGGCGGAGGCGACAAGCAGATGGAGAGACGAAGACGTGAGATGGGATGGAGTGGACCAAACACCGACAGCTTACAGTACAAAACAATCTGCACAGCACTCAAGAAAACAACATCGTTTTGACACCATGATACTGAATGATCAACATGCAGAAGTGATGCTTTTTTTTAAGAGAATGGATGGAGATGTTTATTCAAAAGACGTGAAAAATAATGAAACTTTTAGGTGAAAGATGGAGTTCAAGGTATATCTAAAGGGGCCCCTGTACTGCACATTATACGCGTTGGTAAAATAGTAAAACCTGCCCATGACTGTCTGCCTCCTCTTTATTTGATATCTATACTCACAGATTTTCTCAGTCGAGACTGGCACAAGGACAGAGGCAGGCATGCAAGACAAAACGAACGTGCACATAGAGAGAAATAACATGCAGACATTCAAAAAAAGGAAGAAAACATCCAGTTTGTCACGCAAACAACAAGCCCCATTACACAGAGTTATACGCTCTGAAATGCACTGAGAGAGAGACGCGACAATATGCAACAATATTGAGCTGATGTGTGTGAGAGATAATGACCCACAGGGAATAACCTCATCCCATTAAATGTGTGTGTACTGCAGGGTCTAGTATTTCCTCCTATATGCTTGAAGATGATGTATTCACTGCTGCATTAACATAACTAAAATGCTAAATACTAATAACCATTCATAATTAATAAGCATGCATTTAAAATAAAGCGAGTGCGCTCGTGTGTCATGATAGTGCTGATAGTACTTACAGTGGTCCTCTCCCTGGACTGGTGGGCCACACTGAGGGGCTGATGGCTTTCCATACCTGAAAAAAAAAAAAGAGTTCATCTGTAATGATCGATGTAATCCAACAAAGGGAGACACATTTGAGAATGTGACTTTTCGCACACAACACACATAGATGCACTCTGAATACAGTACAAAAACGTAAATGTCGGAAATCATTTTAGTCACAAAGACCTTTTCACAGCAGCTGAAACCAAACACACAACCTCCGACATGCAGCCATTTCCCAGCAAACACGTACACAAGTGTCATTTAATGATCAGAGAAATGAATGAAACCAGAGTTGCAATCGCAAATTACACAGGCATCAGTGAGCAGAAAGAAACATGAATATGAGGCCAAGCAGGGGTAGATACTCCTTTTTTGACAAAATGAGAACAAAGAAAAAAGACGAAGCAGTTGAGCTGATTTTAAAAAAGGCCGCAGCACATGATGTTTGCCAGCTACATTGCACCCGTGTGATTCGTCAAACAGCCATTGATAGAGAGAGAGTAAAGTCAATAAAACACCTGTTATTGTATGTTTGTAGCAACAATTAAAACCCTAAATTGTTCAACCTTTGACTCAATTGAATCTGGTAAAATAGAGAAATCATCATTTGTCAGGTCTAAAGAAACTTAGTGATACTTGTTTCTGTTATTTTTACGCACATGTTCCTATTAAGCCAGTATAAAACAACAATAGACGGAAAGGTGTAGGGTCTACATTAGAATTAGTTTACACTCTCTCTATCCACAGCACTGATTCCCGGTGAAGACTGTTCACCTGTGGCCTTGCGTCTAGCAGAGCCGTGAAGCAGAGCGGGCCTAGGATGTCTGGCTGCCACTTTGGCTACACTCTTTCGAGATGGAGAACGACTTTGGAGGGCTGACACCTTTATCTGGTCAGCCCTCCTCACGGCTACTAGCAAAGAGGAGAGACAGGATTATACCAACATGCAAACCTCGGTGAAATGCACTGCAAAGAGGCTAAATCTGTGCTTAACATCAATATAATACAAAATACAAAAGTACATAATTTGCTTTAAGCTGAACAACACTTCTTGAATACGGAATTGGAACCTTTTTTCTTCTTCATCTCCTCTCTTGGATGGTGGCTGGGTACTTTGCGGGACACTTTACTCTCAGTGGTGCCAGGGTGGCCCCTTCCTCTGCCAGGGGCCCGTTTAGCGGGTCTGTCCACCACAGGTGTAGTGGTAGGACTCTGGACCTGAGGAAGGGCTTCGATTTGCTCAGTCATGATACTTTTGTCATCATCTGCAGTGGAGAGGGATTAAAAGAGGACTAATTCTCCACACTCCTAGCTAGCTGGGAGCTAGCTTAGTACAGAAGACACATTAAGATTTACTCGCAAACAAGCTTTGTGGTGTAAGCTAGTTTTCGGTATTAAAAAATACAATAAGTGTCTTAAACATTTATTTTACGTGTGATTAATTTTGCAAGCTCAGGGTACCTTGTGAGTCCATCCAGCCACTGTCTGTATCTAGGAGGGAGACGTCCATGGTGGTTTCATCGTTAGGTACCTGACTGGCCTGGCAGGGCACAGCGGAAGTCTCTTCCACCTCCTGACCAATCTCGATGTCTTTCTCCTCTTCACACATCCTCTCCTTCCCCTCATCCTCTGTTGTTTTCATGTCTTTCTCTTCGCCTACTCCATCAGAACCAACTTCCTCCACTTGCTCCTCCACTGTTTGGTCTGTCTTTACCACCTCGCCCTCCTCTTTCGTCCCTTCTTTATCCTCCCCTATCCAATCATCTCTGCCACCTTCATCCGGTTGCAGTGGTAGATCACGATCAGAGCATGGAGACAAGTGCGAACTGTCAGTCGCAGGGTCCCCACCATCACTGTTTTGCACACTGTGACTCCAGTCTTCTGCGCTAGACTTGGGATCGTCTTCCGCCATCTGATCGCCTACCGTCAGCCTCACCTTGATTGGACTCTTAGGCACTTCATCTTCCTCCATTACCTCTTGAGGCTCTTCAGCAATCTCAATATCATCCTCTTCATCTGCTTCTTCCTCTACTTGTGCTTGAGGTATGATGATGACTGGGGAGGTTATATGTGGTTTTGGTGCGCCTTTAGCCACCTCCTGTAACTGGATTTGGTCATCTTTCTCATCTAATGGTTTTTCAGTGCTTAAATCCTGAACAGCTTTTGAGGTCTCTTGCCTTTCTTTTCTTTCTAATCTTGTAGGTGTCCCACGCTCACTTTGAATCTTCTCGTCATATTTTTCTGTGCTCTCTCCTGAAGACTGAGATGATGCTGAAGGTATGTTTGCCATTTCTGGTTCATCCCCTCTTTCTTCTGAATCCTCCTGCTCAGATTTACGCATTTCTTTGTCTAACTCTGTCTGTTTCGTATCAATCCGCTCAGACTCTTGATCATTCTCTGCTTTAACCTCTGGTCGGACATCTTTCGCTGCCTTCTCTCCAGTAATTTGGGTTTCTAAGGGTGTATCATTTGGGGAGTTGGGGGTGGTGGGAGTTGGGGGAACCTTGCTTCCAGTTTCCAATGGAGTGAAAGTAAAGGAGCTGTCTGGTGGGATGGGAGAAGCCTCTCTGGAGGGGTCTTTTTCAATGTCTACCTCAGGAATTGCTTGGATCTTTATGTCACCAGGCAGGCCACTCTCCAAACGAAACTCAGTCAATCTGTCTTTTGAGGAAGTCAATGGGATTCTTAGACGATCGGGTTTTATTCCACTTGTCACAGCCCTCTCAAGAATCATGGTACTTTCGACTGGTGAATCTTTCTTTTCGGACACAGTTTTTTGAGAAATCTCAGGGATAATTCCTTCATGATCTTTTTGTTGAATTCCTTCAACTTCCGTGTCACCAAGCTCCTCCTCAACTTCACTTTCCATTGAAGGGAAACACTGGTGCGGAGAGCCTCCAGGACTAGGTACATCGGCAGGAGAAGGCATGGGCCCCGAGTACTCATTGAAGACACAGTAGCCCAGTTCCTCCAGTTGGTTTTCCCCTCCTACCACTCTTGAGGTTTGATCTACCAAGGCCAGCTTGGCCAAAGAACTCCCCACCAGAGCTGATACATTGGCGGGCACGGACTTTCGCCTCATGTGGTCAAGCTCCCTCCTCTCTAATGATGGCCGAGGCAGATCTCCAGCCAGGTCCAACATTTCAGAGAGACTGCCTGAATGTTCAAGCCATTTGTGCTTATCAGAAAGGAAAGGCTTGTCTGCCTTTGCCTCTGGAGGTGAGTCAGGGGTAGTTGGGGTAATGGAGACAGCTGGAGGAAATTGGAGTTGGCTCTCCACAGATGGAGTTAAAGGGTAAACCTCAGATTCATCAAAGCTTCCACTGATTGGACACAAGGTCATTGACTTCTCTCCCTTCCCTATTTGTCCTGTCGAAGATCCAACAGTAATGTTTAGGGAGAGGCTTCTTTGTTCGAGTGACATCTTACCAGGAGATATTTTGGCTGACCTCTCCTGTTGTTCCCCGAGCTTCTGCACAATGCTTTCAGTGTCCTCACTTAACTTTTTCTCTGCTGCTGTGCTGAGTTCGTAATAGCTCTGGGTTTGTGATGACTCCTTTTCGTGGCTTTTTGAGGATGTCTCAAAGTAGTTTTTTGCTCCAAACTCGTGTAAAATATCTGACGTCTCTTTCAACTCTGTGACAGGTTCTGAACTTGACTCGACTGCTTCTTGCCTTTGGTCCTCTTTTTGAATGTCAGTCACTGGTATCTCATGCAACTCAATGTCAGTGCCACTATCTTGGCCCTCCTTATTTATCCCCTCAACCGGCTCTGGATTTTCCTTGCTTTCATTCATAGGGGCTCCTGATTTGCTTGGTAAGATATCTCCCTCTTTGTCGTCCTCCTTAAGATTTGATAACTCCTCTGTTAGTCGAGATTGTTTTGCTTCTTTTTCTTTGGACTCTACAAGCAGGTGGCTCTCAGCAGCCTCTTCTACTACATCCTTTCTCTCTTGGTCACTCTGCTCAATTGAGGCGTCACAGAGCTCAATCGAGGCGAGCTCTGCACCTTCAGGTGTTGCTCTTTCAACAGCCAACCGTGTCTCTTGTAGCGACGCCGCTTGAGTTTCATCTTCCTTCATAGCAGACTCACAAGATTCCTGACTCACGCATTCTTCTGGCTGGGCTGTGAGTTTGAAGGATACTGTACAACTTTGTACAAAGTCCTATAAGCTAAAAGCTTTGCTTGAAGCATCCACAAAAGCTAGCCAATACAGTCAAGCCGAGGCCTTCTGCACACAGATAGAGTAGCTCTCCATCAAGCAAAACACACAGCACAGTGTATTTTGCAGCAGGCCATAACAGCACAGAGGGGGTCACAGCACCTAAGATAGCGTGCAGAACTGGAATGAAGGAATGAGTTGCATGATGTTAGATGGCAAGAAATAAATCTACACAAATATATTGAATTCCTATTGCAATACACAAGGATTAACAAAACATGGTCAACCTGATATTAACATTTTTTTTTGTTGATGTAATTGAGTGTTAATGGTGTCATTATGGTTTCTATAGCAAGTACAGGAACACTGTGGAGGATTAATCTTTACACTGCTTGGAAGTACATTTATTCAGGGTATGTTCTTAATTCAATTAGCCTGAGGAGATAATAAGGATGGTGATACATGTCCAATGAGGGTGTTATGTAATAAATGTAAGTGTGTCCTTAGTAACAATAGGAAAACAGAATTATCCTTTGCCTTGGGGTGAAATGAAAACAACATTGAAACTCAAAGAAAGTGAAATAGAACAGACTTCAAATACATTCAAGACTGATTCATTAAGCTCCCATACAGGTGGGTGTACTCAGAAACACCTTCTTGCACACAATATTCCAGCAAAACCCACATACAAATATACAGACAACTAATACTAGTGAGACTTGACAGTGTAGACAGTGACATTTGCAATGTAGCTGGCAATACAAAAGTGCAGAACCGATCAACTACAATATGGTTGATCAGGTGTTCTAATGTCACTCCAATGAAAAGCAAATGGTTATGTTTCGCATGACAAAGCACAAAATCAAAATGCTATGTCACGTCATTTTGCACGAGGCAACTTCAGGTACTGAAGCAGAAGCTTAAGGATTTAAGAGCAACAAAGCTGCAGGAAGGTTGGCGGCAAAGCCTGAGTCGCATCACAAGTTATAGATCAAGAGTGGAAAATATTGAGCACCCATTAATTCAAAGAGGATCATGCAAAAAAAAAGGTAATAGGTAAGAGACATTCACTCCAACACGCTTTCAAAAGAGGAAGGATGTACAGTTGCTCACACAAACAGTACGCTCACACAAACTGTAGGCACGCGAACAAAACCCAATAGAAACCACACACACCTTTTTGTGACGGGCTGTGTTCACCTTGATGACTTCCTCCATTGAGGACCTCAGGTGTCTGGGCTTGCTGGCAGCCCAAAGCCTGGGGCTCTGTTAAATAATCTGTCTGCTCTAAGAGCAAGTCTGCCACTTCCTCCTGGTAACTGTGCAGCTCCTCTGGAGCCTCTTCCTCCTCCTCCTCCTCCTGCTGTTGACTGACAACTTCTACTTTATCTTCTTTGAGCAGGGGGAGGGGGGACACATAGATGAGACATGGAGGACAACAAAGCTTGGGGTTACATGGGTTACTTTCAGCTCTGATGGAGATGCATGGGATGCAATTAACACACCTTCTATCTTAGTCTTGATCTATTCATATTTAACATGAATTTTGAAAGTTTGCACATTGGGTTTAGAAATAATAGTCTGAGCGTCGTACTACAGTCGTATATAACATATTTTAACCCTGACTTTGATGCATTTAGTCGTTTGTTTTTTCAAGAATATATCCCATTTTAATGAAAACATATTTAAAAGTATGAGAAAAATATTCTTAGGGCGCTTTCACAAGCCAGAGTCTGTTTGGCTTCTCCGAATCAGAGCGATATTGATACTTGGCTCGTGAAAGCGCCCTTACGATTAGTTCTATCTATTAACGAATAACTGGCATTAGTCATAAACATGTACTATAGTGGGAGTGCGCTTTTGCGATTGCATGCCGCATGCAAGAAGGAAGTGATCAGAAAGCAGATGGTGCTGTTCTCTGTGAGCAAAGAGCTGAAAGCCAATCTGTGATTTTCTCCTTCAGAAAATCAACAGACACGATGAGCAACAGAGGAGATGTTTTGAGGAGAAAGCAGACTAGTGAGATGAAGGGCTCCGGTGGCAGGTTATGCACTACAGCGTAAAGGGAGGAAGGGTGCTTGGGTTGTCTAGTCCTGGCAGCCAGGGCCAATAAAACTAATATCGAACTGATATTGGTAAAATGGACCAAAGTATGAAGAGGACAGGACAGTGTGGCACATGCTGCAGACTTCTTAAAAGGTGATTTAACGATCAGCTGACATGCAAGGCGACAGAGGACCCTGATATTAAAGGGACCAGAAGAAAGAGGAGTTTTTCTAATCATGCCAGTGGCTGCAATGAGAACTTGAAATCCTGGAGATGTTTGCTGTCTTCTTTTAGAGATATATTTATATATATATATTTTACCACTCTCACAACCATTCACACTCTCACCCTGAATGGTCTGAGTGGTTACAAGTGTGAGTGGGTGTACCTTGTGCCACAGGCCCAATCTGCTCAGCGGATGGAGAGGGGGGAGGGGAGGGAGGCAAATTGGCTGAGTCATCCACTGTGAAGTGAGAGAGAGAGAGAGAGAGAGAGAGAGAGAGAGAGAGACAGACAACAACGGGAAGACAAGACATGGATGGGAGGAAGGAAATGAAAAACGAATAACTCTGCTGACCTTATCTCTGTGGGTGGCCTACCTTTGAGTTTGGAACAATGCTCGTTGTGTGTGTTTGTTTGATGAATCTCATGCTCCTCCAGGATTTCATTAGTGGCCAGTCGGGCCTTTTACTCAATGTCACGTGCAGATGGATGCATCTTGAGCACCAACTTACCTCAGATGTTGTATATTGTCATACAAACAACAACATACACTGTGTCAGATTATACTGGCTCAATAATCTGAATCAACCACAAAATATCAAAAGACATTGACCAACATATTTACATTGAATTTGAATTTTTTTTAATGAAAATTAAGGGTTCCCCCAGATGTACACATGCACATTGATATAGCACAGGACTGATCACTTTGCACACATATCAGTCAAAAATATTAGCGTTTTGCCATAAATCTGGCATCCCGCTGCCTTTGTTTCCAAGTTATAATATGATAAATATGATATTTTGTTAGCGAGATTTAGTAACCTTTAGCCAACCACATTATCATGTGTTTGAGCTTACAGAGAATTATGCGATGCATTTTTTCCAAAGTGCAAAGAGTAAAAACCTTAAAACAAGCATGTTTCTGACGTCTTCAACGTGCAACACTATAATATAAAACAGCTTTATTGCAAGATACCTCCCCTGTCCTTCACGTTTTAATCAAAGCTTGGAGTATTTCCAACTAGAAGTCATGGAGCTTTCTGGTTAACTTCCAGAAAAGGTCCAGATGTCCTCTACCAGGTGTCTTGGGGGACTACAGCATTGTCCTTCAACCTTTGCTGTCGCTGCCACAGCAGCTTGGTTGTGTTCAGTACTCATTTAAATGTGAAACACGTGCCTTTTTGTGGATTGACTGCTCTTGCCTGGCACCATGGAACCAATCCCATTTACCCAGACCCATCGGGCATTATGTGTATGCGGTCTAATCAATGTTATTGACCTGGTGCTGTAGTCACATGCTTGCACACACACACACACACACTCACAAACACACCGTGTCTGCGTTCCTACCTGTCGCTCCGGGATGTGCAGCTGCCCCACCGTGGAATCCATTCTCCCTGTAGGCAGAGCTGTAGGCGGAGTAGCCATTCTCGGCGTTCTCCTGGCCGTTAGAGGCCCAGTGCTCATCTGTCTGCCGACCGTCTGCCATGCCTGCCTGCTGGGACACCGGGGAGGGGACAGGTCACCTGTTGGAGCAAGTGACGGGGGAGAGAGAGAGAGAGAGAGAGAGATGATAGCATTAGAGAGGAGTCAAAAATAAATATCTCATCTCAGCTGACTGTGGTCCAGGATTCACGCTGCACGGTGAAGATTACAGATCCGCCACCAGAGGGAGTGAGGTGCTACACTGTTCACATACCGGCTGGTCTTTGTCTCAGCCTTCAAATTTGGCCTTTGCCTTCAAATTTGATGCATGCTAAAACGGACACACTCGCCACTTAAGAGGTGAGCTCCATAAAAAACAACATCTTAAATGAACCGCGTATTAGTCCAGAATATACGATGCAAGAAAGACACAGATGTTAAGGTGCACTGCAGCAGGAAGCTCATGAAATGGTCGGAGGGAGGGGAGGAGGGGCATGTGAACACACCCTTTATATCCCCTCATCCTCGATGAGGAGGCTGTTACCATGGCAACCAGAACAGGTCTTATGGGGGTCCGGCAGATTGGTTTGACAGGCTTGCCCCCTTTCAGAGACAGCACTGCTGCAGCGCAACAAGCTCCTTCCCACCATCTACAAGAACAAAAGACTTCGCCCCAGTCAAGTATGCACTGCTGAAGTATCCACACTCTAATCTAGCATGTACCCTAATAAAAGCCTTTTTCTACCCTTAAGACAAAACACATAATGCTGCTTTATAAACGAGATTAGCAGGGGGCCCTCCCTTGCCTGCATGGCAGCTTCGCTAAATTGCATCATTATCATCAGCTGCTGCTAATTTCATCATAACAAGTTATCACTGAGACCGAGGACAGTAGCTGCTGAAATTCTCTGAAAATTGAGAGGAATTGAAGATCTAACTGAGGTTTTCCACCCTGCTGAGACAAACAAATCAAGCATCAGGCCTGAAATATACTGTATGTAAAAATTGTGCCTCCCGCTCTCATTTGTCTCCATCCCTCTTCCCTCCTCACTCCTCCCTCCTTCTCCTTTCTCTGCAGTGCTGCATGACGACAGGCTCACAGTGACCGGGGCTGATGTCTGCTGGAGACGTGAGGATCAGAACCGAGAAGAGGAGAGGAGAGGAGAGGAGAGGAGAGGAGAAGAAAGGCCGACTGACACTTCAAGGTATCCGGCCAAACTGTCTGACACAGAAAATCTCAGCCCAGGGTTCAGTCAGAGGCGAGTCTAGTCCCAGCTGTTGCTAAGGAAGAAAACTGAGGTTTAGAACTGCATTGAGCTGCTTTCAGCTGCTGTTTTGGCAATGTTACGCATTGTCCATACGAAAGGATGGCATAAACCGTGGCTGCTTACATAAATCCTGTGTTTCGTCTTTTGATAAAAAGGCACTTAATTGCAGAGAAAAACACAAAACACCCTTTCTCACAAATTCAAATGCATTACACTCCAGATCTACTGCAAATACCTCTTTTATTATGTGTCGGCTTGTTGTCTTTGCTGATGTTTTTGTATTTGAATGCCTCCCCTATCAACAGACTGTAGAATACCAAGAACCACTGGCCTTTTAACACAAAGCGGCTGCAGGAAAACTGGTGGGATGGGTGGTGAGTTATATTAGTTATACCCATGTGACACCCGTCCTGTTACATCACAATGCAGAGGAACGTTTAGAGTTTATCCTCTACCGTCAATTTAAACACCAGTAACATTAGATATACTGAACGCATGTCAAACTATTGACAAACTATCTCCTGATATCTGGGTTTGCCCACCCTTTAGGACCGTGCTCTCCAGGCACACCTTGTCATCCTGCGGTTAACGTGGTCCGACATCGCCCTCTCCCATCGCTCCCTTTGAGCTGTTTTCCAGTCGTATTGGGTTCGACAGAAAAGGATAAAGTGTGTAACTGGCATCTTTCCAAATATAACTCCACCAAAGAAGCAGACGGTCTTTATAAAACATACACTGCACTGATGGAAAATTGTGCTTTTCCCCCTCTCTCATCTCATCTGAAGACACAATACAATTTACTATTAGGGTCAGTCTGCAATCTGCTTCGTGGCTAGCTGACAAAGTACATACAAATACTGCTTTTATGTGCAGGAAAACCTAATTAAAACACTGATGTGGCAATCGCCTGCAGACAAGAACTGATCTCTGGTGCCATTTAGAGTGACACCAGGAAAAAACAACCTCCTCTTGTGCCCTAAAATAACCCACAACACCTACGGTAAAGCTGTGACACTTTGATAGAAATGAGGTTATCACATTATCTTTTCTAGAGATTCCAAAAACCACCAAATCAGGAAGGATGAAGCTCAGCACAACTGCACAGCATGTGAACCACCAAAGGGTTAAATCAACAGCACTGGGAGTCAAAGAAGGACTGTCAAGTCCCGTTACGTCTCGGGATTGAAGTCTTGCACTGAGCATGCCAGCAGGAGACAAGAGAGAAGGTGTGGCAGTGGGCCTGAGGCTCGCCTGACTTCGCTCCCTCTTTCTTTTGTCTCGCGGTCCCCCTGCCGCACTTCGCTCTACCTTCCAGCCCCGTCGTCCCTCTCCTATGCCGACTCCACCCTATCCCCGGTCCCTAATCCGACCTCACTTCCCTCCCATTCTGCACCTCCCCCCCTCCACCAACTGGACCCCAATCTGGGTCACTCATCACGCCTCCGTGGAGCGGCACTCACATCGGAATGTCACCATCCATTTAGGAGGGAGGATGGAATCTCTGGCAGCCTGTCTCAGTGTGTGTGTGTGTCCCTGGTCTCTGATTTTACGTATGATTTTCTACATCCTTATCATTGATGGGACAGTTTATAGTGTAATTTTAGCTCTGAATATTATTTATGCACACAATTGTGGAGGCTATACTGCCGAAAATGTCCTTAGAAATGCTGTGTTTTGTCATTTTGAATTCATATTTGTTATAATAGTCCTTATTTAATCCTTAATTCCTCTTTCTCTCCTGTATGCTATCATTTCTATCGTAATAATTTACGATATTTCAAGGGGATATAGCAGTTTTAGAGACAACAAGAAAGGTCAAAGTTGGCATGAAAGTGATATTTCCTGTCATTCAAATACATACGCTGCACTATTAAAGGGCATTCAAAGCTTCATCAAAGTGCAGTATTATTAGAATATAGGCTCAAAAGCCATATAAACACAGACACTGTGTGGTGCGTTGCAGTGGATGATGGGTAACACTCAACAGTAGCCCCTACGAGGAAAGTAGGACACTCGAGGTTGCCGTGAACCCAGAATCCAGAGACTTCCTCCTGAGCAGCAGCAGACGGGCGGATTATGTTTCGTTGACTCAGCAAGACATGCCGGGGGATTGACGCGTAATAAACGCTGCCATTGAAGTGTGAATGGACTGTGTTTACGGCGAACAGCAGCATGGCGAGAGGCGGCATGCGAAAACACACGCCCGTGTTAATCCGAGGTGTGGGGCTGACTCCACTCCTTGCAGATTAAGTACCGTAATAACGGCAATATAGGCGCACTGGGAACTAACAAGGCCTCAGAAAGATCTCATCGTGCCAAAACATCTGAAATAAGCAACGCTTACACTGTGACAATAACAAGTTACATCCTGTCATTTCATCATGAGGATGGAGAAAGTGGGATTTACATCCACACAGTGTGAATCAAAGGGCTTTTCTGATGGATGAGTATGTCGGAGGTCTGCTGCAAGCGTCCAGATGAATCAAAGTGACCGCTCACATTTATTCCCTCCTCTCACTGCCTGCATGCTTGCTTTCCCTTCTCTTTAGTTTCAGCCTCCGCTCTCATCAGAGGAGTCGATGCTGCCTGGCACACGCCGGCCCCACCCCGAGCTGATGTCATTGTTCCCATGGTGATGTGAGCCCCGGCGTGGGAGGGGCTGGCGGTGGTCAGGAGAGGGCGCCGGCTGCAGAGAGAGCGGACGTGGACCACGTTATGGATAACTGAAATAGGTCACCAGATCCTCCAGGCGAAGCCCCCGGGGGTCCTCCATAACGGCACTGACACAAATGGCTGGCGAGCCTTTTAAATGCATCGATACGCTGATAGCTGGTTGCTGGTTGGGCTGTTGATGCCATTTTTAGACTTTTAGGCTGGTGCTGATGTGGGTGCTGTCTTATCACAGTTACACAACAGCAAATTGTTGTATAAACAAAAGACTGAAACAACTAAATCCATATAACAGGATGTCTTGGTACAGCCCAAATGGAGCTCTTCCTTATTTACACATTTTTACTGTAATTGTATTTGGGTTAAAGCAGAGATTCACAGGCTAATCCTACATAATAATTCCTGCTAATTGTCCCAAACCAAAAACATAAAGAACCCACTGTGACATTTACATACAGCGCTGAGCTTTCCCAACAAAACGTCCCATCCGTCTCGTCTGTTTAGTGGTCAGTCGCTGCCTCCTTTCCAGGCTGAGGAAATTATGATGGCTGCCGACAGCCCACGCCTTGCACGTCCACGCTCGCACACACACACACACACACACACACCTACACACACTCACTCCCCTAACCAAACCGCAACGCATGCACAAACACTCAAAAAAACCCACGCGCAACCGCTCTCATTGACGCCCCCGAATGCATCCACGGAGCTTAAACAACCCACAACTCTCTGGCTGGGAGCAAACACATTGTTAACATGAGCTAAGTATAGACACACACACACACACACACACACACACACACACACACACACACACACACACACACACACACACATAAGACCTCTCTGAATTTACCACCAAATCCACATTTAGCCACTCGCTCTGTCATTTCCCTCCCCGCCATTTAAACTCACATTTATGCAGCTCACAAAAAACTTAAAACACGAGTTTCGAGTTATAACGGCTGCTTTTATTTTAGCGGGGAACACTATCTTGCATGACATCAACCCAAACAATTGCCCCGTCCTCCCTTCCAACATGTTTGCTGAACATAATTCCCTCTCTATTACACATCCATGGACAGCCAAGCTAATCATCTGGCTGAGTGCAGCCACTTAGATCTGACTCCGGGGGCCCCATGAGTCATGGGAAAAGTCAGTGTGAAATGTCACGGGTGGGGGTGGGGGTGGATATGAGTAGAAGTAGTACATAGTATACCAATCTGGCAGCAGTCCAGACTTCTGCGTTTTGCCTTTTCTTTTTAGTTATTTCAGTGTGAGATGATTTTAAACTCGTTAGCTCACCTAACTTGAGCGGCCTTCACTGATGGATGAAACACACGAGTGCTGAGTTGAAGCGTTTGCTCAGACCTGCATGAAAAAAAGAGGGAGGTAGAGAAGAGGGAAGACACGTTAGAGCTTCAATAAACCGCAGCACCAAAGTTTAACACTTCCCTGCATCACTTGGTCTGATAAAAGGTATTTAATTTATTTAAAATAAAAAGAAACAGAGGTCAGTAGTTTCCAAGGCAGCTGCAAGGATGATGATAATCATCCAAACAGAAATTGATTATTTTGAAGTGAGTGATTACAAGTGGACGTGTCATCTGTGTGCCAACAGACTCCACCGAGATTTGTCAAATTCTTGGATCCGCTGGGGCCGAGCCAGGGGATGAGTCAAAAGGCTTAAGCGTCGCCGTGGAGGAACACAGATCTGCACAGTTACTCTGCTTTTGGGTTGTCAGGAGGTAGAAAACAGAGCATCCTGTTAACATTAAAGCAGTGTGAAAGGGCCTGGGGAAAAAAAAGGGGGGGGGGGGGGGGGGGTTGTGGCAGTTGGACAGAGAAATGAAGAGACAGGGGATGAAGCAGAGAGAGCTGAGCAGAGATCCTCCAAACAGGAAGGAGGATGATTTATTAGAGAGGAGAGAAAAAGAGGCCTGGAGTGAAGAAGAAGGAAACAGAATTCACAGAGGAGGAAACAGTATTCCTCCGAAAGGATTCCACAGAGTACACTTTACTTTGTTATATGCAGGAGATCGTTACTGTTGAGCTTTTAATGTTATGCAGACAGAGAGAAAGAGACCAAAAAGTTCATAAATCACTCTCTAACAGAGAGGCAGCGAGTAGGAGGGAAAGAGAGACAGAGAGAAAAGGGGGTTGAGAGGGAGGAAAAAACGTGAGAGAAAAAAAGAGACAGTCACACAGGAGGTATAATGTCTCTTCTGGGGGAAGGCTGGCCGGCCGGCGAAGCTTAGCCTGAAGAAGAACACGATGAGGAGAGAGGAAGATACAGAGAGATGTGTGGTTACCGCCCGGCCAGACAATATCAGGAGCGAGACGGAAATAGAAGCCGCCTTTTTAACCTTCGCAGTAAATGATCCCTCTCTCACGCAGCAGTTGGCCTGCTTGTTATGAAAACTTAATCTCCCTCAACACTATCCGTCTGTTTTCTGAGAGTGCATAAATGCTTTTATTAGAGGATAAATAGTGCTTCTTCTTCATCTTTTTTGTTTTTACTGCACTAGTAACGAGCACCCTCTGATATCTATACTCATTAATCACAGCTTCTCCAGGAAGAAAGGCTGATAATTCTACTTTTTCACAATCTTATCAGTCGCCCCGCGATGACCATCAACCTCCACCGGCGCGTGCTGTGGGTCGCTATTTGACGGATGGGCACAAACAGTGAGGGTGCGACTCCAAGGTTGGACAAACAAGCAATTTGTCTTCAGTCTCTGGAACTAAAGGACAAGACGACGTCTTGACCGGCAGGTTCCTCCCGGGAGGAGGGAGGGAGGCCAAGTGTGTCAAACAGAAGGCAAAGAGAGAAGAGACGGAGGAAGGGAGGAGTCAAGGATAGAAATCCACAGATTCGACTTCATCATCAGAGACGAGGCAAACAGGAAATGAATCCTAATCTTGGAGCTGTGCTAAAAGGCCTGATAAACCTCGCTGAACTTTGCTGATAACGGCGAACATCACAGGAAGACATTTCCACAATTATCTGGTCCAGATTCATTGAGCGTCGCTTTCTGCATCCCAGGACTCTCTCTCTCTCTCTCTCTGCTCATGCTGCAGAACCTTAACTATCCAAATCTCACTTTTAAACTCACCCATGCTCAGCTTTTAGAATGCATACGGTAAAGGAGAGAAACCATCACATTATGCAAGAAAACGTCAGATAATTCTTCATAGAAAATAAGGAAAACGTAGCTAGTGCCAGGAAATGACATGATTCATGCTAATAATGCGGCTGTTGATGCTGCAGTGGTTTTCCCTGTCTGTGTTTCTGTCCAGCCACTACGTTTTGACAGAGCCTCTCCTCTGAGGTCTCCGCTTCCTCGCCTTTTAACGTGGCCATCGCTCCCACCTCCTCATCTATAATTCACAAAGACAGCCTCCTTCCCCCCAAAGACAAACACGCCCCGAGGAGTCAAGGTGAGAAAACCTTCAAAATAAAACAACTTTATTTCATTCATTTTTTCTTGCAATTTAGAAACCGAAGACGCTAGAAATGTGTAAAAATGTAATATTTTTTAGGGAAGACTGCAGCTGTTAAGTGTTGTTTTGTTATCATTGACTTGTGTCTGCAGTGACATCCTGTGATAGTATAGTGCAGCTAATAAGTAGGCAAGCATCTTATGTGGCAAAAATAGCTTGAAATCTCTACATTCAAGCTCAACGTCACCAACTTCTGCCTGAAATAACAAAGCCGTCTATTTTCTTCAGCTGCGTCGGTCTGTATGGCCCGCCGGCGTCATCCAGCTGCAAACCCATCACTTGTCAACAGACACTTCAGGGCGTTCTGTCAAAGTCGAGGGTGGTGTTGACGCGACCCCGGTGCCCCTTTCTCCTACAGTTTGCCTCTGAAAATAACCTGCATTACATATTCATCTCTGATGGGTATCAGGCGCCTTGAAGGCTAAAAAGCACTGCAGCAGGAGAGGTTGATGTTGAAAAATACTAAAACATCTCATGTGGATAATCAACTCGATGGCTGGGTTAAGAGGTTGGACAGAAAAAAACATCTCAAGGCACTTGCTTTTTAAAAAAAACTATTTACGCTACAAGGCGATGTCCCTATCTCCCACTGTTTTAGCCCTGCGACCAACAGTTGGTTAACCAACTGCAGCAGCGGCCTCCCTGCCAAACGATGACCTCGCTCCGAGGGGATGGAGGAAAAATGGGAAGAGGAGGAGGATGATTGGGTGGGACAGGACTCCATTTGTGACCCCCAAAAAAGGAGGACAGAGAGGGGGCACGTTTGCCCCCTCGCTGTCCTTCCCCTCCCACGCCGTGGTGTGTCATTCGAAGTTGGTTCCCAGGAAAGCACAGCTCGCCTCAGAGCTGCCACTATCTGTCTTTCTGCACCACACAGGCAGACAAGAGACAACATCAAATAAAATGTCCTGTTATTGCGACTTGAAAAGGGAAAGAGTGTAAGACAGTAAGGGAAAGACAAGAAGAGGAGAGATCCAAACAAGTAGGGACGTGCAGAGGGAGGAAGAAAAGAAAAGGTGGGAGAAAAAGGGCAAAGGCAGGGAGTCAGAGTTGGCGTCTGATCGCTCAGTCATCCTCCTGCTCACATAAAAATAAATGCCCGTCAGTCCCAAAACTCTTCCCGACCGAGCCGTCAGCAAACTTGTGACAGCCGGCTCTGCCGACGCCGACGGAGCGTCTCGCGGTCTCGTTCGTTTTTTCGTGTGTTTTCGCCAAAAGAGATGGTGGCTTTACATATCTCTCTGATGCACACAGAAGCAGCAGCAGCACACTCTGGGTGAACCGTCCTGCCGGCTGAATAATCAGAGTCGTCTAGACTGGGTATACGCCACAAAGACTATGGGGTCACAAAAACACAGAAACCAGCCCCTGGCTTATCACAACATCAGCTCTTTCACTCGGTTGTTCGAGTATGTCAGCAGCAAATATCCTGAATAATTATAATCTCAGCAAACAAAGGGGAGATGATGCACAGGGAGGCATTGATTAGAAATCACAGGCATTCTCCGGGGGGGGTAATTAATTCTTTATCTCTCCTGCTTTGCTAGTTTGCCATGCAATAAAGTAAACTGCATGAAAGGAACAAAATAGACCGTCTTACCTGGTGGGGTAGGGCAGCTTTTTTTTTGTCTGCAGAGAGGACTCAAGGTTGGGTGGAGGGGGTGGGGGGGCAAGGCAGCGGCTTCTGCAGAGAGCGGAGGAAAAAAATAAGACGAGATGAGAGACAGAAAAAAGGAGCGACCAGGAGTCATACGAGCAGCGCCGCGCTGACAGAGATGGCTGATGCTTTTTCGCCGGGCGAGCGGAGCCGGTATAAGCACTCTGCTGCAGCTCACACACACACACACACACACACTCTCATACACACACCGAGCCAACATG
>NW_022280042.1:5621846-5657456 GCF_004355925.1 Anarrhichthys ocellatus
GGTTCATCCACCCCAGAGGGAATTGAGCTCCAAGATGAACCTCTATCCGAGGAATTTCCAGCAGCATATTCCATTCTCCTCTCGGCGCGTCTGTACAAATGTTGCTCAGGCGTGCATGTTATGAATGCGTGCAGCATCTAAACATGACAGCGAGTGCAGCACGAGTGAAAGGAGGGGTGCGGGGGCTTGCCTCGTGCTGAATAATGGCTCTGTCCTGGTGCTCATTTGCAGGCATGGCCGACTGCAGCAGCAGCTCTGAGACAAAGGCAGAGAGGGGTGGGAGGGTCTGAGTGAGAGACCGCAGAGGCCAGACGAGCGGAGCAAAAGTATACAAGTCGGGAGTGCTGACTGCTGAAAGCCTAATTCCCTGCTCATTACACCAACCTCAGAACCACATGAAATTAACTATATCTACAGTCCCGGGGCTCACAATGGTCCCAGTCTTTAGTTGTCCATCGCGCGCAGTACGAGAGCTGTCACAGTTGTGACTAAATACAAAAGAAATATGAGCTAAAGAGACGAACCAAAAAAGGAATGAGTGCAAATGTGGACAACTGAATAAATAAATAAAAACAACGAAACCAAACAAGTGAATTCCTGCGCACACGCATGTGTTATGATTTATGAGGCGAAGGCCTCATTGTTTGCTTTTTTTTAAATTACATTTTCAATACCAGCAGAATATTTGTCATACACTAAAATGGCTGAAATCACCTTTGATGTATCAATAAAGGACCACGTGACGACATTAAGGTTCAGCGTCTTTTCCGCTCGTTGTTGTGGTGCCACTTCACTGTTTTGGTTCCCTCTTTACGGCTCCACTTCGGCACTGATCCCGGCGAAGCCAGTGTTGATACTCCAAACAAGACGAGTATTAAAACAGACTTGTGAACCTATACTTTAAGAGGGAAATAAATGAACTCACTAAAGAAAGCCAGACCGATGTCAAGGGACACTCCCCAACATGATGGCCAAACCACACAGAGACCACTGAGGTTGACGTGACGCCGACTCATAAAAGGACACATCCACGTACGGAGCCCAAAACCATTTACAAAAGAATCAGAGGAAGAGGGGGAATAGAGCGAGCCAGTCCTGCTGCTTCCATCCCACATCACATCCTCCCTCAGTCCCATCATTAGCTTGTCTTGTTCCGGGGGTGTAGAAAGAGCCATCAGTGTAAGACTGTAATCAACCTGTCACCGTCTGGGACTGCATCCAGTTTTAAATAAACAAACAAGAGATGAGTTGGGCTCGGTGCTCATGACAAACCAAGCGGCATGGCGTCGATATTGGGAGTTTTGGGTGAAAGGAAAAAGTGAGGGGAGATAAGAGATAAGGAGGAAGGAGAATGAAGGTTGGGTGGCGCGGGTGGGTGGGTGGGGGGGATGAAAGCCGCAGACGGCCCTGTCAACACCAGCCGCCTTTAGGGAGGCCTTTTGCCAGCCCTGATTACAGAGCGAGGCCTGGACCTGGAGCAGCAGAGCCGGCTAGCATAGCCACTGGCATCTAATCTCTCATCAGCATCCGCTGCCAGAAAAGCAGATGCTAGTCGCGTTAACGTCAGACACAGCGGCAGGCTGAGCTCACCGTCACCGGATTACACATTTTGTTTACCCTGTGTTTGAGCGGGACATATGGACAGTCAAACATCAGACACACACACTGACTATACAGGTGCAAACAGGCCACGCTGCAGTGCCAGGGTCCACTGTGCTTTAGGAATATTTAAAGATGGAACAATGGCGTCATTGTAGGCATTTCTACACCGTTTTGAACATGACTTGAATAAATATTTGATTCTGAGGGACCAAAAAATGTCCATCTGAAGTTATTTCCCCTCCTTTAAACAATATGGTGAGGTAGTTCCACTTCCACAGGTTTGTGAGGTTGAGAACATTTACACAAGTGAAATTTGTTAATTTTCAGTGCATATGCTTATCCCAGGCTTTATTCTCACGGGTCACAATAAAACCTGATGTCTAATCCCAAATTAAAAGGTAGGTCAATCGCATTGCCGTATTGGAAGTGGGGGATGCGGGTTGATGGCTGATTCCCCAGCAGTGAGATTGGGGAACGGCCAACTCACTCTGATCAGGATTAGCTGAATAGATCATCGTGGGTTTGGGGCGTATAATCTGCCTGGACCCCCTTCATCCAGTTTTGAACGGGAGATTTCATGGAAGAGTCTGGAGACAGACGACAAATCCAGAATAAAGATAAGCACAATCTGTGTCTTCTGAAAAACAAACAGGTGCTGAATTGATTCAGCCAGACTTGTCCTCTGAGAAGCATGACTCAAGCTTTTTTTAAAAAAATGCAGCGGCATTAGCACAAGCTGGATTTCACTGAGTGGGCACATTTATTGCAGGTGCTTGAGAAGACAGCGGCGGTGGCTTCGGCGGTTCTGCTTCATCGAACACAAGCGTCATTTAAAGCTGTAATTCCAGCTCTGCTTTTGTGTGCCAGCAGATAATTTGAATGGCTGTGGTTTCTACGAGAGAGCGGAGAGCAGTTGTCATGAATATATGCGGATATGGATTAAAGATTACGGTAAGTGCTTTGGTACAGAAAGGAAAGGAGGCGGAGGAAAGACGAGACAAAGAGGAATGGGGGGAAGATAATCAAAAGGAATGGTCGATGCAGCAGAGGCCAAGATATCCTTAAACTTGCATTCTTTCTAATAGCCAGCAGGGGGCGACTCCTCCGGTTGTATAGAAGTCTATGAGAAAATGACTCTACTTCTCTCTTGATTTATTCCCTTCAGCAAACATTGGGAACATGAGTTTATGGTCTCAATCTTGAACAATAAAACAAAAATAAAGATCTACTGAAAAAGTTCAAGCAGTTTTGCGTCTTGAAACCAAAAGAAAAAATGAACAGAAGTACTCTAATGACGTGCTTTTCCCCCTTCTAACCACTACAGTATGTACATAGCTGTAAGCCTTACAGTCAGAGCCACGTTAATACTCTCACCCAGACGTGGACCTCGTAATCGCCGTCACTGGCAGACGCACGTTAATGACCGAGGGATCGGATCGCCGCTACACAGCCGCATGCAGGATCACAAGAGCAATCTCTCTTTCCAGCACAATGTCGGTTTCCCGCAACAACTGCTCCGTTTGGCTTGAAACGGTAGAAAACACGGTGACATCTGCTTGTTTAGCTGTTTGCTTTAAACAAATAGTAATTAGATTTAAGACCGAGGGAAATCGAATCACCCAAATCCGTGGCTTTCTGTTTAAAGGTTAGCAGATACTCGTGCGTCTCAGGCTCAGTCCGCCAAGTCAATCGCATACCGTTCATGTCATTTCATCATATTTATGATTATTAGATGAACTAATTTTCTTGAGACCAATTTGATCGTCAAAAAGCTCCTTTGTTCTGCATTTCATTTTTATTCCCACTCATTTGAATTTACTCAATAACAAACATGTTTTCATAAAGACGAAGCTGTCAAACTCTTTCGCTGCTGATCAGAAGCTGTTGTCACGACTCGGGTGTCAGAGGTCAAAGGTCAGTCTGTTCAGAGCAGCTAGACAAGACACAGACGCTGATCCTCTCCATCCCCTGAGAATCCCTCCGCATATAGACACCACAGCAGGACTCACTCAAACTAAAGCTTCAAGGCCATGTCGGTCTGTTGCTGGTTCAATCCCTTTAGTTCAGCACTAAACTCAGCCTTTATTAGCACGGTCAACCACGTCACTGCATCAGAAATGTCTTTGTATAAAGATTACTCTCAATGAGGGAGTGATAAAGCCACAGTTGAGTATTTATTTACAGTAGCACTAGAGTCACACGCCAGATAAAATCAACTCCATTCATGTTTTGGGGAAAAAGCAACTATTATATTGAGATCATTACCCCGACAACACAGCCACTCGACACTATTCAGAGAGTGCCGACTGTACCGAGGCTGGTGAAAAGCACTTCCTAAAGTGCATTAAAACCTGGAAGTGGTTTGTGAAAGTGCAGCTTTTCCTCGTCTGCAACCGCCAAGAACCAAATAGCGGGGCTGCTCATTTGCCAAGAGAGAGCCTCACGCCATCTCAATGACCAGCTTGCAATCACAAAGCACAACCAATAACATATGCACGCACACACACACACACGGGGAATGTCCAATAGCCTTCCTCGTGCAGCAGCCGGACCGCCACTGGATAAATATGAACTATGATGGGCGGAAACTGGTTCTTCCTTTCTACCACCCAGCAGGATGGCCTCTCTGGGTTCATGTCGTCTCTCACATTTCTATGCATGCATAGAATGTGGAGGCGTACACACACACACACACACACACACACAGCCTCCCATGCTGACAGACTAAAGATGGCCTGTGTGTCATTCCCCTCTGATAAAAGCAGAACACAGGGAATTCCTCAAATGTGAAATATGCCCCAAACAGGCCCTTATAAAACAGAGACGTCATTTTGAGGAGAAAGAAATAGACAGGAAGTGGAGGGACTGTGCGTGCATGTGTGTTCGTGGGGGATTTGAGGGGTGAGAACGCAGAAAACTGTTTTTATGGACTTAAATAAATGTGTGCCCGTCTGAGGGCGTGTGTATCGTGGCACATGTATCAACTCCCTGCCAGGGTGTGTGTGTGTGTGTGTGTGTGTGTGTGTGTGCGTGAACGCTCCAGCACGCGTGTGCCCGGCTTTACACTAACCACAGGGTGTAGCCGTGGGCTTTGAAGTCGTCCAATGCACCCTGGGCTGAACTGAAACACAGGCTACTGTACAAGAAACCCATATGACACCACGGAAAAGTCACAACATGCTTTTTACTCACAGGGAACACAGCCCTCCATAGTCCCCTGGTGAAACTTCAGTGGGTAGAAAAACAGCAGAGAAGTATTTACATTATATATTGGTCATGGAGTCTTTCTTTCTCTCTTCAGCGGATCACTGAGAGGGCAGGTTAACAACAAGGAAAGGTAAACGGCTGTAATTTGTCGGAGGGATGTCCCCGTTTCTAAGCCATTTCCTGTTGATGGGAGTCCTGAGCCTTGGCGTCCAACATGCCATCTGCTCTAAATTAGCACCTACACGGGGAGCACCAGGATCCGGGCACCAGTGGTCAGACGCTGGGGTTTATGGAGTCATGAAGCTCCAGCAGGAGGACAGTTAGAGCTCAGCTGAACAGAAACAGTCCTTGACTGAGGTTTAAAAGTAGGTATAGGAAGAGGAGGAGAACTCCGTCCTTAAGATATTAATACACCCAAAATCCATACAATTCCACTGGCTCACAATTTACAACTCTTGGAAACACAAATACAGATGTCTCTAGACTATTAGCGACTATTCAGTACAGATGTTGGGTTGCTTCCCCAGAGAGACGTGTGAGAAGCAGCCGGAGGACACACGTGTCACTGAGACGGAGTGAAGAGCGGAAGTTTCTGGAAGTCATCAGAGACGGGCAGGGAGGAGGAGGAGGAGGAGGGAGGCAGCTGCACAGGGCTTGAGTGCAGCTCGCATGCACACGCGGCCACACACACACACACACACACCAAGCGATATCCAATAGATACAGGCAAAAAAACAAGACGTCAGCAAAGACCCAGATCCGCACGCAGCTCTATCCTGGCAAGTGTAAACACCAATAAATGACAAAACAAACACAGACAAACACATTCCCCGAGTTGGAGTCAACAGCTGTCAAGACTTATGGGACAACTCTGTCATTCAGGCAAGGCATGGGAAACCGCCCCGTCAGAAAAGCATCCAAAACAAGCAAGCCGGCACTTTTTTCCCCCCCCATCTTCCAAAAAAAGAATGAGTCATGGCAGCAGGCTCGGGAATAGAGACGATGTTGATTTTTGGCCGTTCTGAATGGGGAAAACTGCAGTCGCTACCCTCGTGAGAAATGAATAACAATGTGTTATGTTTTGACATCTTATTTTTACATGGAAAACACATTTTCGGCTGCTCCTAAAGGACCATGCGAGTAGTTTTGCATGCTTTAGTTCGTTAACTACTTCATATCTGCACATCTAAAGCTGTGCATTTTGAAGTTCAGGAGACAAAACTCGCAAAAACACCGTGATGCTTCCTTTAAAAAGGAATCACGGCGAAGCAGGCGAGGAATAAAAGGCATCAAGCGCCACAGAGACCGTTCCAGCTGACAGTTGAGTGGTAATGAAGCAGACGTACAGAAGTATTCAATCAACTCAAACAGCCTTTTAAAATGCGTTTGAATAGCAAAAACAGTGTGCAAAACCCTCCGCGTCTTTCCTCCGTCGGCAGGAAGCATGTCGGCAGCGCTTTCACCCTTAGGTGCTGTAAGTGCAGGCTATTAGTGTAAGTGATACAGCAAGATTGTGGTTGGAGTAAGGGGGGGGAGGCAATAATAAAAGCAGGCTCTTAAGGCAGATGAGAGAGGCTGGGTGAGGGGTGGTGGTGGTCTGGTTGCCTGGGAATCTCTGGCCAGTTTCCATTAACAAAAGAGGAAGGAGTGAAGAATGAAGCCGGAGTTATTAAAGAGGGAGAATGTGCTGACACGGGGTTCGGTGTGATGAAGCGATAATGACTTCGTGCACTTGAGGGACTCGAGGGTGAGGTCGTCCTTCATTAACTCGCTGGACATTTAGCCTACATGCTTTGGAGCCGACTGCAGCTCAGGAGATGTCTCTCTGATTATTTCTGTGGCCTGTCATTATGTCCCGTGATACAAAATGAAAGCCCAGCACGGGCGTATTTGTCCGGATCCCTGTCGAAAGCCAAATGTGTTGCTTCAAGCCTGACATTAAATCACCACTGAAACTGCTTATTTCTTCTTCAGTGTTATAGAAATACTCAAAAAATGGGGCTCGAAACAGTTCAATCCAGTCAACATTTGACAAGTTGGTGTCAGGAAGACATTTCAGCACCAGCATCCAGGACTCTGCCCCCCTGCTCTGCAATGGAGGCAGGGGTTCACACACTAAACAGAGCCACATGCGGACGCAGTAGACAGAGTGATGCAGAGCTTTTGTGTTTTCATTACTCAGATGTGGATGCAGATAAAAGCGGCTCGGATCTGAAGCTCCGTCCCTTTAGTGGGGTTAGATCGCAACTGGTTCACATAGTCTGTAGTTGGGGAACGCCGCCCGGGCGCAGGAAATAGCTGGGCTTTGAGAACGTATACGAGCTGCTGCAGATAAAACGCATTCCGTGTCTCCTTGTTTGAAAAAGCGCGCCGAGCTGCGCCGAATAAGTGGTGAGAATGTGGGAGATAAAGGCTGGAAGGGAGCGGAGGCTTTACCTTCCTGTTTGCAGCAGCTCTCTGTTGAGGCTGCATCTGTGGTGCGTGAACTTTTGGCGACATTTGTCACAGCCATCTTCAGGGCAGTATGTTTCATTACACGGTTATTACACTTTCTTCATTATTGAAGTCGGCGATCCATCTTATTACATTTTCTTGGACTCTGCTGTGCATTGCACTCCAGGAGAAAGAACGTTTTTAAAGTGCTAGTGTAAATCTTTCTCAGATTTGTATTGTAGTTTATTGAAAATGACATTTGCTACATCCCCATGATGAATAGAAAAACAGCCTTGACTTAAGCTTCCCGACAATGCATTTTTGTATTTAATCCAATGGGCTGACTGTATCCGCCTGAAGGGGTCAGTGTGCTTCTTGGAGCCACAAACAGCATCTGAACTACATCACACAATCGACTTCATCCACGAGAGAGGTCCTGTTACATGATACAGGAAATAATTGCTTTCGAAAAAACAGGCCACGAGCATGAAGAGGAACTTCCCGCAGTGACTGCCAAAATATACTCTGTTATGTCATCCCGATCCCCCCCCACACACACACCAGTTGACGTGCAACCAGAAGAACAAGCCTGAGAAGCGTTCCCACTCTTTTGAGCGAAACTCCAACAACTGTTGACGCTGTCGTATAAATCCCGTCTGCTTCACTTGATCAGCTAGAAGGGGAGGCGCTTCTGAACAGCCGGCAGTGGTTGACTTCTCAGCCCCGGAAGCCTCCTTGACCAATCGGCGAGCGGGGTCATGCAGAGGAACAGGTCTATTATTCTAAGGTCCATTGCCCCTGAATAAAGGGAGTAACTTCTTTAGAGTCTTGCTCAGCCTTCTGTATGGGTGACCTTTGCTGGGTGAGGGTGAGAACAGGGCTAAAGGGAGAGGGGGGTGCAGTGTGCCTTGATTAGGGTGTAAAGGTGGCGACCAGCCTGGTAAGCCCTCGGGGCACAAGGAGGCTCAGGGATTTTCCTCCCTACCCCGTAGAGACCGTGGACAGGGAGGCATCACGTGCAGCATCACCCCCCCTCCCCCACCGAGGTGGAAAGCAGATGGCAGCGGATTAGCGTCTGAATGTGGACATGCAGAACCACGGGGGGGTCTCCTTGTCCTCCTGCTTCCCAACAGGGGACAGGTGAGCTGAGGGAAAAAAGAAGGCTCGGGGGGGTGGGGGGGGGGCAAAATCAATAATTGGTGGCCCACGGAGCGCACACAAAAGAGCTGGCAGAAGCTGGTGGCTTTTAAACGGCGGTGATTTTGCAGGTGAAACGGCTAATCACGGACCCCAAACATGCTCCGGGACAACCTAACACAACACAGAAACATGCCTGCACAGACAGTTAGCAGGAGACAGCAATCAGGCCGGAGCAGAGATAACATCAGGACACATAATGTTTGGACTCACAGGCTACACAGTCAGAAGAAAAAGATGCTGGTATCAACAGTGAGCCGCAGCCCAGACGTCTGCACCAGGCCGTTAAGGTGCAGAGGTAAAACACAGCGGACAGGTTTGCAGTTCCTAAGAGACCGAGATGCTGAACAGGTTTTACTGTACGATCCATAAAACCTTTACAAATAACACGGAATATACAAGTATATATAAACGGAAACCGGGGAAACAGTTGGTGTGTGATATAGATGCCAGGATATATGGCATGAATAAAATAATAAAGAAAATGCATAAAATGCTAAATGAGAGTAAAACGGTTCAACTATAGCTAGCCAGTTCTGTACGTATCTATAGATGGAGGGAAACCTTGGCCTGTGAGCTCAAGTTCTCCAGTTTATCCCCAGTTCATCACCAGCTATTGTCGGCATTAACAAGAGAGACTCGCCTTCCCCAGAGGCCATTCACAAGCATCTGTTGATGCTCCGGAGTGAAGCCGACGTCTCCCTTTTCTACCAGGATTTACGCTCTGTGATTTAATGAGGTGACCTGAGGCGGTGAAGTCTCCCACCCTGCCTCCACTGAACAGCGCCCTGGGGACGCATATGCCCCGACGCGCATGCGCGCCACCGACACAACACGATCGGTCCCTTGGACGCCGCAAGAGGAGATTCAACACGTTCAGTTCGTTCTCTGACCCTCGGCGGTACGGCCGAAATGGAGAGACCCAATCAGGGGATTCACAGGTGGAAAGGAAAGGAAAGGAAAGGGAAGGAAAGGAAAGGAAAGGAAAGGGAAAAACAAGGAAACAACAAGGGAACAGGATGGGGAATGCTGTTTTCCAGGCCCCCTGTCTGTATCCTCTTACTACGGAGTGAGCTGGAGCCACACAGAGGGTCTCTACACACTGGTACTCAAAAGGTTCATTCCTTTGAGGGTGCTGGTTTCCATGGCAGGGGTTGCCGTGGTGAGGGGGGCCCTTGATGGCCCCAAATCGGGGGCAGGAGGCACAGTCGACACTTGAAAACAACACAGACGGTCCAGACAGGGAGATACTTGCGAATGAGAAGCCCACCGCAGAGCAGTATTTCTCTGTGTTTGAAAGACAAAGAATGCAAATGATCGAGCAATTGATTGATTATTCAAACATGTCTTGTCTCTGCAAGGTTTATTGGTGGATTTGCCCTGAATTACATCCTTCATCTCTCTTCGTCTTCATCTGTCTGTTACATATCGAAGAGAGGATGTTAGATCTGCGGGTAAGTCCCTCTTCAGACATTTGCAGAGGCGGTCACAGTAAAAACCCCTTCCTGGAAGCGGGCCAGGAGGTCCACCACACACACTCAGCTGCTGTGTTCCTGCAGTCCAGTTAGAAACAGACTTACAGGAACGTGATGTACCATCGGCGTCCATCTGTTTCTACGCTTCACACTGGCTCCACAGAGCCGCTGTGTGTGGAGCGCCCATGAATCGGGGGGGGGGGGGGGTTTCCATTCATCCACAATACGACCCTGACAAGCAGACGCACACAGGAACAGAGATGGACACACTGACACAGTAAAAGACGTGTTCTGGTTTCATTTAGAAAGCTCCAGGCCTTGAATCCTCCGAGACTTATTTCCATGACATTAGATTCCTAAATGGATCAAGTGAGATGCAATGGAGAAGAAAAATGTTCATGAAAGCATAAAGAAACCTGAGTGTGTATGTTCTAACAGTACACGGGCGTCCAACAATGAGGCTCTTTGATTCCCACAGCACACTGCGCCCCATGTTTTCAGGCCTACATCCGCTGCCAGTCCGCTGTTTGCAAAAAGTCCGGGAGAACACAATCGAGCCGTTTAGCTTGAACATCTGGAAATGATCACACGGCTCGGCGCTACATAGCTTAGCCGCCACGCTAGGCTAAGTGGAGGTCCCCGGCCCATGCAGGAACTCGCTGGGGCTCATTAATGGTTTCGTCCAGGTCCGAAAAAACCACACCGAATGCAACTGCTGTGCGTACTGCTGCTTCTAGTACATCATTTAGCTCTGCTATTACATCCGTTTTTTAAATAGTTCTGTCTTCCATGGACTATTGACAAATAGATCTTTAACAGCCGAAAAATCTGCCAAAGACACATTATTGTCCGTCAAATTGGCACTTCCTTTACACCTTCAACTGGAAGGCCAACCAAATCCCGCCAAGTCCCGGTGCGTTGCATTAAAACAGATGCAGGGCCCAGCTGGCTGCACATAAAGGCAGACACAGCCATAATATTATCCAGAACATGTCAACAGCCCAGCTGCCTGCATTCTCGTGTCCCAATCAAGGGGCGCGAAACCGCAGACATTAAGTCAAAGCTGCACGAAGTCATAGCGTCGCCAAGACGGAGATGCATTAAGCTTCATGCAACAGCTCCGTGTGAATGTCCAGCACATTTTCCTTTCTTGGAATGTGCTTTTGGGCACTTGTGCACACAAACTAAATCGAAATAAAGAGAAGGATTGTAGAGGAGGGAGATTTGAGGCACATGGCTCAACATGGCGTGGATGGTGCCGTACTCGAGCCAAGTCCACCTGTGTGGTAGGCGGCGTTTGTGTTCTCCGTCTCTCAGAAATAAACTTCTTTCCTACGCGAACCCGGGCCATTATCGTGCTGACCTCATGGATTAGCTAACAGGGTTACGCCACAGCGGCGCGGAGAATATCACAGATGCCAATATGCGAGGAGTTTGCTGGGAATGCCCCTGAATGAGTGTCCTCTCTGTCGAGGGGCATCGCCCGTGAAGAATGAAATGCGACGCCGGCTGTCAGGGTCGCTTTGGGAGACTGGGTGCTAGTCAGCCGTAGATGGAGAGAGTTACAAGGGGCGGTTTAGAGAGACCGTCCTGTATGTTGAGGAGGTCACGGGATGGATCCGAGCAACAGATAAACAGGTTTTATCCAACTCAATAAACCTCAGCACCTGCGTCCTCCACAATAACTTCAAGAACCCCAATAAAGACACGCAGATCTGCATTTTAACAGCTGTTTCAACAACATCTGGACTGCAGATTGACTGTGCCGCTAGCCAACAGCTTTCTCTGCTGGCGAGTACATGTCAGACTGTCCTCTGTTGTTACAGCATAACGGTTCGCCCCAATGTCCCTTTAAGAGACATATTTTCTTTTACAAAGAGCCCTTGAGCAAGACATGGACATCTGGCCTGTTGGTGCACACATGATGGCAGCACACCACCTCAAACTTTCAGTTATTCAGTTCCCATTTATCGACGGTTTTGTTCCTCTACGCCCCACAAAAAGCACTCCAGCGTGCCAAGAAGCAGCGGTGCATGTGTGGGTGTGTGTGTTGGTGTGGGTCTGCTCCACATGCAGGTCAGAGGGCCGTTTGGTGCCTTATGACGTATGTGAATTAGATTAGGTCTCCTCTCACGGTCAAGACTTAATCGTGTGCTAAAAGCACAGTTTTGCCAGCTCCAATTAGTGCAGAAGGCCTGGGACGGGAGGAGCAGCCGGGGACATTGGGGGTCCTCAAACACCTGTGACACGGATCTTTACTCCAAAAATTGTTCCAGTACTATTACTCCCCAGGAGGAAGGACGCAGCAGCCAATACGGCGCGTCTTAATTTCAGTGGTTCTGTGGTTTCAGGATTTTGACGGCGCGCCTAACCAGAATTGACGTTGGGAAATATAACGTTCCTTGCGTGGTGCAAAGAGGCGGATAGGGTTTCCTATAGTGGTGGGAAAAGCAAGAAGTGGCTAACACACACACATTATTCACATGAACACAGAAGGAGTACAGAGATCTGAGGTTTAAATAAGTCGTGTTTTCATAGCTTATGCGGGTAAACACATGGACACAACCTGTTGTTTCCTGATTAAGGTCATTTCAATTACTCCATCGGTGATTAGACTCAGCACCAATCTGGCCTGATAGAGAGGTTTGTCCTGACAGGGGGAAGTGGGTGAAACCTGACACACACACACACACACACACACACACACACACACACACACATCTCGACTATAACAAACTTTGGCGACCTCCATTTGGACCGAGCCAAGAAACACATAAGCTACGTTGAAATGGGCGAGGAGTTAATGTTCCCAGTTCATGCCTTGACTGAATTATAAGTGAACGTGTGTGTGGTTGTGTGTATATCTTTCTGTCCACTCTTTGCATTGTATGAGATGTTAACTGACACTACACCTCCAAAGTTTGCCTTAAATCAATAATCAATACAAGCAACCATCACACTGAAAAGAGAAAAACCACCTCCTGCACATTTATTGCACGCTGTTATCAAATGAAATCACATCAATCAAGCAAACAGGGTGCATCACGCTTCCATTTGACAGCATGTCAAGTTCCTGAACCTCAAACCTATACCTGTTCTCAGGAGGAATCTACCAGCACTGCAACGCTCGGCCCCAACATGAACCAACATCATTATGTATCTTCCATGTACCTGGGGGTCTTACGAGACCACAATAGGAATGTGCAAGTACAAAAACCGGCGTGCCATCTCATGCGAGCGTTAATTCCTTTTCATCAAAGGAATGCTCTCACACCCAGACGTGGGGAATCTACGGCCCCCTGCTTCTCCTTCAGCTTGAGGCCGGTTTGGAACAGATCCAATGCGTAATGGAGGTCTGGATATTTCTAGATCACTATCTTTGGCTGAATATGATATAAAAGACATTACAACCCATCAGGGTCCATTACGGCCTGCACACGGGAGGAATCAGGGGACCGGTCACCAAGTGGCTCTCTGCTGTCATAACAGAATTATTGCAATTAATGTAACTTAACTCAAATAAATACCACGAAAGATATTACAATGCATGTGTTATATATGCATTATATACATCCAATGCAAGCCATGCTGCCTTTTGCTGATGCAAGCTGGTAATGACCGCAAATGGGGCAACTGGCTGTGGCAGACAAGCGGGGCTACTCCCTCATCCACAGGCCGTGGCAGTGGGCAAGGGTGAGCCAAAGAGATGGCTATAATGTTAACATGATCTACACCTCCACACGTTAAATCAAATGCATTCTCCGCTCTCCTGTACTGCAGGGAGGAACTGGGAGGGGGGGGGGGACTGCGTTGGTTTCAGCACCTTACAGGCGTGGACCAGAACAAAAGGCGCAGGCTGCTGCTGCTGCAGCGGCGAGAGGCGCACCAGGATTCAGCAAGAGAGCGACAAAACAAAATAAATAAATACAAAAACCCGCAAATAAAACACAATTGAACACATTTCATCTTCACGTGCACTGGAAAGCGACGCGTTAAGTTACATCGCATCCTTTCACATCTCCGAATTCATACATAACTGTACATCTGACCGTGACGCGCGCACACACCAGCTGAGGATTAGCAGACATCAGAGCCAACGTTAATAACCACTAGGGCTTTTCTTTGCAAACTTTCATTTTACAGCTGCCGGTGTTGCATTAAATAACAGCTGGAACCTATAAATGCTGAGCAAACACAAAGCCTCGTTCGCCGGTAAATGATAAACAAAGCGCGTCGGCTCTTACCTGGAGGTTCGGGCTGCTGAGCGGCACTGAACACTGAGGGACAATGAGAGCGGTAAGGGGCCCTCTGGTCCCTCCCACCGCACGTTAAGCTACCGTAAATGCAGCAGGGAAGGCGCAATGGGATTGTGCAAGGGGCAACATGCGTGAACGGGAAAATCCCCTCCTTGATATTATATTTTTAAAAAAAACATGTGCAACATCTTTTGGAAGTGAAAATATGCGACATAATGCTCGCGCGCAGAGTTGGCCACAGACGCACACCGGCACAAAGCCGGAATGACCACCCAGCAGGGTGCAAAGTGAGTGAAATGTCGAGTCATTGTTAGAAAGGGTTGTTTTTTTTTTATTCTGGGCTGCTTTGCTGAGGAGGGAAGTGCTGCCCGCAGTGGAAGACGAGCGCAGAGCTGGAAGCACAGGGGTGTGGCTGTTGCTAAGGAAACATGAAAAAGGAGGAGAGGGGGGGAAGGGGAGACGATGGGAGGAAGATACATCACTGCGCATGTAGCGGCACTTCTGTCTTTTACAGGCGCATACAGCAAACCCACGAGGACGCAAACGCATGGTGATACAATGTATAGTCACGGTGCATCCACTCAAAGATGCCGGCATTGCATCTATAAAACGAGGAGAGATGCTCGAGGTCGCATTCAACAGTCTGCTTGTCGTCCGTGCATTTGCTGCCACCTACTGGTGGAAAGAAGACAATGCACAGGGGACGCTGTTGCTGATTGACACGTTTTTTATTCAATTCAGTGATATTTACAACATTTCATCCCTGAGCCCTTCCATCACATGTTTTTAAGATGATTAAATAACAAGAATGAATTTGGCGTGTTTCTCAGACGCTCTAAATGGTGTGCTGAAACAATGCATTGCTAACAAAATGACTTACAATTATTAATAAATAGGGAAGGCAGTGTTATTTCTTCTGATAAAAGCTATATAGACTTGGTTCGAGCATGATTAAACACTCTTCCATGACTTCTCACAACCGCACATCAATCTTTCTCACTTCCGGCTAACGATGGAGCGGCCGATGAGCTCTTTCATGATCTCATTGGTGCCTCCATAGATGGGCTGAACACGGGAATCCACAAACGCCCTGCAAGAGACAGACTTCAGCAACTTGTGGATGGACTGGAACGCAAACAATGTGGGTGATCAGGTCACGTGACACTTACTTGGCGATGGGGTATTCCCACATGTAGCCCCAGCCTCCATGGAGCTGCAGGCACTGAGTGGCCACCTTGTTCTGGAGGTCAGAAGCCCTGGAGAGAAGCCCAGACGAACATTAGCAAATGGCATCAACATGGCCTGGTTAATGCAACAAAAACACATCCTCACCAGAACTTGGCCATGGAAGCCGTGGCCGTATCCAGGCGTTTCTCAGCGTGGAGCTGGATGCAGTTGTCTACGAAGGCTCGGCCCACACAGATCTCCGTCTTCAGCTCGGCCAGCTTGTGTTGCACGGTCTGAGGGAGCAAAATTAGACGCGGTGATAGTTATTCTCAGAAAGGAACAATCAGATTCTAAAGCAAGCACACAATCGTTTGTTATACAGACCTGTAGATGTGCGATGGTCTTGCCGAAAGCCTTCCTCTGCATCACGTAGTTCCTGGTTTCCTCAAACATGAACTCGCAGCTCGCTATGGCGATGCCAGCAATCGCCAGACGCTCCTTTCGCCACAAAACGAGAAGGGGATTTACAGACCAGACTAACCGAACCCGAAACAATCGATAGGCAACTCAAAGGACAAATATCATTGGAGTGCTTTGACACTGAGAAAATCCTAAAAACGTGTTCTTTTCACCTGAGGCAGTTCGTTCATCAGGTAGTAGAAGCCGTTGTTGGGCTCCCCCAGGATGGCGTCGGCTGGAAGCCGCACATCCTCAAAGAACAGTTCAGCCGTGTCCTGCGAAAGACGGAGGAGAAAAAAAAAACAGTGAGGCGACAGAATCGGCGTGTCCTGACATTTAGCTTTTTTACACGGAGAGGTAGAAGAACGACGGAAGCCACCGAGCTCCGGTACCTGGGCCTTCAGACCGATCTTCTCCAACTTGCGCCCCTTCTGGAAGCCCTTCACGCCGTCCTCCACCAGGAACAGACTGATGCCGTGTGCCGGCGACTTCGCCTCGCGGCCCGTCACGGCCACGACCACCACCAGGTCGGCCATCCACCCGTTTGAGATGAACACCTGGAGGGGGTGAGACGGAACGGAGCTCAAGGCGGTGCCGAGATGCGGTCAAATGACTCCTTTTTGTGACTCGTTACCTTGTTGCCGTTGAGGATCCAGTCGCTGCCGTCCCGCTTGGCGTGCGTCCTCACACCTTGGAGGTCACTGAAAAGATAAAAGATGCAGAGTCATCAAAGCTACGCGACATCGGTGCTTTGCACGCCGACGTTTGGGACTTTGGCTTGAATCCGCCAACCTGCCGGCTCCTGGCTCCGTCATGGCAATAGCGCCGATGCATTTCCCAGCAGTCATCTCGGGGATGAAGCGTTCGATCTGCTCCTTGCTGCCGTAGTTGGAGATGTAGGGCATGATGATGTCGGAGTGCAGGGAGAAGCCCGGGCCTGAGCAGTTGGAGTACGATCTGCAGGAGAGAAACAAAATTAAAAAAAATAAAAGTGTTACATTTCAGATATGAATGTTTTTATTTGATTTTTTAGTACAACTCACTGCTCCTCCCACGTGACGGCCACAGAAAACAGGTCTGCTCCGACGCCACCGTGCTCCGCTGGTATCATTACTCCCAGCATGCCTTGCTCTCCAGCCTTCTCCCACACCTCCCTGCTCACCTGACCGGCCTTCTCCCACCTGGATCGAGGAAAAAAAGGGAACTGTGGTGAGGTGTTAAAAGACTACGCTGAAGGAGTTTTAATACATTTGTTGACAGTGACATTCTTCGGCCTACTCCTTGTGGTATGGAATCACTTCCTCTTGATAGAAACGCCGCACGCTTTGTCTGAAGATGTCGTGGTCCTCGTTGAAGATCCGGCGAGTCCCAATGTCCATCAGCGTCGTGGCGCTGGAGGTCTCGGGGCGGGGCGGGGGGCCAGGCTGCCCAGGCTCCTGGGCCTGACTGTAGAGCCTGGGAAGAATGAGAGAAATTCAACCAATCACGCCAGCGAGCCGCTGATTCGGCAACCCAAGCCAAACTAAATTCACTTTGGTAAAGCAGCAAGGGATTATGGGAAGATGCTACGATTAGCATGAGAGTCGGGATCTAAGGATCATTATTTTCTCTATTAGTCATGAAATGTAAAAAAACAACAAAAAAAACAGAACATGATTAAAAAAAGATAGTTATAAAATCATATATAATTTGTAATGTCTTGTTTTGTCCAATTAAAAAGTCCAAACCCTGAAGTTATGCAGGTTATTAGCAGCAAATCCTCACAGCTGGAAACTAAAAATGTTTTCTCAACTTCACTTTTTCTGAATGCAGTTTTACGAAAACGCACTTCACTTCCACCTAATGATATGAATGTATAAATGAAAGCTGCATATAAGGTTACGTATGAAAGAAGTGTGTCAAAGGTCGCTTTGAACTAAATACTTCTACAGATGACTTACCTGCAAGTCGATTAAGATATCGATTAAAGATGAACCAAGTTCGACTATGATACGTGCATGCATTCGTCCGTCTATTTAAGCCATTATTGAAACCTAAAAAGTTATATACTGTATATATGAAATACTTCACCTGGCAGCCACAGACAACACCCGTCCTCTTCCGGAGACATTTCTCAGCCCCAGAAGACAAATGTTGCTCACCTTCTTAGCAAACATCGTCAGAGAAAGCAGAGACAGAAACAGCAGAGAACTAACTGTATCTATAGGCTACGTAAAATCACACTGAAAGACACCGTTTAATGAAGCATTAACCAATATCTGACTGAGCACTACCAACGAAGAAGAAGCCTCACTCTGTTATCCATCACTGACTCCTGGACTACAACAGTTTAACAGTTAACGTATGCTCTGTGTAGAGAAGTAAAACACGTGTGTGTTGTTGTTAAAGTGTGTCGATACTAACTATCATTCGTGTGCAACTTAAAATGTGACTTTGAAGCATGTTTTGTCGTACTCCAGGAGAAAGGTTTTGCCCATGAAAACCGCAGCAGAGTGACACCTCACTGTTTCCTTCGCTGCGAAACCTCTCACGCTGATTGGTCGGAACAACATTGTAGCGGAAATTACAAAATACTCGTAAAATTACAGTTAATAACTAATTTATACAGAAAAGAAAGCGTGCACAATGAGCATCACTCATTGCATATGCATATTAAACATGTGCGTGCTGCGGCCGCTACATCTGTGTCTTTATTTGTTGGTTTCTTCCTTGAATGTACTCCGACAGCATCACTATCATTAGATAAAACGGAATAAATCAAAATAAATATCTTGGTGCAGAAATCATTCAGTATTTTTATCAAATAGCAAAGAGTCGAAAACGAGATGTATAAAAAATAGATATTGAAACAGTATATCAAAAAGAAAACATGTGTTTTGTAATACAAGTCTGCCTGTTTCCTCATTAGACCACAGGGGGGCAGGCTCTCTCGAGGTGTACAGAGACGCTGTCGGTCCCATTGTTGCGTGAGGGACACGTTGCACCTGTGTTTACTCCACAAGACCACAGGTACGTTATAGTCACACTGTGGGAGAACAAGTGTGTTTCCACGGTGATTCCTTGTTCTCTGTGCTTCAGGAGGATGCTAAACAAATATACACAGCAGTAAGTGAGACCAAACCTGCCGAGCTGGCTGGTTTTGTACTTGAACAAATACAGTACATCTCACACACTAAGGAGATGCTCTTCCTTATAACTAACTTCATATCAAGTTAATCAAAGATAGGTTTATTGTCTTAAGAAATGTTTTTATTGTTGTATTCTTGTAGTATATCATTTTAAATGTCTTTTTATGGTTAAATGATGTTGTGTCAAGAAGATGTGACTGATAAATAGTCTGGGCTTTATAATGATATAGGGACAAAGACCATTAACCCCCCCCCCTGGCTCATGGACTATGTTGGCCTATAATAAAGCACATCTACAACTGCATGTTGGCAATGAAAGATCAGGAATCAACCCAGGTGGGATGTACGTTGGAAAGGTTTATTCTGAAATGAACAGAGTGACAATAAATAAAACTTTTCAGGGAGGTGGGAGACGTTTGGCGGCCTGTCCACGACCATTCTCCAGCACCTTTGGCATTGCTGGGAATCAGTGATGGCGTGACTGAATGAGGGTGGCGGTGGGAAGGGAGGGATCTACCCTCACTTGATGAGCGGTCATCCCTTCTCCCCCGTTCCTCACCCCATGCTGGTGAGTGGAGAAGCGCCCCCGGGAAGGAGTAGAGGCCAAGTGATGGTGGTATACGATGGAGAGGTAATGACCCGAGCGAGGAGGGTTTGAGACGAAATGGAAAGAAAAACAAAAATAAACAACAAGATGGGTTTGCTCCGACATCCCTTGTACATAGTCCTTGTCTTTCCTTGGTTGGTCTTTGATGTAGTGTAGATGTCCTGAACACCGTTGGGCTGTCTGTAGGTGACCTACTGTCGGCCTCTTACACAGACAAGATGTGCTTGATGAAAGCTGGAGAGAGACAAACCCATGTTTACAAATCTTGAGCATCATTGATGAAGTTATTATATAAATAGACAAGGCATGCGGGGAAATCAAAGCTCACCCTCGTAGTGCAGACTGCCGTTCTCGTCCTCCTGGCCCACCATGAGGGATTCAATCTCGTGTTCGGTCATCTTCTCTCCTGTGGGGGGCGCATAAAGTATCCATGTCAAGGGACACTTTCTCCATTTCACCCACATGCGTGCTCCCACACTGTGCTCGCTAAGCACACTATATTTGCGTGCTTCTATATTTGGCGACCTTGAGAGACTCACCCAGGGTGGCCAGCACGATGCGCAGCTCGGCGCCCATGATTGTGCCGTTGCCCTCCTTGTCGAAGACGCGCAGGCCCTCAATGTAGTCGTCGTACGTGCCCTTTGGCTGGGCGTCGACCTCCTTCAGCATGGGAAGGAAGGTCTCGAAGTTGACCCTCTTGTTGGCCAAGTCTGTTGAAACAAGGGGGACACCGTAAACCACCACGGACCAATCGTCTGTGTGCTCAGACCGGGGGGGTCACAGAAAGCCCAGCTTGAGCGTGTTCACTAGCTCGGTGGCTCTCTTCTTGGCCTGCTATCATGCTATGTTTCAGCATTTACCTCCATCTCATCTGTCATATCTTTAAGCTTTGCCTGCGATTGCCTACACTCGGCAGGTATTGTCACATGGGGTCTCACCGTCAGCGGTTGGGTTGCCCAGAATCTTGTTGACGGCCAAGTTGGTGGGGTTCTGGCCCAGGGCGCGCATGATGTCGGCCACCTGGTTGAAAGCTACCTGGCTGTCACCGACCCTGTCGAAGAGGCCGAAGGATTCCTTGAAATCTGTCCGGGAGAGTGAGGAGAGAACCTTTGAGTTACCAAAGCACGGACACAAGTCTCACATGTCTCTGAGCTCCTCGTAGCATGGTTAAAAAAACATTTTTCAAGGCTGTTTGGACATTGATGAAGAATAATAATAAAACATTATATCTGATCCATCACTGGATCGTATATTCTTAATTTGAAAGGGTTCTTAGTCAGCTATGGCAGCCGTGTTGGATCAAGGGCTATAGAAGCCACATACTTCCGTCATTGTTCCCAGATAACTGTGGCGACAGCTGTGATCAAGGAAGGTTGGCTATCTGTATGAATCCTACCAGGAAGCCGTAGTCAAAGTGACCTTTTTGACAGATGAATGCTCTGAACAGCAGCGGGAGGAACAGCTGTACCTTGCCCCCCACACTTCTGACCCCTCTCCATTCCTGCCTCCGCTTGCATTTGGGAGGCATTCAGGGAGCAAACTGATACACCCAGCCAGAGTAACCCGGGCCTTATAGAGGCACGGCGAGTTAAACGTGAGAATGCTGACTGTGTTGTAACCAACACCTGGTCTCTAGTGGCCCGCATGCATTCCACTGTAGTATAAATGTACCAGAATGTGCAGAGGCAGCGCTTTCATCCTTTTTTTGGGGTGCAAATTGCCTAGTTTTTAAACTATATCACTTCTATGTAATATAATATAAGCTGTTCCCCCTTCCACCAAACACAGAGTAATGTCTGTAGACACGTCTTTCAGCACTCAACAAAAGAGTTTGGGGATCACAGTTTGGATTCATTTTGTAACGGGACACCGCCAAGGCCGGCACCTTAAACCTTGACTTGGTAATTAACGCCTCTGCTGTGTAAAGGCCACAAGACAAGGCCAGGGCGGCTCAGAATAGACGTATCTCAAATTCTCCTCGACAACTGGACATGTCCGACGCAGACAGTGTCCTACAGCGGTCTGCTGTAGGACACTTACTCCATCACTACTTCCTCCTTTTAGGAGTTAATTTAGAGGTTTGACTAAGATAGCCTGCAGCTACTTGGGAGTTTGACTGGAAGACAATTTGGGGGACATAATCCGCCATAATCCGCAGAGAGTGGAATTCTCACAACCTATTTCCAGCATGCCAAGTTATTTGTAAGGGAGTGAGATGAATCTCCCCATTTCTTCACTTACCCTCGATCTGTTCCGGTGAGAACTCTGCTGCCTGTTACGTGGAAATACACAAAAAGGCACATTTACGAATACATACACACACACACACACACACACACACACACGCACACACACACGCACGCACACAAACACACAGAGAAATGAATAAATACACAGTGATTTATGAGTTTAGAAGTTGCACAGACAAAATCCAGTTCATGTAAGATTTCCTAACAACGCTAAATGTCAGAATTTATTGCTGTAAACGCTCCAAAATGGCACGAAATACATTTGATGGATGCTTCCTTGCATTTAGGTGTAAGCGTGATAGAAATGTGGATGTATTTCAAGGCAGGTGGTCCTGGGCCAAGAGGAACAAATCTTGAACTTGTATCATAATCTATATTTCACAGCGGTCTCTGATTTCTCCTCCCTGTCACGAGTGATAATCAAGTCCCAATTTTTTGATCTGATTTTTGGAGAGTCAGTATCCAAAGAGTTGTTCCTAGCACAGAAAAAGAAAAAAGTAACTCCATCGCCATCCGCCCCCCCCACCCACCCCCACCCACAAGGTCCGAAACACAATCATGTACACACCATTTTGGAGAGAAGGAGCTGGAGGAGCGGAAAAGAAAGAAGAAGCAAAGCCGAAGTCCCAAGACAGAGTGGTCCCGAGCCATTGTCAAAGCCCCCTCTTATTTATCCCGGGCCCGTGACGTCACCTGTGCCAATAGAGCGGATCGGATGACACGCTGGAACATCTTTAACTTTCTTAGGGCAAACGGAAAGGAGAGCTGCGCGCCCCCGTGCAGTGGGAGTAGGCCTCTAGAAGGGGACAGGGGTATTTTTAGAAGGCCAAATAACCGCGTCAAGACTCCGTGTCTTGTGTCTCAGGATGTTCTTTTCTACGTGTTCAATTCTTTCAAATAAAACTTCTATTTAGTTAAAATGTCAATTTTCTTTTTTTATTTTGGGAGGGAGATGCACAGTTGGACCGTGCCCGTGAAAAAGCAGTAAAGTCAGAAATCCAGCGGCCCACCTCGGAGGGGCTCCTCGCCCCGGAGAGCTCGCTTACAAGGTGGTATTTTTAACCGGCGAGCGTGCTCCTCCTCTTATGGGTAAATAACAATTCTACTGCACGAGCTTTATGGACATTACGCTTCCTTAAAAACTCTGAAATCAGAGGCTCAATGCATCAGATTAGCTCCAACACAGTGTGTAATTAATAGAGACGTCCCAAAGTTAATGCATTTTGCCGTTAAATTGAGCACAATGATGCATTGGAGGGAAATTGAGGTGATAGGTGAAGTTACCCTGAAGTAAAGACTTGATTGCGCTATCGATGGAGGTTAAAAGTCTCAACCAGAGCTCTCCGTGGTGCTGAGGGCAACATTAAAAAGGAATGCTTTATTAATGCAGAAGATGCATAAAACACAAGTTTAGTAGATGCCATTAAACACAAATGATAGGGGCAAAGTTCTGATGGGTTTCATTTGATGCATCGTTGTCATACTTACTCTGATGGGACCAAATAAAAGGTTCCTGCCAGATAGTTGTTGAAAGTGAAGAACTTTCTTTCTTAATTCACTTCGACTTAATCCTAAATCAAGCTCCATCTTTCCTTCGGTTACAAAACCCTAGTTTCTTCCCAAATGTTTGTTCACGAATGGAAATATTGTGCGTTTGAAATGGACATGAAATGTATGCTCAGCTTTGTTGTCATAAATGTGGGGCTTCCTCTTGACATGTTCTCAGAATATTTGATGAAACGGGGCATTTCTTTTTAATCTGTGCACAGATTCATATGCTGAGTTAAACTACACCGAGACGCAGCGCGTCCCACCCCACACAGACCTCTGATGAACACTGTACATTCAGTAGGTTTCTTTTTTCTTTTTTCATTAATAAGCTCATTTAAAACCCGTAAAAATACTAATATTAATAGGCATAGCACAGTAATGAATGGAGGACTGTGCTTGATTTCCAGCAGCTTCTTTTGTTTGTTCAAAAGACAGAGGATTTGGGTGATCCACTAACTGCATTAAGTCCTGCAGCTGAAGAACAGAAGGAACCCATCCAGGCCCCCACGCCCCCTTTGGACAGATGAGCTCTATTTTTACTCACAATTCCTGGCGGAGGTGCTCAGTTTCTGAAAATGAACGCATCTTGAGACGCCCTGGTACTCCCCCCCGCCCCTCCCCTCCGAGACCCCGGCTGGTGTACAGAAGCACGGACATGGGGAGGGGCTTAAAAAGAAAAAGAGCGGCGGCATTGTGTCGTCGCTTGGGTTTCTGGAGGGTTACGTGAGCCTTATTTGGAAAAGAGACTAGCACACAAAGGGAGGGACACCGTGATATGTGGCTTCTTCTGCAAGCTGCATGCCTTAAAGCTGCTGACGGTGAGAGAGAAGTTGTGTTTGTCTCCTTCACCTCTGTGTTATCTCAGGGGTTTAACTCTTTACTTATTGAGTCAGAGCAGATTCAGAGGTGAGTGTGGTTCATTTGCCAGGCGGAGGAGGTCAAAACATTAATAATTCACAAGTGGCGGACTCGCCGCTGCCCCCCTGTGGCGCATCCCTGCTGCTGCACGATCGCATCAAAACAAGAGCAAGAAGTAGTGAAATGCACGAGAGGACGACAGCTGTAAAAAGACACATGGTTTATTGCTCAGACAGTGCAAAGGACAGGCAACAGTTTACACTCTGGGGTTTAATCCCTTAACACATGGCACAGCTTGGACTGCATTATATTTAGTGCGTTGTTACTAGCTTTGCTGTTGACTCTGAAAAAGAAAACCAAAAACAAACTAAAGCAATCCATTTCCTTCAACATATCAAGCTCACAGATTAGCAAATATACAGTTGCTGAGTGTTAGCTAAACACCATTTAGTTTTAACACCATATTTTGGGATGTTTTGTTTTATTTATGTTTTTTTTTTTATTTTATTTTTTTTAGACAGCCAGAAAACTAGTTTCCTTCCTTTTTGCTGAAACCTTCAAAAGAAATCACAATCTGAGCAACAGCCACAGAATTTAATTATTTTATACACAAAAGAGGAACGAAAAACCGAGGCAAGCTCTCACCTTTGACATTTTTTTTTTTTGAGACAATTATGTAGTTGAGATGCGAGTATAGGATAAATCCCGTTAATAACATGTAAAGTTCCCGGTAGAGTAGAGCAGGAAAAAACATGGCACAATGTCGATTGTTGTGAATGTGGTGCTTTCATGCATGAGTGTGACAGAGAGCAAAAGTGTGGGTCTTCTCCTTGTTATATTTTCCCACAGTGTGGAGTGGGGGGCGGGGCGGGGCGGGGGCAAGGGGGGGGGGGGGGAGGAGGGGGCGACTACCTGTGGAGGAAACCTTTACACCTCAAAGGCCGGGAACCTGGCTTTCATTGGCTGCAGGATGTCAGCCAAGAAGTAGATGGTGCCCGCCATGCCTGCAAACAGGAAGTGACGCGGTGAGTTCACAGCTTCAGTAACAGAGACGCAACACGACACGGCGCTATAGCCATCAAAACATAACATTTATACCGGTTTAGCTTCCTTTTTGATGCAAACGGTCAATAATGCAGAGAAGTTGTTGTTTTATCTGTTTCCTACTACATATACATTCATTTGCTGTCGATCTGACAGGTTAAATATTCCTCGCAGAAACTTAAATTTTACCTTCAAAAAGTGAGAAGGGAGTGTCTGGTGTTCGGCATCCATGTTTGCCGTAGTTCATGCACCAGTCTGCAAACTGGAGAGAGAGAGAGAGAGAGAGAGAGAGAGACGGTGTCACCATAATATTCCCATTCTACCACAATAGTGAACTGCAGCTGAACCGTCAACAACGGCTAAAAGCGGTGAAATCCTGGCGCCTGAGCTCGAGGTATCGGGTTGCGACCACAATGTCAGTCGGATGCACGGGGCGGAGCCTCGGCAAGACCTCCGAAGAGTCCCATTTCCATCTTCTGCGAACAGATCCATGCTAATGGTGGCGCACACACACACACTCGTGCCACCTGGAGCGCATCCAAAGAGCGCTCGCTAGCAGACCCCCCCCCGCCCGCCCGCCCGCTTTCATGCCGACTCGCACCGACAGCTACCAACCTATTGTCAATAAACATAAAAGGGCCTGCCTCTCATATAACCCCACCCCCTTTCTGGAATCATCAATCAACTGCGCTGCAATTGGTTGTCCTTTGAGCGAAGTTTACTTTCACATCTTGCATCTTTTAAACCATGAGACCAGGATATTATTGTTGTTGTTTAATCACTCGAAAGGCTGCTGCCTGTGTGTGAACGATGTATACTGATCCCATGATGACGTGTGTGTCTCCCCCCCCCGTGCTCTCACCATGCAGGCTCTGTAAAGGTGCTTGGGGTCCTGCGTTAGCCGGTAGAGGGCCAGGAAGGTATAGGCGTTGCCCGCCGCACCGTGACACAGGCCGTATCCCTTCTTCAGCAGGCCGCAGTGCCACACCACCTCTCCACACTGCAGGGCGTCCTCCAGGTACTGGGGCACTCCGAAGGCCTGCGACGAGGGAGAGAGGGAGGAAAGGGAAATTAAAATGAGAGCTTTTTTTGATGGCCCAATGGCTCTCTTCTTGTTCTCCAAATGGCGTACAAATGGAAACATTATTCATTCCTCCCTGAGTGTTTACCCTGTATGCCTGCAGGAGCATGTACACCACCCCTGGGGATCCGTGGCACCAGTGCACCAGCAGGTCCCGGTCGTCCCCGATACAGGGAGGGTAGTTTCCCGTGGGGAACTTGAGGCGGCAGACGTGGTCGACGCTAGGCTTCACCAGCCTGTGAACGTACTCCTCCACGCAGACAAAGCCCGGCTGTGGGGGGGGGGAGGGACCAGACCGAGTTTACACAGGATGGAGAAGTAACAGGTAGATCGAATTAGTTCGTGTGTAAAATTGCTCCACAAACTGGACACAGGAGGCCTGTCGTACCTGCATGAGGTAGTAGTAGATGCCGGCCAGGCCGTGGGCGGCGCCGACGTACTGCTCCTGGTACCACTCGTACATCAGGGGGCTGTGGTTCTGGACCCTGAACTTCCTGCTGAGGTGCTCGCCTGACACCAGCACGGACTCGCTGATCTGAGGAGGGAAGCAGCGTTATTTTAGTTTGTTCCATATTCAATAACATATTTCATGTCAAGTTAATGCTTTTTCCCTCTTTTTATTTAGTTTTTCCCAACCATTTGTCCAATTAGGGGTCAATTTCCTCTTATTCTATCATTACTGCATAAGATCTTTGGATGTAGGCGATGAGTCAGCATGTCCTGGATGTAAAAAGTCCTTCCAACGCGGTGCATAGAAGTGTGATTTCTCCTTCCTTCCTACCTGCTGGATGTACTGCAGTGGGATCCTGTCCTGCCCCAGCTGCTGGTTGACGAAGACGAGGGAGTAGAGGAAACCCATCCGCCCGTAAAGCAGCTCATCGGGCAGCCCGCCGGCACCTTTCACCACGTTCTGGTGAAACTGCAGCAGTCTGGGGGAATAGCAGAGGACACACAGAGCTCGTGAATCTGGCCGGCTGCCTGTCACAACCCACTATTGCACCAATGAACTATCCACGATGACCTGTAACTGTATGCGATTGATAATAAAACCATCCTACCTTTGGCAGTTAATTTAACAGGATCGGGAGCGATATTCACCCATTGTGATTGGAGTAATGCTCTGGTTCGTCCAATCAAAGTGGTCACAGATAATCAGTCTGGCCAATCACAAGCATTTAGTTTAAGCAGCATGTTCCCAAACACGGTTGCAGCTACACGTGAGCGCATTTCTCTGACTGCAAATATTTGATAGGTAAACCTTATTTTATATATGTTCATATTAAGCAGAGGCAACTGCTTGAAATAGTTCTTGAACGTCACACAGTTTTGACCCGGATCACTTAATCATCAGCCTGTAATACGGAACATAAACAGCGAGAATTAACAAAGTATGAAATGATATATGTGACAATCTAGCCCAGGCTGATAAACGCATTCTAGACTGACCTGTTGATGCACTCGTCGGTCTCTTGCACCCTCTGCAGGCGATGGTAGACCACAGCGGCTACAGCCAGGGGCCCCGCGTCCCCGCACAGGAAGGTGACGTCGTGGCGCCGGGTCAAACACTTCAGGCTGCGGTTGACGTACTCCAGAGCTCTCTGGAGCAAGGAGTCGTCCCTGAACACGTTGTGGAGGTGCAGGTAGAGCAGAGCAATGCCTGTGGACAGACACACACACCGCACATGTTGTTGCTGTCGACTTTGAACGCAAACCAGAACTGTTTCCTGTTTTAAACTGGAGCTAATACTGTGACTTCATAAAATCTAATGGAGCTGAAACAATGAGTACATTAACCAGAAATTTAAGTATTTTGACTGTGGATTCATTTCTTTTAAAACCTCTCTGGTCGCTCTGTAAATATAAATATTTTCTGGATTTATTGGTCGTCTATTACCATAAACTAAATATTGAAATAGAAAAAAACAAAAAAAATCTCAAAATGAGTATGAATAACACTGTTGAAGCAGTAAGCTTTAAACCGGATGGGATGTTTCAGATGCCTCATTAAATCCTTGTTTTATAATGTTGAGTACGCCCCCTAATTTGTATAAAAATAATAATCATTTGTGAAGGAAAATGTAAGCATCAAAACAATTTTTTAAAAGTACAGAACAAACATAAAAAATAAAAAAGTGTGCAGTATTGAGCATCCCCAACCACGCGTGACCTCTGGGTCAGTCACGTGATCACAGCGCGCGGGGCCCCTATGACGTCACTCGAGTGTGCTCTTGTGTGTGTAACGGTGTCATCATCATCATCATCTTCACCTGCCCAGCCGGTGTAAGTGGTGCAATCTCTCGCGTCGGCGGACTTGAGGCCGTTCTCCATGACAGCTAGAAGCTCGCTGATCTTGCTGCTCAGCCGTTGGGCGAACTCTGCTGTGAGCTGGAGGAACAGAGACAATAAAACACGTTAAATTGCGAGGGTCACCGTTACACGAATCACGTGCAAAATACATTATATATATATATATGTGTATATTACCTTTCCCTGGCAGTCAAACAGCGCCTGTGTGGACGCAGGGTTGCCATCGTAGTCATGATACGGATTCCTCCACGCTCTTGTGTCCATTTTCAAAAGCTTTGTCACTGGCTGCTAAATATCTGGGCCAGAAAAAACAAAATCTGCCAAGAGATGAGGCAATGTGAGGCGCAGCGGACACGAAGGCGCGAGCGTAATTGATGCAAAAGGCTAAAAATAGTGCGCTATTGGTTCTTTATAACGGATTATGAAGCCACATAACGGGCTAAGCCTCTCATTCAGCGTACATACACCCACATACGCATAAAATAATGACAGCTTAGCTCGCTGCAGCTGCTAGCTCGCCTAGCTAAAACCGCTAATGCTAACGGCTAGCTAGCATTTATCTGAGCAGCTAGTGTCGCAATAGCGTCATACAAAACAGTACACATTTGGAAATAATTAAATGCTATTCAAAGTCAAGAATTACGATGGAACCGTACAGGTTAAATAATGATGGGGAAACGTTACCTCTGCTAGTCTCGCACTGTTGATGCTAAATCTTCCTCGTCGTTATATTTTCCTCAGGGCGGTAGTGGCGCTAGCCTGCTCGCTACTGCCACCTGCTGCTGCGGCGGTATTACTACAGCTCCCCCCAAAAATGGATTATTTGCTATGGTAGTGGACAAAAATGGAATAAAAATAAAAATATATCAACCACCAGACTGAAATGGGTAAAACAAAGTACTCAGAATCAATACAATTTTATATCTAATATTTTTACTTTGTTATTCTTATTGTAAATATTGTGCATTTGATATTTGCATTTGATATTTAATATTATTACTCTGTTATTTTATTTACCTGTACCATGATTGCTGCTGTAGCGAAAAATGTCCCCTTACGGGATTAATAAAGTAACTATCCATCTGTCTATCCATCTTAATTGATATGGTACACCCTGATAAACGCCATAAACCCAAGAAAAGATATTGCTGCGTTAGATCCGTGTTTACTGCTTGCAAGTACAGTTATCTCACTCTCTTGGAAGAACACCAGTAAAACAAAGTTCATTAATTGGATGAAAGAATTGTCTCTATCTCTGGAAATATAGAAAGGAGCCCAATATTCCCTATAGCGAATATTGGGCTATAGCGAGGGAATGTGTGTAATAAAAAAATGTAATAAAATATTCTAAAAGCTAGTCAGACCATAACACTCTACTCACATGGTCTGACTGCTGCATAAAATGTTACTTTATTTATATATTTTGAATGTAAAACTATATTTTGCAGAGTGTCAGAGACTATACACAAAGCCAGTATAATTCTTTGGAGGACATGAAGGAAAAGCACAAAGGCCTTCTCGTATACCTGTAATACAATTTTTCAAGTGCTGTTAAGTTGTGTTGCCATCATGTAAATGAATAGAATAATAACGGAGTCAGAGACGGATATGAAGAGGAGTACTCTGATCAAAGGTTGAGCTGGAGAGACCCCTTCTACCGAATCCTTGACTAAAATCAAATAGGGATCTATGCCCATATGTACACCTATAATGGGACTGACTGCTTGACATTTTTCTTTTGTATGCAAACAGATTAGAGCTCGACCTGCGACATTAGCGGATGTCAGTATACAATGTTCCCCCCCGGTGCCCTGAACGACTTTGTCACACCAGATGTCTAATCTCCGACATTAGCCCCTCGACATGAATGTTTCCAAAGGTTGCATAATCAATCAGGCTATTTCCACTGTGGCCATTGTGCTCTAACCCAACAACCAACGTTTTACACATGTACTGCTGCAACACACACATATGTCCCTGTGGTTCGCTTTGTGTTGGACAAAAGATAATACAAAAAGGACAAAAGGATACAAAAGATGGATTAAGCTATGGTGGCGTTATTATTAACCCAGAAGTACATTGGATTCATGCTGTTAACACAGTTGAGCCTTTTGGCCTAAATGGAGAACTGATGTTTCCTGTAAATGATGAATGCAACATGCTTTTTGTACAGATTTTGATATATCCATGTTCTGGCGCATGATGTGTGGACGTTATGACAACTAATGCCATTCTAATGACTTCCAAAGAAATACACAAGCTGAAATCCACGATCGAAAGGGTGGGAGTTTACATACGCCGGGGCCATGGAAACGCCACGTACCTGCAAAAGCCCGAACATGTAATTTCCTCTGGATGGTGATGACAATTACGGTAGTCATGGAGAATGTGGGGCTGCTTACTGACTGAGTCTCACTTTGCTGGTGTTCCACATTCTCACTCGCTGTAGGGATGGAAGCTGCACCATGCCAATCTACCCCCTTTTTGAATGTTCAGGCCTGTGAAAGGCACAATGGAGGGAAAGACGAACATTGTATTGGCGGCAAGACGTGGCGCCTTCGAAAAAGAGCGAGTGCAACGGGAGCCGTCCTCTGAAGGGCCGTGATTACTGTTCTCTCTCTTTGTTCATATGACTCAACCGCTTCCCCCTCTTCCCATGTTTCATCTCTGGTTTTAGATGGCTTTCTGCTCCGGACTGAGTAAAAATCATCAAAACACAGTCCTAATTAAACTTTGCCACGGACCGAATATGTTAGTCTCACTTCAATAGGTTCCCACAAGAGTACAGGCATTAATCCTCTGTGACTCACTGGATGAAAGCCTGAGAAACAATATTAATCTTTCTTTTCTTCACAGCCTATTTGAAAATGTTTTTTTGATGATAATACTTTTGTCTACTCCAAATGTTCTCAACCTCGGACACTCATCTTATTATCATGCAAGAAAATATTGAGTTGCTTTGCTTATATGCAGGATTTTCTGTGCTCCCCGTCGAGATGAATTGAGTAACCTTGTCTTATGAAAAGTGCCAATGAAGCTGACAACACCAGATGTGCTACAGTCATCACTGTCACTCTTTTGTTTACCTCTCTGCATTTGTGTCTGTGCTCCATTATTTCCCTTCAGTTAGAAGAACCTGGCCCGTCATTTCCATATCAATTGACCAAGCTGCAGGTGAAGGCTATAGCCATGGAGCCTTTTCTCAAACTGCATACCTCGGGACTGTTTTACCTTGCCTTGAGGGTCGGGGAATGGAAATGAGGCTCAGAATGCAGCAAGATTCAGACGGAGGACCTTCAGGCTTGATGAGAGCTTCTTGTTTAAAGACACATTATTGACCTGAATCTCGTTCCCACTGAGCCGCTGGGAAAACCAGATCATAGGGAAAAGCATCAAATTAATTAGAAGAAACATTGGTCATCATTTGTTCCAAGCGCAGGACGATAGCCACGCCCAGACTGCATCTTCCTTTCAAATCGTACATTTTCACTTTATTTTTTGTCTCGTAAGAACATAAATGACAACACAAAACTTCACACACACACACACACCTGCTGAATACGATCTCCGGAACACAATCTGACAACCTGACAAACCCGACGTCGGCTCATTTCTGACTTCTTTGCCCCACAGACCATCTCCCCGCTCTGCCTCCACCTCTCCCTCCTCTCTGTCAGCATCCCCTCTTGTCTTTCTCCCACCCCTCCTTGATATTCACCTGGACAGCCGGTTTGCCGCTCCAGTGTGCGAATGCTGCCAGAGGAGAGAGTCTCCGCAGACTCCAAACTGTGATGCACAAAGCCGACCACTTGACCCCCCCCAGTCGTAGCCTGCAGCGTATTTTTCTACATTTTGTTTGGAGGTTGTGAGGGAATCAAATACTCCCAACTGTGCAGTGTTTTACCAGGGGGTATCTTGAACGTGACGGTGCACAGACTTGCTTTAGGCCATGGCTAAAGCCTGGGTCGGTCACAGCGCCGGACAAAGCTGTTATTTCTCCACATATCATCATTGGATATCAGCAAACTGGGTCTTCTTCTCGCTGGAAAATGTGGTATGCTAGAAAATGTATCTTTCTTTTACGACCTGGTAATATGTACTGATATCTGCTGTGCTCCTTCCTTTCAGGGGGCCTTGCTTTTGAGATAAATCTTTTTTTACTGCCGAGGCAATGGCCTGCAATTGCTCCTCAGCTTGATCATAGGTTTGGACACAGCTCCCACAGAGGAGCTGACACAGCAACTGTGAGCCTTTCCCTTCGCCACTGTCCGTTTGCACCCTCAACAGTTATTCTGCCGTGCCAAAAGACACAATTAAAACCAAATTTTGAGGGGGGGGGGGCAAGCTTCCCCACCTTCCCTCCACCCCCTAGTGGACGAGATCCATTTTGGTTTCCGGGGAACTGACAGCTGAGATAAAGAACATTCTGGTCTCTGTCATGCTGCCATGGCCCCATCTGTGACGGTCGCTAAAAATACTCGCAGTCTGGAGTCGCCATACAGTCAACTGTCTGGGAGAGGGAGGGAGGGAGGGAGGAAAGAAAGGTGACAGACATGTAGATTTAACCTGAAGCATTCGAGACTCAGCAGAAGGAGAGGGGGAACGACTGAAACAAGGAGGACAGAGAGGATGAGTGAAGGTAATGGAGAAGAAATGGAGAAGGGAGCACGTAACGGTATATATTGTCATCACGGGAAGGAGACGAGAAGTGTGAAAGATTTACACCAAAACATCCTCAGCTCATCGAGAACATGACAAGCAAACGCCGAGTTGTGCTCGTCTGTGATCTGAAGACTACACTGTGAGGATGAAACAGCCGGCATGGTCATTATGGTATAAAACACATGACGTTCATGTACTAACATGCACTCTATTAAAGGTTTTTAATTGCATCATTATATATTAGAAAACACTCCTTATCTCCACATTCAGTGAGTAAAACTACACCATTTGACTTTCCTAGGCCGTGGAAATAACACATTGGGTTTCTTAATTGAGGTGGTGTTCCCCTTTAAAGAGGCAATAAGCAATATTTGGACAATTCTAAGCAAAAGGTCCACTTGCTGGGAATTCTCCAAATCAGTTTGCTCAACTGTCGTGAAGAATATGGCTGTTGTCACGAGACATGCATGTGGCGACGAAGGCTGTGAGGTATGGCTGAAATTGAATCGGTACAACTATTTGAAAACATGAATGCTAGACAAACACACTTACATCCCTCTCTCTTGCCCCCCCCCCCAGTCCTCTCATGGCAATCCCTCTCTCCCCGAAACTGAGTTATAAAAATTTGATCAGGGTCTTAATCCTAAAAGCGCTCGTCTCTTCTTGCACTTTAAGAGCAGCCTGTGTGAGAGGGTTCTGGGTAATCAGGGAGCCACTTATTGTGTGGATAGAAGGAGCCGTGAAAGAATGGTGTTGTTTCCCCCCTGTCAACATCACTGTGCTGCACTCGGGCTTTGGACACATTTTCCTCCCACACACACACACACACACACACACACACACACACAGACACACACACACACACACCGCCTTCTCTTGATAGCAGCTGGTGGTTGTGACCACACTGGTTTGTAAATGGCATGTAATGATGATGATGGAACGGTCAACACCTTCACAGTTTTCAGCTGCTATTCCGACAAAAGCGATGTTTTGCTGCAGTTCTGTTAAAGACCACTAGGTGGACTCCTTGCAATGACTTGGCCATGCTCGATGAGTTCACCTTCACATACTGTGGTACCTGCTGACACGCTGTTTGGTTGGTTTCTTTATCATCGCTATGACAGTTTGAATGGATTCTCGTCTTGCAAACAAATTCGAGCCTATTGTTTGCGATGACAATAACTCTACGTTCGATTGTTTCTTTCTTTTCTCTGCTTCCTCCAGTGATTCCTCCCGTGCACTCCTCTCCCCCCTAATGGTTGATCCTCAGCAATAGGGACTGTTTAGCTTTCCTAATTAGAGAGCAAATGCTAAGCACTTGCACAGCCTCCCTGAGTGGATTTAACAAACAGGCTTCTCATTAAAACCAGGCACCGCTCTGATTGTGCAGAGCCCGAGACCCCCGCCTCCCCAACAACACCCATCCTACCCACCACCATCACCATGCCACCCGTCCTTCATCCTTTTTTCCCCCTTGCTCACTCAGCACCCCAGGAAAGATCTCCGGCGTAGAGGGAGGCACGGATAAGTTCTTACAGAAAAGAAAAAAAAGCTAGGGGTGAAATTAAGATTCTGTTCTGTTCGGCGGACTCCCTCTGGTCCAAACAACAACCAAAAACACACACACACAAAGCCAGGTCATAAAGCCACTGGAGGTGAACAAAGAGAGAGGTGAAAGCTAGAAATCACGCAGAGATGTGGAGGATAAATTGTCCACAGGAAAAACAAGAAGGGGAGGGAGGTTGCAGAGCAGTAAAGGAGGGGGCTGAGGCGGCTCCACAAACCTGGTTTGAAGCCGACCGGCCGACCAGAGTTTAGAGCTGGAGAGATAAATGACGGTACGGAATCAAATTGGTCAGGAACAAACCGAGGCATCTGCACCAAATCGATCATTCGTGACCAACATTCGCAGTGAAAAAACAAACATTTAACAATAAAAAACTTCTAATTAAAGCTGGCGTAACCAATATGCTAACCAGTAGAGACATCGGAATACTCAAAAGCACTAAAATCTCAGTACGGTGAAGGCACTATAGGTCCCCAGCAACTAGCAGCCCTGAATTAGCCTTGAACAGCTTGGCTTCTGAAGTGAGATGAGATGACTGAATGACAAGTAACGCCGCGTCAGAATTCTTGAGTTATGGCCAAAAACATGTTGTGGCAGGTCACAGCGGCCTTGACCTTTGACCTACAGATTCTAAGTGAGATCCCCTCCGTGGATTCCTGAAATCTCGCATTCACAGGAATGGACTGGACGTAGCCACGTAGCTTTGCACACTTGTTTCACGCGCTTGTGTACATTTCAGGTCAGACAAACTTCCCCCCCC
>NW_022280042.1:5657556-5702311 GCF_004355925.1 Anarrhichthys ocellatus
CCCCCCCCATCTCAAAAGACTGACGACGTGATTGAGAGGCGGCACACGGTTTTAATCGCCTCCGCTGTCCTCCCGTCTCCTCCTCCTCCTCCCCCGCGGAGCTGAAGTTTTTTGCCTCGCCGCAGGGAAGCCCGCTCAGACACTTAGGCTAACTGCCGGTTAACAGGGAGAGCTACCTGAATTCACTCTGTGAGTTAGAAGACACGCTGCACGAGACCCATCATTCAAAATCACATTAGCCCGTCAGCCCGACAACATCACAGAGAAAGACTGAAAGTCAAAGGCTGTTTTAAACTTGATGCACAACCGATGACAAACTGTTTAATATTTAACTAAATGCACGACTTACAGGTTTGGAGCTGAGCAGTCATTGTTGCACTGCCTCCCTCACAAGATCACCTGTCAAACACATACATTTTGTCGACAGCGCGTTCACTTGTTATTAAAGTTAATTGTCTGTAATTTTCTGGAGATGTCACTTGTTTGTCTGCTCAGCCACAGTGACAGCACGCGGAGCCGGCGCGTCTTCTGTGAGACAAAGTCAAAGCGGGGTGGGAGATATTAGAGACAACTTTTAAAGTTATATGTTGTAATGCATTTTGTTTGTGTAATCTTTCTATGTATACGTCCATATCAGCATCCATCCACTAACGTCCATCCATCCATTTATCAATGCATCATCCATCCACCTGACGTCCTATCTCCCCCTACATCCATCCATCCATCTACTGATAATATCTACTGTCTATTTCTTTTACCAGCGAGATAAAAGATGGAAATGGAAAAAATTGTCTCCAGGATCTACCCAACACCGATGTCGACAACAGGGAAGGCCAACGTTTCTATGAAGTGGACGTACTGTACAGGAGCTTGAATCACTGGTTTGGTATTAGTCAGCAGACGAGCGACGAAGCCAAAGTAACAGAAGTGTGATTTTGAAAAAAAAAAAAGCCTGAGTCCTGTTGCAGGCGCATGAATCATGCTGCGCTGCCATGCGGACTGCCCTTTGCCCCCCTCTCTCTCTCTTCCGAGCCTCCTCTCCTCTCTGGTCCATCTCTCCCTCCATCCCCATCTCCCGTCTCCTCCATCCACGCTTAAATCTTCTGAAGCGCAGATGTGGGCTGACAGCGGTTATTTGTCATCACGCCACGACAGCTTTATGTGTCGCAAGCGCTCGATGCACATCGGACAGAAGCGCACAGGGTCATTACGAATCCCAGCAGCTTGGAGGGGGCAGACGAGGACCGGGGGCCATCCCGGGACCTGTCGATACTGTCATGTTTTATACTTCTGCTGACCTGTTGAGACACGCTTTGAGGCTGCACCTCACAAATGAGCATTCAGTGTCTGGTCGGAAGAAGTGCGATGAAACGGTTTCAAACATTGTTTACTTTTGCCTCCGCCCTTAAACCCGGACACCATTTACATATATAACTAAGACGGAGGATTCTTCAAGGGAAGTTTGGTTTTGGAAAGTTATATTGAGCGAGTAATTCAATCAATCATGTAACCATACTCGTTTTTCTGAGCAACAGAGGACATACATGCACAACTGGGGACATGCTTGTATACGAGCACACATAAGGTAGAGGTAAGCATGCACACACACACACACACACACCTACCACTCCGTGATAAGCACACAATATCCTCCCCAGTAAAAGAAACGATCCCTTCACTAAGCCATATACCCAACGGCGGCACACAAGTGCACCCAATGCCCCGATTCCAATTTGGAGCCGCTTCTGCACACGAAGAGACTCTGCTTATGACACACGTCGGCCTCGCCGACCGTGGAGATCTAATATCAACTGTGAGTCATCATCGGTGGAGGGAAAAACAGCAGCCATTTTCTTTCTAGTTGGCTGCAGGTACATTGAAGTGCATTAAATTCCCATTAGGGGACCTTAGGTCTGTGTTTTCACCCGTGGTGGCTGACTAATGGGAGAAGCAGGCCAGGATGAATCTGTCATGGTTTAGCTGCACCAAGGGTCCTCCGTAGCTCAGCCTTGGCGAATGCAGTCACAATAGGGCCTCTGCTTTGCTCAAAGGCCGCTATTGATCTGCAAGTGGCTGGGAATCAGAGGAACGTGGAGGGAATGGTAAGGCTGGCAGGGCAATCTCTGCCTTAGCTCCCCACAACGTCTCCCCTGCAGCGAGAGGGACCCCTGCTTAGTGGTCCAGGCTCCGGCCAGAGGAGCTTCTGTCCCAGAGCCTGGAGGCCTGGGACCCGTTAGTTTGGTAAACAGTGAAATGAAAGAGCAAAACTGCAAATTACTTACATACTGTAGAGAAGTACAATGCAAGTATTTGACAGACATGGTTTAGCTGAGCATTTTTACAACAGTAAAATGCTTTATTTTTAATTTAATACATTAGATAATAACTTGTGTTGACCTATAAAATGATATCATTTGGTGCTGGGGAGAAGTAGAGCAGCAAGAGCCGGGCTCTGTGGGAGGTTTCCTTTATTCACAACCACCAATTCACTCAATTATACATTTTTTTAAGCAGGTTGACCAAACTCATATCGCAGCATGGGAAACAACAACACATTAGTCAGCGTGCTCACCGCAGCCTGGACCACCCGCTCCATCAGTTTTCCTTTCATTCCCATCGCATTTCTCACTCTGCGCTGTGTCTTGCTTCCTGTTCGTGTCCAACCTGACCCCTTCATTAATAATGAGCGAGGATGAGGTGTGTGGTCCTGTCCTTCTCTCGCGGCCGTCTGCGTGCGTGTGTGTGTGTGTTGCTAACTGGTTGTCTTGCAGAAATAGGTCCCGAGGACATCCACCGACTCGAGACAGAAACCGAAGGTCCAGCATTGTTAGAAGAGCATGTAAAAAGAATAGCAAAGGAGGGGAAAGAAAAGGTGCGAGGGCGCCGAATGAGCCTCACATTAAACACTGTGTTCCTTGAAGAGGCTTCATAACCAGAACTAACAGTTGAAAAGAAGAAATAGTTTGGAACATTTGCTTTCTTTCTGGGAGTTAAAGGAGAGGATCATTGATATATTGAGTATTTCCTTCAAGGGGATTGTAGCCCTGTCTCTACTCACGTCTTTGTCCAGACGGAGCGGTTGGATATCTCGTCCTCCCCCGCCCCCCCATGTGAGAACACAGCCAGGGAAGTGCTGGTGAAAGGGATGCATACTGATACAAAAGCAACCCGAGGAGCCTTATCTGTGCTGTCAGACAGAGCTATTGTCCACGGATGTACTTCACTGAGAGGCAGCACGGGTGACGGTATGACAACAAAAGCGCTGGAAACAGAAGCAGAGATTCTTGTTCCAAGATGATATTTAGGTGGAGGAAAATACACAAAAAAAGTTGAACAAAAGGGACATTGTATCAAGGGATGCTACTGACATTTGGAGACTTTCTAAGAGGCTTCTGAAATGGATAACGGCAGGATGAACTGAGTCATTCAATTTATCGTTTGGTTTGACTGATAGAAATTCAGATAGCAATTGTTTTCCCACCAAATTGCGCATATTCAGAAGCTGTCATAACTCATAAATCTCATGCAAGGACTCGCTTTCAGCAGTTATCCTTCATCTCTCTTCGTCCTAATCACTTTCATTTCCGGGGTTCCAGCGAGTGATGTTTCAGGAATCAAATCAGCCGGTGAAAACTACAGTAAAAACCTTGGATATTTCTTAAATATGTTCAACTTAATAAAAAGTACATGTTGATGTAAGAGATACACTAAACAAACCCTCAACTGACTAAAAGCTTGAGCCGTGTAGTCGTTGAATCCTCAGCATCCACAGATCTTGGCAGAAAGTGAAAATATGTCTTAGTAGAACACGTGCAGTGAATGCTTGTTATCGATGCTTCCAGACAGAATAATAATCCATTTCTGTGGTAACTTAAAATCCATGAATTTGCCAGGAAGGACAAAAATAAAACCTGGATTGCTGTTGAAGAGGATAATACGACTTCCTGCTGCTGGATGTGGAGTCTGGAACAAACACACTTACAGATAAAGAGCTCACAATAGGACATATCTACAGATTGACAGGTGCACAAAACATCCTTTCTAAAAGGTGTTATCTGCTTTTGGAGAGCGGTGACCCCGGCTACTCCGACCCGTTCGCTCTCATCGTCCCCGTTTATTTAATTGAGCACATTTCTGGCTGTTTTTCCCCCAACGTTGACAGACTAGATTTCTTCTTTCAAATACGCCTTTCATGTGAGGCCCACAGAAGCCACAGATGCGTCACTGAGCTCGACGATAAAGTCCAGCACAACAGAACCACCCTTCCTCTCTGACTGCTCTCAGACCGGTGGGTCAATTATATCTCAGCTCACAGCGCCGCAATATTTCCCAAAGTCGACTGAATCCTACAGGTGTTTTGATATGTCCTCTAAGTTATTCAGTCTGCAGCCGAAGTTGAAAGAATAGACAAACAACTATTACAGCCAAGGCAATGGACCCCACCACCTGTCCACCTGCAATGGAGCCTCTTTACGTTGTTTTATGCTGCTGACTCGCAGGGCCCCTTGGCCCGTTCAGTAATCCACCCCATGATCACACTCGCATGTGATTGTTGAACATCTTTGATCTTCCCCTAAATGTGATTGTTCACATTTAATCATGTAAAGACAAGTAAAAAGAGAGATGTTGAGTATCCATTCAGCCCCTGATTGATACCCACAGTAACACAAACACACACACACACACACACACACCAGGGAACATATACAACGCACCTTTCCACTCATGCAGTGAGTGGAAAATATCAGCTATTCGTCTCCCATGCCAGTGCACTAAATTACTTTCTCTTTCAGGGATTAAACTCGATACGAAGCGTGTTGACAATGGCTGTCATTTTCTGTTGAATTAAAGTGTGATTTGAATTGACCCCCACCTGGTCACCCCTGAGATAGAAACACCGTATACCTCTCCATCTCGTCTGTAAAACTACTAAAGACTTCATTGTGTTTCTGTGACAAGCGATGAGCGACTGTCTGTAATTTTGCCTCGTGGATTCAGTCCATCTCTTTTGTGCGTCCACGTTCTTTTCAAGAGGACGGTAATGGGACTTGTAATTGTACGTTTGGTTATTTAAACAAAAGCGCTCGTGTTGGGTGCATTCATCTGTGAAGAGCAATGCAATCAGGTGCACTTAAAGAAAAAAAGCTTGTGTTGATGATCCCAATGCATATCTCTGAAGGAAAACTAACATTTGGTTTGAAGTTCCTATTATATCATTCTTTTTATTTCATCATGTCTTTTAGCCAATCACATGCCCCTTTGCCTCCATCAAGCCAAACAACTGCAACCACATTTTGCCAATTTATCTAACATTGAACACTTTGGGTTTTCATACACTGGAGACATTGTTCCATTTTTTATTAACTTCCATCTGTGTTGATTGTAAAATAACTTTCAACTTTCACTTTCTGTCCTGTGCTGATTTCAAGTACCGGGAGCTTGCAGCTCACTCAGTAACTTGTCATTGTTTTTTCCCCCCCTTTCACCCCAAAAGTGTTTCTGTCCGACTGCTGTGTCTTTTTATTTCTCTCTTTCTGATGGTCCTCCGTCTTCGTGATTGCGCTCAATAATGGCTGATTACGGCTGAGTTTGGGGGCCAGTTTGGGGCCCGTGCTGGGTCGGTGATTGCCCCTTCTCCCGCTGGGTCTGCTGATGGCGGGAGAACCCCCTCCTCCCCAGAATCCCTATCACCTTGCTCGCCCACAGCCCACAGCCCTGCGCTACTCGCCCCGCTTTAATCCCGGCCCGCGGCTCCAGATTGATTATCCCACGCTGAGTCACGGCTGGTCAGGCCACCGTCCCGCTGAGGCCTCGGCGTCGGGCGGTGAGGACAGTGCGAGGAATAGCTCAACCTGGTTACTGTTTCTGTGCTAACGTTGAGTGTTTTGAAGCGGGCGTGTGCTTCTGAGGTTCTATCCCTGATTACACTCCGGTCTGGCTTCCATGTCAGGAAAGTTGCTTGGCTTGGCTTGCAGACACGGCCTCACATGGGAAGGATAGAGGCTGAAATAAAGATACGGCGTTCGGCAGCTGCACCAATCAGAGGGAGGTTAAAGGAGACGTGCGTGATGTTTGGAGTGGGCACAAAAGAGGACTATTCAGAAAATGGCGAATAGGAGCTGAAAGTGGGCTCCACGTGAAGTGCGGCAAATTGCAGGTTGAAAATTCTTCCCCAGTTTATCCAGATTCAAGCATGAATTGTCCTCCGCAGGACCCTGTTTACGGAAATTCAAAGCATGAAACTACTCTTTACGCAGTCAAATATTGAACACATGACCGAATCTAAAAATAAAGAAAATGCTGTTTTTAAATAAAAGTCTTACGAGGTAAAAGAGACTAAAATCAACAAAACAAATAAAGTGAGTTAGTTGAGTCAGTGGGAGCCCTACAGGCGGTGTGTTTCTCCCTGCGGCTGTGACACCAGCATTAGGCAGACAGAGTGGAGGCTCGCCGCCCCACTGGGCCCATATGACAGGGCTCTAACTCCTCCATCCCATTCCAGGCAGACCCTACTGTCTAGGCATCCTAATTGAATCCCGGCGCAGAGAGCACAAGGCCCTATACATTAGACTTTTGTCAGCCAGGCCTGGGATAGTGGCTGAGCTGCATCACTGCCATATAATAGGCCAGTTACCCATGATGTGTGTGCATGCATGTGTGGAAGACGCTTACAAGCAAGAGAAAGACTTATGAATGCCCACTCATGGAGTAGAGTGAAATATGTGCATACTGTACATAGATACACACACCATCTCTTGGATCCACACTGTTCTTTGCCACACACACACACACACACACACACACACACAAAACACACAGACAGCAAGGCACCGTGTTGATGGTGCGTAAAGGGTTGCGTCATATTTTCATCTCTATGACACGTTTCAAAGGCGGGTCCAATCATCGTTGCGATATAGGCGCACACGCCTGCGGGGTGATGTCACTTCAAAACCTGTAGAGGCGGCATATTCCAGACTCGCACCGAGGGGTCTGAGGGGTATTTTAGAGTGCAGAGGCATGTATTTAAATCAGACATGCTTTTTAATTATTTCGTCGCAGTGTAATTTCCGAGCTGAGGGCAGTCAATTCCTTGCTGAGGTTGCGTTTCCATAATTCCCCCGGCATCTCCAAGACGGCACAGTTTTCAAAGTCTTCGGATGATACGCGGCATATATTAATTGAAACTGAAATGTCAGCTGTAAAGGTCCCACCTGTGTTCCCGTGTGATGTACAGCACGGCCCCCCCTTTTTTTGCATTAGAAACAGCAACACCAAATAATAAAAATCCAAATAATATTCCAATTAAATCACAAACATCCAACAAACAAAAGAGCGGACGGCTCCAGGCGAATGCAGTCTAGAGCTGGAGTTGATGAAATGTAAAGAGATTGCATTATTATCCACATGATTGTGCTATTGTGTTCTTTTGAAGGGGGTGCAGCCCAAAGGTATTTCCCACTCCCTGTCTTCAGGGTGCTAAGGAGAAGCATGTGTTCGTTTCAGGAGTCTGAATAGAGAAGTTAGAAGCCCCAGGGTCCTCCTTAATCCTCCTCCATTGATTTCAGATGCTCTTCTACTTATCTCTCCTCCACAGTTAAGTAAAAGACATTATTAGTCATGCTCACAAGCAATGACTCCAAATTAAGACAGCTTGAGAAAAAAAAATAAAATGGAAGCGGGTCAGAAAACGTCGATGGTGCGCAACGTCTCTCTCTCAAGGGAAGTCAAGGATTTTACACCAAATGGAATTTTACGGTGGAAAAAGTACCTTGACATAAGGGCTACTAAAGGTTCGGAGCATGAATAACTCGAGGTAGTTAAAGTTTTCTGGCTGGTTAAATCAAGCGCACCCTTCAAGTGGCTCAAATATAGGACATCCATTTTCAGAGCCATAGATTTTTTGGCCAGGTCTGAGCCTCTACCTCATCATTTTCTGGGAATCACAAGGCTGAGCGAGCGTACCGGCAGTAAACTACGGCTTTAAAATGCAGGAGAAAGAGCCGGCAAGATGCTGGCTAATGGGGCGTGTACATAGATGGAAGGTAAAAATGATAATTAAAAAAAAAGAAAGAAGACGAAAGACACTGTCTTTACTATGCAAGAGAACAAATGAAAGCAAACTGTGAACATTCAATATATTTGACATTATCACGCTACAAGACCTGCTTTCTCTGCTTTTCTAAGATAACTGATTTACTTGACATTTGAAAGAGAAATGCACTAATCTAAAAAACAAAGAACAAACTTACAACAACAGAACGAAGACAATGTCGACAAGAAAGGTTCTACAAAAGAGACAAAATCAGCTGAAATTAGAGCAATGTTTGACTACACAACAGACATTTATGCATTTTCTGCTTTCTTAACTTAACACAGATTTGTCTTGGGGCCTCTGTGTGTAGGGGTCCCTACCCTGACTCAAAGTGACATCATCTCTAAAATCTTTAATATCCAAAAGTGTCATTTTATATTCTAATTTCTACACATGCTCTTAGAAAAAAATGCTTAAAAAGCAACTTTATAACCTCACTATACTTTACTTCTTTGGATTAAATGGACGATATCAAAGACAATTAAGGCCTGAGCGAGCAGCATAGTTTAATATCTTAAATATTGAATATGAGTGAATTCAATACAGTGCGTTCTGTCGATCAATACTGAAAAAGCAAATGGGTTTTTATGATGTTAACAGTGAGACTAAAGCATCAACTACCAGACATGAAGTTTCCACTTTCTCACCGTTCTGCTGACAAAAGACACACACAGTCCTCTAATCTATTGTAGAACGTAATCTCGGGAGGTGTGTTGAAACAGATCAATTTGGCTGAGAGATTTCACCTCCTGATATAGGATCCAATAGACTGTGTGACTCTCTGAGCTGCATTCTAATGCGAGTCCGCTTTGACTGCCGTCGGCTGCGCTCGCCGCGGTAGCTTGGTTCACGAGCAGAAGGTAATCATCCAAATAATGGATTTCCTAAGGTAACCAGAGACTTGGAGAGATCTGTATGTTTTAAGTCGATCTAGAGTCCATCTTGTTTCCACACGATATCCCCTCTGTGTTCACTATCTTATCAGAATCCACCTTTTACACAATGATTTAAGTAACGGGGAGAGCTCGTGGGAGTTATAAAAAGGTAAAGACGTCACCTAGAGGATCAGAGGCTGGTATGGAACATTTTGACCTCCTGGTGGAGCTCTAGATGAAACGTCAGCGGATCCCCAATGAGATCAGGATTCATCTTGAATATCTAGACGGAATTTAATGACATCCAGAAGCTGAGATACTTCAGTCTGAACCAAAGTGGTGGAACGAGCGACCTCGCCATCCACAGAGCCGGTCAAAAGTCAAAAGTATGAATAGCATCTCCTCATTGTGACCTACCATGAATAGATCTAGATTTTGATCATGACTTTTCATTCGTTTTTGTCTTTCTCCTCTTTTCTTTTTCTGCTTTCCCTCTCCATTGCTGCCGTTCCCTACATGTCCACCAGCCTCCTCACCCTGATGGCCACAATCAAGCTCACTAATAGAAATGCCAACAAGGATCGGTGTAGACCCCCGAATGGCCTGGAGATAAGTGAATGGAGAGGTCGGATAAAGACCGAGGAAGCCAGTGACAGTCCGCCTTGGGAGGGACCGGCTTCCACGGGAGGATATGAGGAAGGCGAAGAGCCTCACTGATCGTGTTTAATCCCGGTTTTTATTGGCCCTGCCGCTGAAGGAAGCCGTTGTTACACACAGGCTGGTAATCATCACACGGGCAGAAGAAAGGCTGTGCACACAACAGACAGGGACAGTAAATGAGAAACACTACGAGACAGGCTCGGCTGTAGCCACCCTCTCCACATCTCTACCTCCCGCAGTTCTTCTCTCTGTTTACCTGAAAAGCTATTTAAACAAACTTTATACGTGGACAAAACCACCAAGTATTTTGGTTTGATTGAGCTTGATTTCGGGAGAGCACCTGCGGCAGAATGACACGTTCTGCCTTGAAAAAGGTATATTTGATTCAAGTCTTAAGTACTTTACACTACCGTTGAGCATTATCCAAAGCTTATCACTGTGTTTGAAACTGTCAATTTGTTTTCAGTAATTCCCTGGTGGCCTGGAAAGCAAGAAAAGCAGAAACACACATTCGAAATACCTAAATACCTTCTTTGGAAATGTTCAATAGTAATAAAAAGGTGTGTGTTTTTGAGTAAAATGGCTGTATATATACGCATACAGCTGATACACCAGAGAAGGATTCACTGCGTAAGGCGTCTCTCCTTTCCCCACACACTGTGGTTATCTCGCCCTCCTCACCAGTCTGGTCACGACTTCATCCCGCCTTGGGCTCACATTGTGTCTTCATTACCATTAAAGAGTCCCTGGCTTGTCTCGCCATTAGGCCGCATTACTCCGCTCCGCGCTTTCTGACATTGGTCACGCTCTGATCGGTAATCTGGGCGCCACTGATGCAGGATTTCCTTTGCGAGGGGCTCTCCTCAACTCGCTGGAGAGGTAGACAAGACGCACGCCTCCTTAGAGATGCGCCCGGAACCAATGGCTGCCTCGTTCTGATGACTTGCCGAAACCGTGGATGAGACCAATCGGAGCAGATCAGATTTGCTCTCAACACATGGGGGGGGATTAGGGAGGGCACGGAGAATATAGAAGTACGACGAAGAGTACAAACAAACAACTCAAGCAAATTGTTATTAGTAGCTGTGCCTCTCTATGCATTTGCTTAAACAAGGCCTACATTTGGGTTCTGTACCCTGAAGATGAAGTTACAAGAAGAGAAATCTGCTTTTTCCATAAACCGATCTCCTCGTGGCTCAATAGGAACTTCCTCTGCCAACGTATTCATTGTCCAACGGCGGCATTATCTCCTCCATCATCCCATTACAGTGTATACGCGACTAGATGCTGCGCGCCGATTCATTATGGAGGGCTATGAGCTGACATTTCCCCTCCGGAATGGATCATTTATTTGGAGCACCTTGATGGGCAGCAGCAGCCGTTAAAACCGGCGAGGCAATTCACAGACGGGGGAGCAAGTTATTGTGACAGCCAGCCGCCTAATTGTTCATTTGAGGTAATCACCCGACAAGTCAGAGCAATTTCGAGCACAATGCCAGAGACTAATGGAGGCGGACGTGCTCGCTTGATGAGATCAGAAGCACGGGGCCGCACGCCTGCAGAGTGCCAGGGGCCCCTGAGAGGGCATCTTCCTTGATACTCAGGAAATTATCTGCACCTCTGTGGCATGACTGAGCACTCACTGGGGGGTATTAGCAGGGGAAGCGTACGATAGTGATAATATTGGTCTTTTCCAGGACAAAAGGGGCGAAAAATAAAAGAAAGAGCCAGAGATGGAGAAGGGAGAGGCATCTTGTTCTTTTATCTCGGTGGAAAATCCACTCAAGAGGACCAGAGATACGTCGGCTGCTGCCCAGGCCGAACATTTATATTCACACCCCAATCAAGATGCTTTTGTGGAGCTGCCGGCATGAGAGGCATACCTCCCTCTTAGCATGCAGGAAGACACTCTCTCTCTCTGTGTGTGTGTGTGTGTGTGTGTGTGTGTTCGGGGGTGGGGTGCATGTGATGGATGACCGTGCAGTGCCTGGACGTTCTCGGTTTAATTGTGATGTCAGCGCATGTCTGTGGCAAGCCTTGCGGTGAGCGGTGACAGACAGGAGTGTGCAGATGTGCGTCTATACATGTGTGTGTGTGTGTGTGTGCATGCATGTCTCTAGTGCACGGAGGGAGAGCACAGAGGAACTCTTGACGTGATGTTGCTGGGGTGAATTTTCTTTTTTTTTTAAGGCCCTCAAGCGGACTCTCAGGAGACGAGTTTGAGGAGTTTGTTGGGGCTATACCGGCTGATCAGAGAGCGGACATGTGTCAGACTTGCTCAGTGGGAAGTGTCAAACTGCCTCCTTGGTGTGTGTTTTTGTGTCTTCTAGCTCCTGGAAACACACGATATTCACCCCGGTACTCTCTAGTGAGTACATCGTTATCTTACAGTGCCAAAGCTCTGCAGTAAACACCTCCAACATCCCAGAACATCTGAATATTACGGGCTGTAATGTTTTGCTTTTTCAGCTTGACAGACAAGCCAAAGCCTCCACACTCAACACTTTCAATTATCACTGATGTTACTGATACTTACACATATCCTGGGTGCATAATTTGGTTTATGACTCATACGTGGAGACCACCTGCAGCTCCTCCTGATGGTCAGAGGGTGGTGCTGTTGGACCTGAACTTGCGAACCGTCCCTCCGTTCCCTTATGAGCAAATAGATAATGCATATTGCATTACATTCAGACAGGACAGATTTCAGTGCGAGCCAAACAGAGGCATGTGGGGGAATCATTATTTACTCTGAGGCTTATTGGGTGGGAAACATTGTGTAATTTGAGAAAATATCCCATTTTGCCCAATCTGCTCGTGGAGGTGAGGCTGTGACTACTTGTGATGTGTTTGTTAGATTTCTTTGCAAATCTCGAAAACCTCTTTTATCAACATTTGCAATAAATGCCAGATCCTCTCAAACGACGAATACAACGGTAAGCTACCATATTCTATCATGTGCATCTCCTCCCTTCTTGCTATTCTGCTCAGGTTTGGGAATCCAGGAGTCATGTTGTTTGTAAGAGAGAGAGAGTCAGTCGGCCTGTCTCTGGAGCCAGAATTTTCAGTGAACACAGTGTGGAGTTCTTCAGGGGGAATATGTAATAAGGAACATAGCTGCAGCTCCTCTCGCTTTCTGGGGACTAAGTTGTTGTCGACGCACAGATAAACAGGCCGGCAGACTGACTGGACGGAAATAGAGCTGACCAACTGTGCTCATCCTGTGCATTACATTACAGTCATTTAGCAGACGCTTTTAGAAATGTCTTGCTCAAGGACACATCGACATGCGACTAGCGGAGTCGGAGTTCGAACCGCCGACCCTCTGATTGAAAGACGGCCCTGCTATCCACTTAGCCACAATCGCCCCAATTTGTGCCAATTTAAGATTACGGACATTAAAAAAAACAGCAGATGATGCCAGATGTGGAGGGGAAGAAGTGTCTCTGATTCCTGCCAGACAGCGAAATGAATCTCGGCGTCTTCATGAGTTCATTTGAAATGCAACCTGGAGTCGCTTCAAACAGGGGCTGAGATTTTCTCCGAGAACATTCGCTGACCTGCAGATTTACTGTTGCACAGTCTCTCAGAGAGCTGTACTGAAGGTCATTTACATACACAAGAACGGCGGTGACTTTACAGTCGCAGAAGTGTCTGTTACAATTCAACGTCTTGATGCTCCAAAGGGGCCAATGGACTCTAATGTGATTTGTATAAAAAGGCCAAACATAAGAGGCTGCGATGTGGCCCGGAAACCAGGTTAGAGCGTGCCGGCAAAAGGCTATCCTACCGTGAGTTGTTTGTCTCAATCCATTTACCGCCACGACCCACCCGCTGTGACAGAATGAGGCGTTTGACAATCCCCCGTGAAGGACCGTGTCCTCTATACGGATTTGTTTTGGTGTGTAGCGACAAAGAGTGTTTTACACACAGTTGGTTTAGCTCAAGGTGGTTTCATTTCCCGAGTCAGTGACTCGCGCTCGTGGATCTTGGCCACGATGCCATGTGCGATCCGTCACTGGTGCGGGTTTGGCATTCGCGGCAACGACTCGGGTGACGAACCGAGCTCCCCGATAAAAAAAGGAAATAGACACAGGAGATGTTGGTTCCTTGCGTTTTAGACCTCCTCGCGGGCAAGCCTGATCCCGCTAATGAATTCGGCCTCACAGTGTCTGAACCTGGAGTGGCAGCATGGCACTGGTCACTGAGTGGGCTCAGGGGGATAGTGAGGGTGTGAGAAGCCATCTGTTGTGCCACTGGGCTCAACGTTTCCTATTTGCTCCCACTCAACAGGAGAGAAAAAACAAATCAACAATGAATGATCCCGTGAGCTGGTGGTTAAGACCTCCTCGGCTTCTGTTGAGCTTCAGAACAACCAGAAAGGAGTTTGCACATCTGAAAACTGTTAGCACAGACTTCGGCTGTCAATTCCACTCAACTCCTTTCTGCATGCGATCAATATGAGCTGCGGACATCTAGTGATTTGTAATAATTGCAGAGACCGCTGGCGATTGTAATTTTGACTCCGTCTGTCATGTCTGTTGTTTGTAAAGCCTCCAGAACAAATGACCTGTTTGTGCATTCCTGTGCAGACAGAGTTTCTCCCTATAATATTAATCCCGCTTGAGTCAAGCTTCATTTTGTTTTGGATTAATTCCTTTTGCCTCTTCTAAACAAGCAGTTTTCATCTTCTTCCTGTCAGGACGAATGTGACTCATCGAGCATCTCTTACACTAACTCTTTGAATGTATTCTTAATGGAAAGCTCAACTTTTCTCTTTTGAATCAGAAACCCAAACACAAGAAAATCGAGGCAGCTGATTTTTGTCATGAAGGTTTTTTTGAACAAAGTTCTTAAAAAAAAAGTCCGCCATTCCTGCGCAGGATTAAAATTGCTTTTATCTAACAGCCTCACTGAATACTTGTTAAGATATTTCAGTCGTGGACAAACAAGTGGAGAGCTCCAGATTTCAGCTTTATTACACGTCAGCCGGTAGGATTTCACCGGTAGGATCTCACCGCTGCCACATTTGGTTTGAGATTGATGAAAACAAAGCAGAACTGTCTGTTGGCGCTGCTCTGCAGGCCTCAAAGGAAATTCTCTTAAACAAATAAATGTGGATCCGGTGAAACTGTGACTTCCGACTGTCAGAGTCCATCACTAAAAGCTAAAATCACAAAGCCTCTGTATTGACTGGGTGACAAACCTTATTCAGCCGGTTTTCTTGTCTCAGATAATTCCGTGTCTCCAGGCAGGTTCTGAATCTAGCTAATTACTGTAAATCGGAGTTCGGAGCATTTAGCACTCCTCCATAACACTCGCAGAATACAATGTGCCCAAAGATACATACAAGAAGGTCTTATCCTTAATCATTAAGCTCTAATTGTGCAACTATTAACTCTACTCCCTGGGTTTAAATGAACGTGTGCACACAAGGTGCAAGCTTTCATGAAATGAGTTAACTCTCTGTCTCTGTACTGTAAAGCTCCTTTACACCCTGTTACTGTACGTTTCATGCAGCTCTTTGTGGGAAAAGACATGCATTTCCTGCGTCTCTGTCTCTCCGGCTTCTGTTGGGGGAGCTGAAAGCTTATTGCGTCCAATGCAGCGATCCAATTATGAAGCAGGGCTCTGTTACAAGGTTGCCATGACAGAATCAATGAAAACAATATAGGAGAGTCCCATTTCATACACGTGGCCCTGGGAAAGGGAGAAAGACCTTACTTTCAAATAAAATGTCAGCATTGCAGAGCGAGTCAACAGCAACAAACGCTGTTCAAAATGAGGCTAACCACTGAATGATTTGCAAGAAAGAGTTCATGTTGTGGGAAAGGTCTCCAACACCCGCAAGCAATAATATATCAATCAATTTGTAATTATGATGCAATGCAAATTCTTGAAAAAAATCAATTCCACTCATTTCACCATCCTTTATCGCTAATTACCGGGGAGAGCAACATTTGTGTTCTGTGTCGTGGAGCAGGAAGCAGCCTTTGAACTGCTGGTAAGTGTTGCACAGGGTGGGTCGCGGCAGCCTCGCCGAAACTTGGCTGCATTTCAGACAAGCGTGGAGGAGGATGAAGGCTCGCTGTTTTTGCCTCTTTCAACCCGGAGAGCAAAGGGCCCCGGCGCACTCTCAGCCCACATCTGTAGAAGGGAAGCGAGGCCCAGGCGAGACGCCCACGCGCCGACCGGAGATGGCAGAGGAGGCACCAGACGCGCTACTCCAAAGCGTTTGTGGGGGGGGGGGGGCTATTTGTTTCACAATCAGATGTTCCTTTTTCAGAGAGATGGAAATTATGTTTCCTTCCCATGATGATTATCTCTGCATTACCTTCAACATTATACCTTTTAATGCATCAAGAGTCCAATTATAAAAGCTGGATACTGGTCTTGAAAATCCAATTCGATCTCTCAGCTCAGGCATAACGATGAAAGCAAGCAAGAACCTAAACATAAAGTGTTTTTGTTTGAATTCACAACTTTAACCACGTGTTTACTGCGACCGTGTGGAGCTTCAAAGCGCGGTAGAGAGAGACACCAAGGAGCCTGACAAAGCGTCAGCGTGATAAAAATGTCCAGTCCAACTAATGCACGCACAACACAGCCGAACTGTTGCCAGTCGAGTTGCATTTTGGGTAATGTGGGTGCCAGGATTTGACAAGGAAGAAGAACGAGAGCAATATAAAAGACGATATTTCTGGTTCTGTTGCATCGCTTTCGATACTTAAGTATAGGAATACTGTCCATCTTGAGGCTGACAACGTTGGAGGAAATTAAAAGCCTTTCCTTCATCACTACCAGTTTACCCTTGAGCAAGGCAGTTATCACCCATAGGCTGGTTTGGTTTGTGTTCTTAAGGAACAAAGGAACCATTGTAATTGACTGACCATGAGCTAGCCTGGTTCTACTGCCCCTCTTCCTCTCTCTGTATTATCTCCTAGGAGTGTTTATTGGCATTAATTACGCCATTAATCAAGTTAATGGAACATCCCTGAACGGACCAACTGTACCCGCTCCCTCAGAGCCGTCTCACGTCGCGGTGGGACTCCCCCCCCCCTGAGGGCGAGACTTCCCGGTTCATGGCCGGGAAGCGCCGGGCCGGCCCGCCCATCTGTCAAAGTCGCTTCCTCGGGCATCCACATATGTGCGCGCCACGGGAAGGTTACGTGTCACATGTAGCCACTGTCAGCATGGTCTGCCGCACTTGCTGCAGCGCCAGCTTTCGATGGCGGGATGGCTGTGAGGGTTGTGGCCTTGGCGTAACGCCACGCCATACAGCAGACCTGAGGAAAAACTGCTGTCAGATTGCTTTTTTTTTTTTTTTTTATGGTTGAGAGAACGGTTGGATGGAGGATTTCTTTTGTTGAACGCCACTGTTGTGTCGAAATTAAAACACACACTGCACTTTGCAATGGCTGTGTGCAGCAGACGCTGCATCAGCACTGCAAAAAAAACTATGTTCAAACACGATGACACAAAGTCACAAGATGAACTTTCGCTGGCTTACGGCAGACATTGGCTGTTTGGGGCAAATAAACAGGGGCTGCACAACATAGAGGTGGCAGATCAGAAGCATTATTGTGCAATCATACGCATTTCGGACAAACAAATTTAGTTATTCAAATCATGACATTTTAAGCTATATTTAAATCATACAAAAGGTCTCCGTCAATTTGGCCTCAATCTAAGATCCAAAGTTTGTTTCCGAGATTAAAAAGGCAATGCCAATTCTAACTACGAGAGTGTTGCCAAGACTAAACAAGATGACTGCGGCAGGATTCAAACCGTGGACCTCTGATGTTATGACGCGCTGTCTAACAAACGAGGTGTTGTGTTGTGGGTTCATTTGCCTGATTTGCAGCAAATCGATTCCTTCCATCACTCCAGCCGTGCTCAATCAACAACACATGCATTCGAATAAAAATAAATACATTAAAAAAAAAAGAACCCTGTGTTGTGCCTGTGGTTGTCTCACCAGCGTTCTCCCCTCTGGCCATTTTCCTCTCCGTCTCTCTGGAGTATTCAATCTTCTCCTCCGCCAGCCTACCAGAGCTCATCCTGACCTGCCTCCCCAACAAGCTGCGGTGTAATTGCTTGTCAGAGCTGTCTGTCTGCGTGGCAGTTTTTCTTCTCGCGCTGCCACGCACCTGACAAGAAACACATATTTACACACAGAAATGAAATTACAGGCAATTTGAGAGCAAGGAGCTTTCGGAGGCAACGCCCGCTATCGAGCCCTCCGAGTCGATGAACTCCTCTCGACCCCTTGGCTCTAGATCAACCTGAAACAAAAAAAAAAGGTGGAGGAGGAGAAGAAGAAAACATTGTTCGTGTCGTTCTCTCCACATTATACTTCTTCCACTCACAATGGCCTCCTCTTTCTTAACAATACCAGTCTTCAAACCTTTATGTCACAGAGGTTGAGACATTCGGCATGTTACAATGAGCCAGCAGGGCCGAAAGAGCAAAGCTGCACCCGTTAAGACGTTTTATACCGACGTGCTTTAAGCGACTGCATTGATGCAAAATGGAGCTAACGCATCACGACTGTATGTTTGCTGTTATAATTACCTACTTTAACTAATTACAGATGAAGGCGGCGAGCTGCCTCTGGAGCATTTATTGTAAATACTACAAATCAGCACGAGCTTTCTCATTGACACCCTTTAACTTTTACCATTGATTTCACATTATGTTTTGCTTAATGGTTTCATAACCCAATTAAGCTGATTTTAAGGACGCTTATTCAGACTACATGAAGTGTAACAGCACAGTGTTCCAGGTCTGTAGAGACGCTCAGCTCAGACTCCTATCTATAAGAAGCACTTCAGCCCCCACACAAGTGTTTTCACTTATGTGGACTGATTACACCTGTTGTCAGGACTGCTTGGGGCGTGTAGCAGTTATGGTTGATTCACCGTCAGACATCTGTGTGGGTGTTCAGGGACATCAACTGCATATTTGAAGGTATTTTGATGAAGAACATTATTAAATATGTGTGGTATTTGGAGTCAAATGACTCAGAGCAGTCAAATAAAAAATGGAATGAAATGACATGGTATGAATATATATATATATATGCAGGTATATAACATTTTTTAGTTAAAGCTTTTTTCATACTTTACTGCATAATGCCTTACTTATTTTTTCTATTTCTATTGCTTATTTCCATTCTTATATTTGGTTTCCTACTTATGAATTCCTATCGCCTTCGTTGCTGCAAGCACTTCATCTTCCCTACAGACGGTAAAAGCTCATTATTTTCTTTTGTCCACAAAGGCTCATCACCTTGTCACAATGAACACACTGTATCTGAATACAACAGCTGGAAACATCTGTAAAAACCAGCAGCACCGGCGCCTCGGCTACATAGAGGGAAGAATCTCACTCTGTATGGCAGCCATGTTTGCGGGTGTTTACTCCTGAGTCGAATTGTGTTTGACATTTGTTCCAGACAGATCTGTTCGGGCCGGGTGGTATTTCGGGATGAGAAGTCAAGAGAGGCGAGATGAGCGGCAAAGATGTGAGAAGGGTCGTGATGGGGAAGCCTATGATTGATATTCCCATTAGCCACCTGACAAGGTGAGGACAAGGCTCCGATAATGAATTGTGACACATTAATGAGCTCGTCTAGCGCAGACAATACCTGATCAGCTCTCTTACCATTTAACCTTTGATACCAATGAGGGAAATTGCAGGCAAATAAGGGTTTTGTGTCACTTGCAAAGACAGAACAGGACTTGTTTGGAGCCGAGGTGGCTGCAAGTTCATGGAGAACTAATTTGATGGCAGTTAAACTCCAGAGAGTTGTACTTCTTCAAAACTTTTGTCTTGTTTCTGTCTTCTTTCCGGGTTGAATACGACTCTTCTAATTCAGCACAGATCATCAAGGCAATTTTCCACTCCGACACCCGCTTCACCTTGGTTCAGTTCTCGTGCAAAGGATGTGTTTACAAGTTGTCACGTGACTTAATTAGTTTATCCTTCAACGGATATTCTCCCTTGAGAGAAAAAAGGACAGAACGTATGACTGGTTTGAAATACTAATACTACCGCTGTCTTCAACTGATTCCACACTGAAATTCTCTGAAGGATCAAATTTGTTTGTCAAGAAAGTGTCAAAGAATTAGAAACACAATAGTGAAGCTAGCCCACACATACAGAAAAGCTATACCCCGTATCCGGACGGACGTGCCGAAAAATCTATTTTTCTCTGTTTTACAGTGGGTAGTGGATACACATCCCTGCGTCTGCTGAGGTGTGTGCAATGTTTGTGCGAGTGTATTGACATCGCCTCGCCCCCACATCCCTCCATGTACCACCCCCCCTCCCCTCACTGTCGGTGCCTCATTGGGACGCTGGCCGCCTAAGTCTAATCCCGGGGGAGCTCATTAGAATCAGCGGAGAGGAGAGGGCCCCAGACAGGGTCAGGACAAACTGCACGGCTGAGCTGCATAGTGATGCCCTCCGCTCTGTCTTTATGTCTGTTCGGTTTGGCTGCATGTCATGTTGATCTGAGCGAACGGCAGATGAGAAATTGGCCCGCTCAAGCACTTGAACAACCATGTTGAACACCCTACATGCACAGGTAAACACACATGCAGACACCAGACTTTCGCTTACATTTAAAATCCTCCATGTGCATAAACTCTGAGCCTGTGTGTGTGTATATTGTTCTCAAAAAACGTCTTAAATAGAAACGTGCGATGAGGCACACACACACTAAACAGAGTTGTCGTGCTGTCATGCTACAGTCAGCAGCTTCCTGTGTTGTGTGTGACAGTAAGAGAGGCGTGTGGGCAAGGTCAGAGACACTCATTAAATGCTTATGAATCTCAAGTGGAGTCCTGCAGATGTGTGCGTGTGTTTGTGTGTGTGTGTGTGTGTGTGTGTGTGTGTGTGTGCAACAGATGTGTGATCTGTGAAGCAGTGGCTTACAGCAAAGTAAAGGGAACTTTTGGTTCAAATAGTAACAACATCTCCAGGGGTCCATGTCAACCCCATTTCTATTAGTATTCAGATCCTTAACTTGAATAGAAGTTGCACTACCACACTTTACAAGAAAACATGGTCGCCCACCTGATGATGTGCAGCCGGCTCGCTGTTTCATGCCCAATTCCCAATTTGTACCGAAACGGACGACCGAGGGTGAGAAAGGCCAGAGATTCTGTTATTGCTGCGCAAAAAGCCTGTGGACACATAAAGGAGTTCATCATCTGGGTGAGCCGAGAGCGAGCTCGCTAATATCCTGAGGCTATCGCAACACTGTCCAATGAAGTCTGATTGACCCCATACATCAAAAGGGTGCGCGTGCACGTCTGTGTGTCTCAGAGAGAGAGAGAGAGAGAGACAGAGACAGACAGAGAGAGAGAGAGAGAGAGAGCTTGACGTCTCTCCGTGCTTTCGGGCGACAATGAAATCACACAGAGGCGCTCACGACGACGGCATAATTGGGGAAGATGCTGTGAAAGATGCTGGGGGAGTTGGGGGAAGGCAGCGTGGTTGCAGGAGCTCAGGCAGCGAGCAGGAACGCAGTGGGGTGTTGGCTGCTTTTCTACCCACCGTGGGGTGGGGGGGGGGGGGGGCATTATGAATGGACGAAACAGCAGGACGGGAGGCTTGATTGGATGCAACCGGAACCTGTTTGTTGTTTCAAAAGCCTCTCTCTCTCTCTCTCTCTCTCTCTCTCTCTGTTTATGCCTCTCTCCTCTGCTCTTTCCATCTCCGTGTAATTAGGCTGCTGGCTGGAAGAATGATCAGCTGTCATCCCCAATGGTGGCCTTCCACTGCCTGAATGTCAACACTGTCTGAGACCTCCTGTCTGAGTGAGCAGCACACTCAATTAGAGACACTCAGTCACCGCAGGAGCAGGGCAGGACAAACACACTGACACATTTACAAAGCCTCGAACACACACACACACACACACACTCACACACACACACACACACACACACACACGTGTGGGAGAACGGGCTACTTTTATGCTCGAAGTGGAGATCCATGTACAGGAAAAAGAAGATCAAACCCACGCACTCGTCACAGGGCCGTCGTAGCCCTTCAGTGGTTACATTAATTAAAACAAGGCTTTTCAGGACTTAGAAGTAACTATTGCTTACACTGCTTTTCCTAACGTTCCTGCTACCCTGAACATGCTCAGGGACACACTTTTGCCCGTTTGGCAAACCGAGAGGACCAACGTGGTCACTGTAATGAAGGAATGAGTCATGCCTGTAGGTTAAATATGAAGCTAGGGCCAGCAGGAGGTCAAAATATGCATACTAGCATCTCTAAAGCTCACTAGTAATCATGTTAAAATGACAAGTAGGGGGATTTTCTTCGCCTTTTGACACAACCGGGCTTACCTCAATAATTGTTATTAAGATGAATTAACTGCTGTCTTCTTTTCATGGTAATCTCGCATACAATGAAAAGATGAATCATTGGCGGCCTCCTCTTCTAACAGCGTTCCACATCAAGTAAAGAGAAGAAATGCTTTCTGCCTGTAGTTGCTTAATTTCTTACACTGTTCAGCATCATTTTTTTTGGACAAATTATAGAGCTGCCTCGGACCATCTGGACGTCTCCAGGCCTCTTTACATGATGGGGATTTAGCTGATGCTGTTATCTGCAGCGACGTATGATGGAGTGAGCAGGTCGGGGGTTCGGTGCATTCGCTAAAAATAAAACCCTGGTTGTGAATCTGTGCACTTACACGTCTAAAACTATCCTCCCCCCCCCCCCCCCGCCCCCATCTCCTGCATTGTAAATCCTTCACTGTTGACACACGCACAAATGGATGAAGCCCCTTGAAAGACCTCCAGGTCCGCGTTCGAGGCTCGAGCAGAGCCCAGCAGAACGGGAGAAAGGAGTATTACGTGATTTACCCGGCACAAATCTCACCTCTCTCTGCTTCCTGTCTGGGAGCTTTGAAACATAATCGTGCATGTGTGACAGAGTCACAACGTGTCGGTGGGATTTGTGGGATTGTGTGTGGTGGTGGTGGTGGGGGGTTAAATGCTGCCAGTATAAGAGGGAAACCAAACGGAGATGTAAAATACTGATTTTTGCATTTGCTTAAAGGATAATAAAGTTTTAAATTAAGAAAAACAAAGAGATTTCTCTGCTGAGATAATCGTCATGCATGCTTTCATGAGTGCACGTTTGTAAATTTGAGTCTATACTGTATATGTGATAATTGTGCAGGTATGTTTAGCTTCGTGAGAGTGAAAGGGTGGAGATTGAGTTTAGAGTGATGGAAAGACTTTGCGGGCCCGGTGGAAATTACAGCTCTCCATCTCTGTCCTCGGGCTAGAGATGTGCGTTTGTGTACGTGTGTTGTTGTGTGGGTGCAAATGTGTGTGTGTGTGTGTGTTGGTCAGGGTCACTGCAGGAATAAAGAGAGAAAAGTCAGATACCTCTCACTGAAAATCCTCACTAAGCTATGAAAAAAGAACACTTGCAGCTGCATAACTGTGAGGGTGTGTGTGTGTGTGTGTGTGTGGAGGTGGACAGGTGCATGTTTACCTGTAAGTGTTGACTGCAGTGTGTGTGTGTGTGTGTGAGAGGCAAGGTGAACAAAAAGTAATGAGACGTTCTGAATGTGGAAGTCCAGGGCTGCCAATGTTACAATAAAATAAAATCCATGCATGATCAAAGCATGATGCTTTCATTTTGAAGCAGCGCTCTAGAAACCACAGCGTGTGGAATGGTGTCGTCTGATTGGTGCATTTCAACCAATGTATGGTTCTGATGGTTGATTTCACAGAAGGGGGCGAGAGGAATCCTGTTGCTTTGGAAATGAGCATGAAAAACACCTTTCCTATGTAATTTTCACTAGAAATGAGCCAACAACAGGACAGAAAAAAATGTCTGAAATCCAGCTAGAAATTGTATGTTCAAACTTAGGTTGCACATGATTATTTTCACACAAATGGAAAAAGGAAATTTCAGTTTGATTACATCATTTTATTTTTATTATTTTCAGCCGTGGACTTCCATACTGTGCCATAAAAAAAGCAATCAATTTCACCAAGCCATCAACTTGTACCTGATCCTGATTTGTTGCTAAGCAAAAATAGAAACATTCAAGACCTACACTGATTGGTCAGAGTGATCAACTGTTGAGGAAATATGGATTGTAAAGTGAGTATAAGAACACAACAAATAGATATTCTTTAGGCTACTTATTGATAAAATGAACTTAATAGTGTGCGACTGCATTCTGACATGCAACCGGGGCTTTGTGAGTAAACAGCTTGTGGCGTGACTCAGCATAAGACTACTGCCAAACACTTCCTCATGTAATCTTGCACAGAATGAAGCGTGGACATATTTCATTTTACACTGAAAGCAAGTTTAAATGTGGTGCAAATCTTTTGAAAAACATTTTATAAACTCATCCGGCAATATCTTTCGTTATCGGAGTTGTTTAGTCAAGCTATAGCATAGCATCCGCTCTCTGTCTCACCTGCTCCTCTTGTCTCCCTCTCAGAGGTGGTTTTGTGCATCGCTCTGCCCTCGACAGGCTGCCTCAGGCTGTTGTGCCCAACCATTCGGCCTGTTCTCTCACTTCCCCCTCACTCTCCTGCCTCCTCAGCCGCCTTCTCAGCCCTGATTACTATGCTGTGTGGAAAAGTTGCCTCACGGGAAGTTCTCGTCTCATTCTCCTCCTCTTCCTCCTCTCCACGGTAATCCTCAGCTACAGACTAGACTCAGTGTGTACATTGGCTGGCTGCAGGCAGGTCCCTTTGGGTCTGCGTTCCCCCCCACCCCCAGACTTTTTGTCCGAGCCTCGGGCGTGGAGATAGTTTGCCCCACAAGTTTTGACTCAGGCCAGTGCTGGGAAAAAACATTGACATAAGAAATGTGTACTCTAATTACAAATGGGCTTTCCATTCAACAGTGTAGATCTTAAGACTGCAAAGGTGAGTCATTTCCCCCCCCTGACTGATGAACTGTATCTGCATTGCTTTGATAGGATTGTTCATGCATGACTCCGTGATTTACTCGGCTTCTTATCTAAAGCCGTAAAAAAATAAAATAAAAATGTCACACTGTTTATACATTTCTATTAATAACCAGCTCAGATTTATCTCAACCTCAGTCACAGGACTCATATTGGATTTAATGATCATGGCTCTGGCCACTCTGGGGTTAAATGAAGGAGGAAGAGATTAAAAACCCAAACCACGATGAGGTGTCAATATACTGGAAATTAGGCATAATGGCTAAATTGTACGATTTCTTTTCTTTTAAATGGAAACTCTGCTTCATGTTTCAACCTTGGATCTCAGTAAACATCTACACGTAATTATGATCGGGGAGATATAACCCCATGGTAGGAGATAAGTGTGATTTATGCGTCATATCTTTAACAACATTATGGAAGCAACATAATGGACACAACTTAATAGCACATTACGGCAAAATGGGGGCATTTTCCATGTTATTAGAATGCAAATATACCGCCTGAAGTGATGTGATATGTTGGAGTAATGATGTCAAATTAGCGATTACATGATGAAGAGAAGTGCAATAAAGCAGCAGATTAAAAAACGGTTTCTAACAGACAAGACGCTGTCAGCCTCGCTGTCGCAGCTTCAATCCGGCAAAGTTCGGTCATTTAGAAACATGATTTTCATGCAATTGATAAGTGATATGATTCATAAATTCATAGCTAATTCACCCTTTGCTGGATGTTTAAATGTTGTATTTGATAAATATTGTTTGTGTTCATTTAGGTGTCGCATTCAGACTAGTCTCAGGCAATTAAAGTGAAGTAATTCTTCATTTTAAGGTATTCCCTCGTCATGAATTAATACACCCTTGAAGACATAAAATGTGGAGAATTTGGTCTTGTGGCCCAAACTGTATTTCCAGAGCTTTTAAATCCTGGAGGAGGAAAAGAACAAAATATAACTGCAGCTCTAAACTCTGCAATATAAAATAATCATCAAGCTCGTGGAAACTGTTTCAAACGCTCGCCTTGTTTCTTTGGTGCAAGGGTGCGTGGGTAAAAAACACCTTCAAGGTGACAGGCTGCAATTAAACACCGTCACCGAGCCATGTCACAGGTGTACGGGGCAGCTGTAAGTATAATTGCTACAGGCCTCCGGGACGAGGCTGAAACTCATCTTCTGGCGGCGGCGGGCTTCACAGGAAGATCAGCTATAAAGGAGACTTGTAACACAATGACAAATGGTTATACAGCAGCCGCCAAATTAACAGTGACCTCCCTCCCCCCAACCCCCCCCCACCCTTTGCTGTCTGGTGAGGACGATAATGTGCAAAGTCCTGTCGGGGAAGTGGACTTAATGTTGGAGATAATCTGTCTATTATGCGAGTTCAACGTCGGGAAGGGAGTGACTGAGTATCAATTAAATTTTCTTTTACGGAGAAAATAGGAGTCGTAATGTTTTTGACAGGATTCAAGCAGGCATGATGATATAGATGTGTAGCTATAGCTATAGGGGCTGTGACTTTGGCGGGAAATAGTTTGAATGGCGCTTCTCTGCAGCAGAAGCCCCCTCCTACATCACAAAGGTGGAGCGCGATGTGCTTACTAATTGAGCCTCGGAGGAAACCAAAAAGGAGGGAAAGAAAGGAGGATTTCTGTTCATAAACAGTGTTTACTTAAAGTACCCCAACGCCTTATTAGTATTAATAGCAGTGACTTCAGAAAGCTCATATTCTGCCATCGGACAGTTCTGTATTATTCATGATTGAAATGAAAGCCCGGGTATACGCGGCGGCGATGGAGGAGCGCTGCATAGCAAACGATGTTGCCTATGCCAGTTTACATAACCGACACTTGGGTAAACAGCGGATTAAGCGCGGCGCGGGGCAGGAGGAAAAACGAGAGCAAAATGTTACACCCACACATTCGCCTCTTCGAAAAGGAGGACCGTCGGAGGAGGAGGAGGCTAGGAGGACACTGCGGAGCGTTTGATGCAGCATGGTCTTCATCTGCAAGTCCTTTTGAGCATGAAAGCGTGAGTCTCGCCTCCGGTGCAACTTCTGCAATGTTGATCTTAGGAAGTCGGGTCAAAACAAGCACGCTGGAACTTGAGAGCTTCTCGCCTTAATTAAAGACAGCATCTGTTCAAATTGTATTATTAAAGCGCTTCGAGCGAGCATTAGAGCAATCGACGGGGCCTTTCGTTTTCCGCTCTATTTACTAGCAGCGGGGTGGCATGTTGAGTAAGGGAGTGTAGGTTTAGGGCTCCGAAGATCCCCTGCTGAGGTGTCTTTGAGCAAGACACAGAACCGGGGTTTCAGTCCCTGATGGAGCTGAATTACCCAGATTCACTACTTCGAAGCCTAACAGGAAAAAAACAAACAAAGGTATTTTTCTAAACATCAGGTATAATCCTTCTCCAAAACTTACTTTGAGAATAATTTTCTCTGCAAGATTTGTGTTTACTCAAGTGTGCTAAAGAACATCCACAACTTTCTCTTTTTGCAAACTTTCTGCTCAACTAGCAAACCCAAGCGTTAGATGTTGTTTTGGTTTTTTTTTAGCTGCAAGACACACAAGCAAAGCACCACGAAAAAAACCAACAGATACTGAATCAATCTTTATTTATATTAAATTAAAAATATACTTTTGACAGATTCATGTAACAAACATGAGGAACGGTATTTCTATGATATAAAGCTTTGGGTATGGTTTCAAATAACTCGGAGAGATAGTCAGCGGTGACATTCTTGGATACAGGGGGATAAGCTAACGTCGGCGAGGAGGCGGTACTGCCTTCTCTCTACTATGTCTCCTCTGAAAGCATGCAAAACCCATCAGAAAGGAACTGACAACAGGGCGTACTGTGAAGGCTGCGTCCAGCAGAGAGGAGGAGGAGGTCGGACGTGGCTCAGTGACGTTTCCAGTAGAAAGTACGCAGTTTTATGAGAGTTAGAAAGAGGGGGAGACAAAGAGGAGAATAAGCTGTTTGTTGGCTTGTTCTCATTACTGGAGACAAAATGAAATGGTAGGCATTGGGGAAGCGAAAACAAAGAGATCCCCACCAACCCACCCACCATCACCACTTTTACAGTGAAACAATACGTGAGGACAGCCACAAAGCTCTGAATGTTTCACATGAGAGAGGGGTCAACAAGCACTTTTAAAATCAAAGTCCCATTAGTCAAAAATTACACTTACATAAAGCAAATATGTACGGCTCTTTTTGTACAACTCGTCATAAGCGGGAGAAAAATGGAGAGAAGACCATATAAATTCAAAAGCATCGACCTCCTTATTTACAAATTCACCACGTCGGCCATTTCAGTGCTTTTATAAAAATACTATTCACATTTGTTGTTGAAGTATGTTAGAGAAGTTTTGGAGGAAAACCCCCCAAAGATTCTGTACATTTCATCTGATCTGATCATTTAACAACGATGATTTGTGCAATTAACGGCTAAACATGTGCGGCGAGCATGGCAAACATGTTAAATAATGTGCAGGGAACAACAACAAAATAGTGGGAAAAGAAATCACAGATTGAAGTTTTTTTTTTTTTTTTTCCTTGAAGAAAAACATCCTTGATAATATGGAAAACAACTCAACAATAAAAGACTATATAGGGTACTATACAGAAAAATATCCCATGAAAGATGTGAGAAATAAGGTTTGTGCTACTGAATTCAGTAAAAAAAGGAATCTCCCACGATGAAAATTGAATATAATACTGTCATCAATGTAGGGATACAAAGGTGGAGGGCAGTAAAACACTCACTTTGGGTACCATGCAAGGTGATATTGTACTATACATTAGACTCTAACGCAGCCTCTATTGTAAGGAGCTGCTGATGATGAAACATCGAAGGATTCACTTCAGTACGACATGGCTACATGCCTCTGCACCTTGGCTCGGAGGAAACAGTAAAAAGTAGAAATAAAAGACGTGATCAGTCTCTTAACAGTGTGTTCTTGAACTGCCACGAGAGTGTTTAGGCCCGAGACACATCGCAGCAAGTAACAAGGATCCAATGCTGAGGCCAGATGTGTTTGAAATGAGATATTAGCCAGCAGAGAGGAAAATTGATTGCTTCCAAGAAAAAGAAAACGGATTGTGGTTAGTAAAAATAAAAAAGGGCAATTGGATGAAAAAACAAGACTTGCAATGAACACTCGAGACGATTCAATTAAAAGCGGAGGGTTGCGAAGTGTCTCCGGTTCTCTGAAGTGCTCTCGAGAACATGCAAGGCCAGTCGTCTTGCCAGCGTTTCAGTCTAATCTAGTCTTGATTCATACACATATTTTGAGTTTTGCGGGTAAATTTAGGCCAACGAGAGGAACTGATCTTCTTATCGCCGCCGTCGTGCCTTTCTCTTTTCTTCTATCTGAAACACAGATGTGCCAGACGCTTCCATCGCTCAGTATAAACAGGCTCAAACGCGCTATAAATGTTTCATATTGATATTAAATGCTTTCTCTAGTTCATTGAATCAGAGCTCCAAAATAATCCATCAAATAATCATGATATCATCAAAGCAGCATTATGAATAGTGTTTAAAGCAAAAAGGAGGACATTCTTGAAGCTGGTCAGTAGCACCGAAAAGGTGTTTTCTTCGTGAACTCCCTCTGACTTTTGCTCAAGATTTTGCCCCTCTGAAGTGGTAAATTACCAGATAAACAACAAGTTGAACATTGCAGTAAAGAAGGGTGGATATCATCTCTTTGATCAAAGTGCTCCATGGGGAGGACAAACATATACAGCTTACTCCGACGCACACTTTCACACACACAGAAGCAGACATTGAAATACACTAAATAAATATCCTAGATAAGAAAGCCGCTTGGGGAGGGCTCTGCGACGGCAGAATGACTAAATAATTACATTAATAAAAGATTATGGATGGGAAGAAAAAAAACTTTTAAAGGCTAAAAGGTTCAGAAACTAAAAGATTCTGTTCATATTGATTGAACTAAGATGTGATTCTTGGAAGAGGACCTCTGAGGCAAACCCATCATTACAACATTTTATTCTTCATCCTTGAAGTTTGGCAAAGCGCGGTGGTGTTTCCCCACCCACAGGTCTCCTGTATGGCTCGGGCGGAAGAAATAATGGCTGTAACAGCAGCGCTTTTAGCAGCATTGACTGGCAGTTTTGCCTGCAGAGGCATCAGTAGTGAGGGTTAAAGCGATTCTCTTGAGACTGACGGGGCAATCCGCACTCTATTGGTGATCTCAAGAGTAAAACTCAGTTGGGAAAGAGACGCTAAGCCTCGATGGATCAGGAGCATAGACGAACAGTGGCCAGACTACTAAATCAGTGTCGGGGAAAAGTTACAGCTGCACTAGAAAATAAGAAACAAAGAATAATTTACGAGCACTGATTTGTTGTCCCAGTAATCACTGGATTATGTTCACGTACAAAGAGCAGGACTTTGCCTCGAAACGCATTTGCTGTGGCAAATTAGTTGTAAACATCATTTCAAAGAGACGAGGTTGGCGGGTTGGTAGTTCATGAGTTCCGACTTCTGGGCAATAAGGTCCTTCAAAATATGTAACAATTTGGTGCCAACTGAAGCAGCCAAAGTGCAACCGACAGCCCCATTACTACAAACACAGATGTGGTCTTGATCTTTGTCGGCGATCCTTTGTCAAAATGAAATGACGTAATGGTTTAAAATTGTGCAGGTCGCTTCGCCACCTTAGACTAAACCAAATAAATCGTTACTGCAGTGTGGTCAGGCTTGCAAAACAGGCTCCTGAGTTACAAGGTGCCACTAATGAATGGAGAAATGATGGAATAAATGACATGGGAATGCATCCATTTCCCATGTTTGCCAGAATCATGTCCACATCAGCTGGAGACGATTAGGGTCCAGCAAAAGTGCTCAGGATTTATAATTTCATAAGAACTAGTTCCAAGCTAACAAAACAGTTATGTTTCTTATAATTGAACTGTGACAAAGACAATTCAAGACCTTAAAAGTGTTTTCTACTCGACAGTAGTCATATGGTGGAAAAATTCGAGGTCGGATCAGTGTTAGCAGCCGTACCGAGGCTACCGACCATCTCTTCACCGACTGCTGCCGCATCTCTTATTCCACAGACATCCCTGGCTCGCTAAAATGTGAACGCACACCAGCTCGTTCCATTCGCACTGATATAAACACAGACGCACACAGTAGTAGTCTGCTTTTACTGTGCTCTGCTGCTGCTGTCTTGTTCATTCCTTGAGGTCTTCATTAGGCGGCTTGTATGAACTCTCCCTCCCCTCTCTGTAGAATCTTTTTTGCTCTGTTGCCTCACACTGTCTATATAATCACCAATTTTAGTTCAGCTGCTTCATGGATGGTCTTATCTTACTTTTCAGCAGATACAGGAATCTATAGTCTTGTGGCAAGACACTTTTTACGCATCTAAGTTAGCTTAATGGTCTGAATGGGAAAACCAGTGCATACAAATCCATTTTCTCAGCACTGCAACCAGTGTTTTTAAAAATGTTTACAGTGTTTTATTCCCTTATCCCCTTTGGCTCGGTAAAAAGGCTGCTTTTGATCAGCTCTTCCAAGCAGACAGCAGTCCGCCAAAAAACAGCAGTTGCCTTGTGTGTTTTCAGGCAAGTCCATGGTCGAACTACAAATGTAGCACACTGTAGTTTTGGCCATCACAGTATCACAGTTACAGTAGAAAGATGAGATGAGATTCACATATTTGATGGAAAATGCGAGAACGTAGGGTATAATCCCATAGGCAAAAAGATTGAATATGATTGATCGGCTTCCAGTGCTCCGTCTGTTGTTACTGGAAGTCTTGACTAAACCATTTTAATCCTTTTATCCTCCATAGTACATATTTGCTGTTTTACTTCACTCCACAAAGTCATTCACAAAACAACATATCTTGACATGTAATAGACTGTATTCGCTCTGTCTGTTTGCTTATTTCAGAAACCCTTAGAAGCGTATTGTTCATCCTCAGACTTTTATACTGGAAAAATAACAGAACATCTTGTTCCTCCCATGAATCTGACAACCGCAGTGGTTGGCAGTGAGTTCAGGTCCCCTTAAGCCAAATGCATCTTGTTTAAAGCCATTGTGGTCTACCACGCTGGGTCAACACGGTGCGTCCACTGCTGTGTGACAGTCATGTGTCCGCTGCTTGCCAAAAAAAACACCATAAACTTCACGTTCTCACTGACATGGAGCGCAGTCTCTATCTACAGGACAGAAATGGACTGGATTGGATATAGTGAAGGTGTGTGAGTCTGCTTGGCTTGGTTCACCTCCGTGTCGCTACGGTCTAGAGCAGATGGCACGTTGTTTGGAAAGAGTTGGGGGCTCTGGTTGTGGCTGCTCCCCTCTGTGTGGAACAGTGGAACTGGAGAGGATGTCTGGGTAGCGGGAGGCGGGGTGTCAGTTTGAGGAACGTTTGTCAAGTGGAACGATTTAGACCACAGTGTTCCGCTGCCGGTAGGGCGGAGGCGGCAAGACGGTACCAGATTTCAGGGAAAACTCAGACATGTATTCGGGATTTTCAGCTACCACCGGCCGTATGTGTCCGTTCTGTTTATAGAAGAGCGTGGCATTGGTGGAACCGCCCTGGGCACCCTCAGGGGCCGTCTGGTTTGACGATACTGGAGGCAAGCTGTGCTGCCAGTACTCTGGATTGTCAAAGGTCACCTTCAGCTTTTTCCCGCTGACTTTACCCGACGTCAGTCCGTGCTTCAGCAGGCTGGCCGGGTGCATGGTGGCGTGGATCTGGTAGGCTGGCAGGCTGCCGTGCCCGATGGTGGCCGAGGTGGAGAGGGCACCTGACTGGCACACCTGGGCTTGGGCAGTAGTTCCTGTTTGGCTCTGGCTGGCTGAGCCACCACCTGGATTGCCAGGTTGTCCTGCAGGTTTGATGGTGTGGTGGGCGTGGAGGATGTGGGTCGGCGGGCCATGGTGGCAAGGCATGCCAGATGGAGAGGGCTGGCCAGTGGGGAGGGGGTAGTGGGGCAGGCTGGTCTGGATGGTAAGCGGGAGGTGGGAGCCTAAAGAAGAGATGGACGGAGGGGGCTGGGTGGGTAGTGGCAGACCATTTCTCCTTAAGACTTCCAGGCCTAGATCGCCGGGGCTGTGGAAGGTGTTGAGGTACAGCGGCTCGTTGATGTACTCATCCTCTCCTTTGGGCTGGCTGTTGGGTGTGCTGTGGTAGCCCGGGTTATCCAAGGCGTGGACCTCGCCGTTCTTACGTCGGGAGACAAACGGGTTCTCCTCAATGGGATTCAGATATTCTGTAGCACGGGTCAGAAAAGGGAGAGATGGTGGGAAAGCGGAGAACAAGAGAAAAGGAGTTTATGAGAGAATAAGACAGAGAAACAAAAAATCCACAGAAATCCAATCAAGAGAAGCGCAAACAAAAGAAATGGAAATTGAAAGAGAGTAGGAGAAAGTGATCACTCGCTAATGAGGCGAGAAGATGGAGATGATAATGGCGATAATGGCAGCCACTCAGGACCAGGCGGGCAACACGCCAGCAGTTCTTTGGCACTGGAAACTCCATCTGCCTGGGGTGAAAATGCCAGCAAATGACCCCTCTTTGCCGCTTCCAAACGCTATAATAGTGGGGTGTGAAACCTATTGATTTTGCCCACTCTTCCGCTCCTTGACATTGCATCAGATGCATTTTGCTGCAGGCTTTGTTATAATTTTGAGCTGCTCAAAAATCAAAGACAGTAGTGCAAGAGCAGGACTGATGGACTGAATTATGATCAAAGGCAAAACATGACTCTGGAGTAGCTGACATACACCGGTGATAGAAACTGGGTAGGAATTTTAATCAATGAAATGAAATGACCAGGCTAAATGATCACATATACTCTGTAAAGGAGCAAAGAGGTGCAATTCGAAGTACACGCTAGAGTATGCGCTTGTTTAAATTGTCTTTATTTGTATTTTTCTATTGCACTTATGTTTTATAGCTTGGTGAGAAATGAATATCATGAGGTGAGGTTATTTCGAATTGTTGTATTATCTACACTGATTGAATACAACTCCTACAATGCGTCATTACAACAATTAACCTGATTTGTGTTTCACCTAGAGTACCTGAGGAGCTCTTGTCCTTCATGGGTGTCATGTATCCGTCCTCGTCAGTGTCCCCTCTGGGCGCCCTCTCCCCCAGGAAGATGGTGGGGTCGGCGCTGTACCTCTGGCCCCCGCTGTCCTCTCCTCCAGCCTGGCTCAGGCTCTTCTTATGCAGGCTCCCGTTACAGCGCTGGTCCTCCAGGGCCGGACCCGGTCCGCCCGTGGCTTGCGGGTTCACGCAGGCTTGGGCACCTGTCGAAGAGGCCTCTGCAGAGTTCGGACCACCGTCTCGATAGCCAAACTGGTTCTGAGGCAAAGAGTGGGTTGAGACAGGAAAAGTGGTTTCTGACGTTACTGAGCAAACTGTAGTTTTTTTATTCTAAGCGACTCTAGGAAACTTTAAAGCATGTTTTGTATGATACCGTGCAACTATTCTGTAATAAAAGAGCTGGAAGATTGTTTAACAAACTAAACTAAAGATGTCAACAGTTCAATTGAAACACAACACATTTTCAAGAGGCGAATGCCGAAAATCCTAAAGTTTAAGCCAGCTGTATGCCACCTGCGGCGAAGGAAGGGAGACTTTTAACCCGTGCATCTGCCTATTGAGGGTAAAATTCTCCAACAAAGTTCTGACAGCGGAGTCATCCGCCTTAAGGGACTGTGGAGGGCAGCCAGGCAGAGCTGTGATCCAAACACCTGAACCTCAAAAAAGAACAAAAAAAACCCCACAAGAAAATACAAAACATGACATGTGAAGCAAAGGGCTTCTTGAGGTGCTGTGTTGGCTTGCCGTGGGCTATTTAACCCAGGCCTACTCCTCGGCACTCTTGCCAACTGCCAGCGCTTCAGCAGCAATTACAGGAAAACGCAACAGAAAAAAACAAGGAAACGTCCTGAGGTTTTTATCTGTCCACCTACTCCCACCTTCTTCCCTCCATTGCCATCAACTCACCCTTCCTCCAAAACTTCTCTGCTCATCCTTTTTCTTCAAAGCCAGTCATTATCCGCTCCTCTTTTCAAACACGAGCTTGAGAGCAAATCAGCCCAGATTAGATAACCGTCTGTATCAGACTGCGTCTGAATAACTAACTTCCCGTGGCAAAGTCAGCCAGCCGATGGATTTCAACAATGACTTGTTTCCCCTGTGTGGGCATGTAGACTGCCCAATCAAAGGAGCTTTGGAGTGCTGACCTTGAACACGCAGGACCCTGAATGGATTGCTGTGTGTGTGTGTGTGTGTGTGTGTGTTTTGGGGCTACGTGTGTGTCCATTAGGGAACAAAGAGCCGCTGGCAAACGGGTAGGTCACGGGGGTAAAGGTGCATAAGATGCAGAGCCGTGGGCAAAGCGGCTCGTGGTGCACAGCAAACAGTAAACAGCCGAGCCTGCGCCTTATTGTCTATTAGTAAACGGCTCTGGCATTTTAAGAGAGCGTCTGTTATTTGCTTTTGGAGCTCTGAGTAATGAAACATGGGGCCTGGGGGAGCAAGCGCATAAAGAGCCCAGGTTTAAGCCACACACGCTGGGATGTGAATGATGGAGGGCAGCCATTAGCAAGAGGAAAATCATCAGTGTATTGGAAGTTCTTAACCACCTTGAGCCCTTATAGAGGACAGAGAGCTGGGCAGTCTTAATATTATATGTTGAGGTTAAAGTTAAATCAGTAGTCTTAAAAGGGTTTTATGAAAAGATGTTTTGTAATAATAAAGTATTTATGAATAAAAGTGTTCTGCTCAAACACCTTGCGATCTGGAAAGCAGTTTGACACATTTATGAAGACTACAGCAAAATACGTGATTCAAAAATGATTAAATATGTTTTTGAGCGCGGAAGCCTTACTCGGTTGGAGTCGACGCGAGGCCTGGTGGTGTATGACGGAGGGGCCACGTTGAAACCCCGAGGCACCAGATACTCGTCAGCATCCATCAAGTCATTCAGATCCTCCTCGGCCAGGAGGCTCTGGAAGAACTTGCTGTCGTTGGGGCTGGGAAGCTTCATGCGGTCGTCTCCCTAAAAGTGACATGTGATACATTTCTCTTAGCGCATGCTTTGCTGAGGTTAAACTCCATAAATATCTTGGAAGATGGAATTATTTTCCTTCAGATATTTTAAAAGCCTTATTATCGAGTGCTCCGACAGTGAGGCTGTTGAGGCAAACACACCTGGATGACTAGGTATCGCTGGGGGTCCCGGGCCATTCTGCAGAACTCAGCAGCCAGCTCCTTGAACTTCGGCCTGCTGTCTGCGTCAATCATCCAGCCTGGGGAAGAGACAGAGAAAGATGGAGCAGAGGAAGGCTTTAAGGGTGACATATCCTCACTACATTTATGCAGCTGTTTTCAGAGTCTGTGGCCTGATGTATGTTTCCTCCAGTCGATCTGAAGCCGGCTCTCACTGAACACCCCCCCCGACCTTCTCTGGTGTCATTTCGCCCCCCGCCACCGTCTTCGCTTGGTGCCTCTAATTTTTGCTCTAGCGCCACACGCAGGCACATTAACTAAATGAGCTGCAATTACTCCAGCAATCAAAACTCTATCCCATCTTTATTGGGGTGACGCTGAGATGGCGGGGGCACGTAGCGTGACAGCGCACCAAATCACAAACAACGGCTCGGAGTCAACGCGCAATTACAATTAATGCGGCCATTTGCTGAGCTTCCTCGTGGCTTCCGACGGGGCGGAGAGACCCTCCCGCTAGTCTGACTCAGTGCTTGACCTGCTTTGGACTATTTCTGATCGCCACTGATGATGCTCAGCCGACGTTACATGACTTGTGTGTGCTTGCGGTTGTGTACAAATTCCTCTCGTCCTCTCGGGGGCAAAGACAGAAATCAGTTGGCTTCGTCATTAGGCTAAATGGCTGTAGGGCTTTCACGGTTGCTTCTGTGCTCTCAAAAGCCATTGGCAGTCGTTTTCTCATTTGGAAAAAGAACAATTATATCTCATGACATTTCGGATCGGATGAACATTTTTTTGTCATGGGACTATGTTTTGATATCAAGCTCCAAGCTGGATCACATCATTCTCTTTCAACACATGTGGCATTTTCAGCACTCTGCTGTTCTCCTCATCCAGAGCAAATGAGTAGTGCACCAGTAGAGTTAGTTTAGACTCATAGGGCATGAAGCAGCCAATAATAAGAGGGATATTCATAGTGCAGATACAATATTTGTGCAACAAAAAAAGAAGTAAGAACTGCAATAACAAGGGGGGGAACAAATAAAAAATCAGTGGAGAAGTTGGAGTTTTATGAGATTTTCAGCCACCACCAGAAGACAGGGAGGGACGGCACCATAGTTGGGTTCAGGGTGGAGCGATGACCAGACTGGTGCGCGGAAAAAGGATAGCCAAGCAGCCGTTAGCTGGCAGATCTCATAGCACGGATTGGCTTGTGCGTCTGGACCGTTTCCTGGAAATATGGGAGGACGGCTCCCTCCACAGACATGTACACCACAACCAGGGTTCTGAATTCTGAATCCAGCCAAGGGGACGGAGGGCAAGATGGGAGAATTTGGGGGAGGATGAAGAGAAGGCTGGGTTTTTTGGACGAGCTGTGTGGGCTGGAGGGAGAGTCGGGGTGCGCCGGCTGGGAGGGAGGTGTGGTCGTCCAGATGGAGGATGGCACGAACAGGGGTGCAATGCATGCCGCAGACCATAAACCAGCATCTCTTCAATTTCTCTGTCTCTGAATTGTTTTTTCATCTCTCCGCTTTACATATCACTCCCTCTCTTCCAGAATTGGATCGAAAGCCCCTGAGCTCTGAAAACACCTTACCAGGTGCATATTAAAAGCACCAACGCTTTTATTAAAACTACTGCTCGTCCGTGACACCTCAAGTTGCGTTGGAACGTGGTTTTAAAATAAGGTGATGTGCGCCACATCCCTCACGTTGGAGTTGGAGTGCTGCTCCCTGACATTGTCTTTAATGTCGCCTCCTGTAGCTGAGGCAATGTGTGATAAGTAGCAAGGGACGAGCTTTTTCTATTTCACTGATGACTAACTTTTATGGTTAAATTCTGTGGACGTAAAATTTGGTGATATGTACCCTGAGAAGATTTAACTGTGTTAATATCTCCCTTTAATATCTCTGGGAGTATTTGGCCTTGTAGGGCATGTTTTAAAACAATGAGCAACACTATTGACATTGACATGGCATTTTTGCATGTTTGAAAGTATTTGGATTTGTCAGGTATTTTAATAATCTGGTTTTCATCTAGAAAGAGAGTGAGCCGAGAAAGATCAATACCACTCGTTCATCCAATAAACCACATTTTGCACACACACGTCTTGTTTGTGAGTGTATGTATGTGTGCTCGAGGACTTGTAAGTGTGTCTCCTCACATTTGACCATGACCATGTAGACATCTATGGTGCAAATGGGCGGCTGGGGCAGGCGCTCCCCTTTCTCCAGGATGTCTGGGATCTCTCGCGTGGGGATACCGTCGTACGGTTTGCCTCCGAATGTCATCAGCTCCCAGATGGTCACTCCTGGAGGATAGGGGGTGGGGGGTGGGGGAGGGGGGGGCAGCAAGACAGACAGGGAGAGATGGGGAGGTGAGACAAAGAGCCAGAGAACAAGATGAGCAGAAAGATAAGGGGGGCGAAAAAATGCAAATAAGAGGACAGAGGATTTCAGGTCAACTGACTTTTTTCCTCCCACACCTCTGAGCACAACAATCAGTGATGTCCACACACACACACACACACACACACACACACACACACACACACACACGCACACACAGACACACACACACACACACACACTCACACACTGATGAGCGATAATGCACGCAGCACCCACCATAACTCCACACGTCGCTCTGATGGGTGAACTTCCTGTAGTGGATGCATTCCAGAGCCATCCATTTAACGGGCATCTGAGGAGAGAGGGACGTGTACGTAAAGACGGGGATTTCCGCATGAACCGAGCAAACAAAGACAGAAAAGACAGAATTAGGAAGCTTCACACCTATTACACCTGAGTGGAACACTTTCCCATTAAGTTGTTTTGCTCAACAGCCGCCACGTCTTTTAAATCAAGCGTTTGTGAAGTATTGGGAAATCGACAGTGCTTTCAAGCACACTTTGCTCAATATTACCCAAGTACCGTGATTGATTAGCTTCAGTCGAGCCCAGGGATCATCAACAGCGAGCGTGCTTTTTTAAAGGTATTAAATGAGATCGTATTGGGCGATTGTCTCACATGATCTCAATGAAGTCGGTTTACAGCAGCCAGTGGGTGAAATTGAAATAAAAACGGGCCCTTTGACATTCCTGACAAGGACAACGGCACACATCGCCATATCCTAACTGCCATAAGATTTCCATATTGACTGTAGGGGTGGGGGGGGGGGGGGGGGGGTTTTCAGCCGTGGAGTCCACTGAACAAGGCAATTATCTGGCCTTTTGCATGTGAACGCACACATGCACACACACACACACACACACACACGTGCACTCATCGGTCATTTGAAACACGGCCCCCTGCCTTCACGCGGGGAGCCTGACGCACTCTTCAGGGAAATGGGCAGGAAGAAGGGGAAATGAAAAGCTTGGGGTTGGAAATGTGGCGCGGCGCCGTCACCTTCATCCCTGTTGATTTATCTCTCGCGGCGCATCTATTTTTATGGCATACGTGTGTATCTGCTGACAACAGCTCTCATTTATCAAGGCGAATACCCACACGGAGTCAATCACTCAGATGGTCGCATCAAACTCAGCTGGTCGCATTTATGGAAACACTTTATTTTTCATTTGCCCACTGGTAACAGTGTCTACCTTCGGGCCTCCAGCTGATGAACAAGCCAATTAAATAAAGCGTGTTGATCAGGACAATTTGCAGAGTACAACTCAAGCGAGGAAAAAGAAGGGACTCCTGATTAATATGGTCTCGGTCCCCAAACAAAACAAACTGATTGGAACCGTGGCTGCATTATTCCCTTGGATGAAGTGCTTTTAAATTGTATATTATTGAAACTAGGTTCGCCGGGCTTTGCCTGACCAAAAAGAGTTTCACAGCTCTTAAACTGGTAGAGATGTCGTTCCATGTCACGTAAAATTCAATCTGTTCTTTTCTGGTAAGATCTCCACATCCAGATACCTGATTTGAAAAAGGAAAAGACAAAATACTGTCATCTTTTTCCTTCCTATTTGGTTTCCTGAAGAAGAAAATGATGCATCACAGCTGGCTAACATCTGGTAATGTGGAGCAAACACTCTATTGTGTTTTCTCAAATAGTGTATATTAAAATGCTATGTATATTTGCCTGGTGTGTAGGTGGGGGTGGACAATTCTTCTGTGTATAAATGCACACAGCCGTAAGGCAAAGTATAGGATGAAATGTACACATGCAAACATGCAAATGTGCCAGACAAGGTTGAGGTCATCTTTTAAAAAGAAACAACAAAAATGTATTTTTTGACACATTTCTATGCACACACACACGTTCAGAGACACACAAATGCTTTTGGCCCTGAAGACCTAACAACCTTCCCTGGACCTTTTGTTTTATTACTTTTTGTGCGCAGTATTTACTACTTATGTCAACCGTTTTGCTGTAAGCTGTCCCTGTCCTCTGGGTAAGCACTGTACACACACACACAGCAACAAGACACGTTCACGCCTCCACTTACACCAACCTTGCCCCCGTCTGCGTTGTACTCCTTCTCGTTGGCGTCCAGCAGCCGCGCCAGGCCGAAGTCGGTGATCTTGATGTGATTGGGCGACTTCACCAGCACGTTGCGGGCTGCCAGGTCCCTGTGGACCAGCCTCCTCTCCTCCAGGTACATCATCCCCTGAGAGAGAGAGAGCAAGAGAGAGAAGGTGAGATGATGAATCATCTCATGGAGCCCTTAATCATTTCTTATTCCGTGATCTGTGCGGTCCGAGATCGTCGATGAGGTAAATGTCACCCTCTTTCAGAAAAGCATTGCCATAACTGTCATCATTAATGGCACGCCTGCCAAACATTTAGATTCAATCTTTCATCGTTATCATACATCACTTTTATACGACTCTAGGAGGCAGAGACTCTTTTATAGCATCCCAGAGGTGTCAGGAAGTCAGAAATTCTAACTTTTGACAATTAAAAATACAGTAGAGATTACAACTAGAAGATGAAATAAGCTGTGTGTCTTCAAGTGTGCAACATCAATATCTACTGTACTTCTTGTAACGTGTCCAACTCCAGTGCAATCGTGTTCAGTCAAAACTGAGATTGTGTCCCTGCCATGTCGCCTCCTTGTTCCCCCCGTAATTGGGGGCCATTTTCAAGATGGCTAGGCAGAGAGAACAATGGAAGACCTTCCAATTTGTTAACGCTGATTATGAACACCAAAACGAGCAGAGCACGTATAACGGGAGAAACAAACAAAAGCCTTGGGTGGAGAGAATAGCAACTTTGCTTTGCCGCCTTAATGCACTGCTCAACGGGCTGAATGGAGCACTAACTCTCGACAGTGGCACAAAAAAAAATATTTTATTTCATACGATTTATCCTAAAACACACACGCCGCCACACGAGTCATCACAGACACAAACGCACACTCCTCCTTCACGTCTTGTGTGCTCTGAGCGGAACAAAACAGTCAGACGAGGAGGCAGGCAGACAAGGCAAGGCTGGGGCCAATTGAAGTGTGTTAGACTGGATGTTAAACAAGTGGATGCCACTTTGCAAGTGGATCAATAAAAACACCTTGATGAGGAGGGAGGCACTCATTGCGCTCAGCAGACAATGGAACAATTCAAACCAAGGCCCATGCCTCAGTTGGCGCGAAAGAATAGCTGTCCGTTTGAAATGCTGTGAAAACACTGTACGTATGTGTGTGTGTGTGTGTGTGTGTGAGCACATATCGAGGCTCGCTGAGTCGAAATGCCCGTTGACCAGCCGCCGCCTCCTCCCAGACAAATGTGAGGATAAATCGATAGCGCCGACGTCTGGCTCGCTGCCGGCTGAGCCCTCATCCATCATCCGCCGGCCTCACGGAGACAGACACACAGACAAACGCGCGCTGACAGAGACCACCCGGAGACCACCTATATGTTGAAGCAAGACATATTTCACAGAGCATACTCGGTCACGCTCGCAATACTTCTATCTGTCAGTCTGTCTGAATGTCTCTCACTCTCTCTTATATCTACCAGCTCGGGACACTTCCTACCCTCTTATCCTTACAGTCCCTGTGCCTCTGTCCTCGCCAAAGTACTGGGACAAGGCCCCGAACATCCCCCTTTTGCTGAAAGTGTATTTAAAATAGATTACTTCTGAGTGGCTCGGGCAGGCGATCGATAACAATGCTGATTACAATATGCCTGAAGACAACCGTGCCACGCAATATTTATCCCCGATGTCAACGTCGAGAGGAATTAGGAATCAATGGCCCACACAGTCCATTAATACACTTCGACTTAAAGTGACAGCACAATGAGGTGAGGCCATCGCACTGACGGGGGGAATGTACAGCAGCTCAAGGAGCCAATTAATTTTCAGCCACTCCGGGCGGTAAACACCAGCCTCCCAGAGGAGGATGTGAGGCCAGCGTCGGTTTCAGGCCGAGAGGGTCCCGCTGATTTAACACTGCTTAAGTGTTACAATCCCCGGAGTCCTTGAAAATAGAAGTGGAATTGGATAATTTGTGATTACATAACTTGTATATAGTAGATCATACAGGAACTTGCAGGGAAAGTAATTAAACCTGTTCTGTTCTTTTTGTGCACCGCACACTATTACCTGTGTATGATTGACAGGTGGCCACCTGCCCTTCCCTGATTGCTTGTAGGGTTCAGTTTGTTACAGAAACGAATGCATGTTGGTCATCTCATGAATTATGGATGAGGTTTGAGGAAAATCCAAACAAAAGTTAAGTTGCTAACTGCAAGTTGCAACAACAGCTTGAATGAATAGTGAATGTGTGAAGTACCTGCTGGAAGGCAAATTCACTTTGTGCCCTCTCTCTCGGCCATTATTGGTTTTTTTTTTTCTGTGGATTAAGCAAAGCCGTCTGCCTCGGAGGAAGAGCTACAATTGTCGCCGCGCACCACTCCAAAGGTTTCCACTGAGCCGCTGCGCTCAGAGTTCAAAGTATATGTTTACGACTGACCTTTGAAGGCAACATGAAGTGTGTGTTGATGTACAAAAAAGGAGGGAAAATGCATCCTTGCCTGAGTCTTTTAGTTTCCTGACAAGTACAAAAAAACCACTGGAAACGTACAACACCTAAACAACACGTTCATGTGAAAATGTATACGTGTAATGCACTAAGCAGAGCTGTAACTTCTGCTCAAGTGCTTTTCGAAAGTCTGCAGGTTTGCTAACAATCTGCACAAAGGCTCCTAAAGTTCACGTCGGAGCCCTTAAGTACTCGCTGAATTTGCAGCGAGACAGGCCTAAGCCCTTGTGGACTTAACAGATGTGCATCTTAAAGTCGGTGACACCGTGAGACCAACCGGTGAAATTGTGACATTCAACCTCGGGGGAAGGTCACCGGGGAAAAGAAAAACAAGGCGGCAGTGAGCACGCAGAGATTTCAATTGGTGTAGCATTGCATTCGACCAGAACTTGTACCTATAAAAGAGACAATCAAAGTTATTGAAGCGAAAACTTTACTTTCTGTATGACAGCTTGACAGGTCGTGAAAAAGGAGCTAAAATACAATGTTAAAGCTACAGTTGGTACCGTTGATAAAAACGTCTTTTGGCATATTCGCTCAAACTGTCACTACATCCTAACAGTAGTACATGAGACAGATAATCAGAAACAAAAAAATCTGATTCCTCTGCTCCTAATGGCATTTGCAAAATTCCACCTCGTCCAGAGAAAAACAACCAATCAGAGGAAGTCTCTAACGCAGCTGTCAGTCACTGCTCGTGAACTCCGATTCAAACTGTCAAACTAGCCAGCTCTGGTCAATTGTGAATCGATATTCTGTTGCTCTGTTGCCTGTTTCTCACCTCAAATGTTTTCAGAAACATATTTCAGTTCTTTTTTTCAGCTGTAAAATGATGCAAACTTTCAAATTTTACAGCTAAGCAGCTCACGAAAATATGTTTCTGGAAAACATTTGAGGTGAGAAATATTTGATCAGAGCTGCCTAGTTTGACAGTTTGATCGGACAGCAGCGTGAGAGAGTCCCCTGCTCTGATTGGTTGTTTTTCTGAATCTTTCAAATGCCGTAAGGAGCACCAAAAAGAGGCCAGAAAGTCGTTTATTTCCGTTTACTCACATCTTGAAGCTCCAAAACGGCACATATCCACCTCGGGAAAAAGTAACTGAATCCTGACTTTGGATGGTGGGGTAGCTGTTTCATTGTGGAATTACTTAATGTTAACATGAGTTCAAAACCAGATGTACAGCAGCAGCAGCTTTTAATACATTTGTACAGTTCAGCGAAGGCCTCCGTTTCCAGAAAACACCTACTTAAATCCTTTGTGAAAGGTCCCTTGAGTGCTTTTCCAATGCAGCTCTCACAGCACACAGAGAGCTAAGCCACATGCTACACCGGAGCATTAAGGTCAAGGACCCAGCAGCACTGTTGAACATCCCAAATAACACCGGGTTATGTTTGAGGCCTGAAGTGCTACCATAGTAGTTTGAAACATTCAACTTTTTTTATTAAACATTGTACTGTTAACATCGTTGTTCTGTGTTGTGTTGACTGTGACATTCAACTCGGAGTAATATGGAGGCTATAAGGTTTTGAATTGCTTGGTTCCTCCGTTTAAGAGTAAAATGACTTGTGAGAGGATGTGGTTTGCTGTGAATACTTTATATTTATCTGACCCGACGCCGGCTACCGAGCAGGATACAATTACATTTTTAAACAACACTGAAAGTATGTTTTTTTTAATCTCCGCAGTGTCCTGAGTTGTTTACAGACACTAAAAGTTCTCCAAAGCACGCAACAGATCGGGTCACAGCTGTTCTGTGACCCGATCTGAGCCGTCTCTCCTGCAGGAAAACAAAAGGGTCTAAAGATCTGAGTCTTCGGTAATGGAGGAAAACAAAACAATGAAACCAGGCGTGAAAACAGAGAGAGGAGTAGTGTGGAACGTCAGGGAGCAGTGCACCTCAGCGTGGGGGGGGGGGGGGGGGGGGGGG
>NW_022280042.1:5702411-5732923 GCF_004355925.1 Anarrhichthys ocellatus
GGGGGGGGCTGTGGAATAAAAGATGCTGCGTTTAAAGGCGAGCAGTTAGACGGTGAGTGGAGAAAGAGGACGGACGTGATGGAGTACAGCAGGTGATAAATTCAACTCAGGTCTTCGGCGGATCTGGTGCTTGTCTGTGATATTGCCAACATGAGCGATACACTGACATGAAATAGCTATTCAGAAAGACTGTTAGGTTTTTGTTGCCAGGCAACATGCTCTTCCAGGAACCATCGGCGGGTCAATTGTTTTCAGGACACAACTCTTGGGTAGAAACGCTTGCGCCGTATCCATAAGCTATACAGTTTCTTTCCGAATTCATGAAAAGAGAAGGTGGAAATTAAAGGCAGCACACTGAGTTTGGTACAGGAACCAGAGGGTGAGGTGTCTGTTTCCAGAGGGAGCGATAAGAGCGCCGCATGTGGTGTACCACCCCCCCCTCACACTGAAACCCCACCGCCCCGGCGAGCGGGCGAAGAGGCAGCAACAATGTGAGCAATGTGGGACTGTCCGCATGCCGAGAACCGGGACCGGTGCGATAAGGAGCGTGCACAATGGGCCCGCTCATGTGGTCGTCTGTCACGCGCTGTGTGCCGCGCCGGAGACAGAATTCCCACCGAGCTGGCGGTCCCCAAAGCATGCGTGCGTGCGTGCGTGCGTGCGTGCGTGCGTGCGTGTGTGTGTGTGTGTGTGTGTGTGTATTGCATTGCCAGTCAAGGTCCAGATGCTCCTCTCTTTAATCAGGTGAATACTCACACAGATTTTATTCTGAAACACTGTTTTGAAAGTGGAGACAAATCTGTTGCTAAAGCGTCTCACATCTCGGTTCAGCACGGAGCAATTTGCATAAAAAAAAAGAAGAAGATCTCCTTGGAAACCAATAAGCTCCAAAGTGCGTCACCGGATGGTTTGGACGGCTAATGGACGACTCAGCGGAACGTGACATAATGTGACATATATAACGACGGCTCAGTGGTGGCGCAGCAGTCGGGCTGCAGGCCCATTTACTACGCATTCAGCCGTTCGGGAACCACAGAGCAGCAAAAAAAGCAACCTGAGCGGAGTGTGTTTTTGTGTGTGTGTGTGTGTGTGTGAGAACACTGAGAGATAACGCGAGGTTTGCAATCCCTCTGAGGGAGTTTAAATACAATGTCGCACGACAATGATCGGTGCTTGCTTGCTTTCGTTCTTAATAATTACCTCCACCTCAAGAGAGGGAAGCGAATGTAAAATTATCCGAGCTCTGTCGCCATGATCTCAACTCCCCTGCGGGACATACAGATCCATCCGAAATGTCACTGTGCAGGCAATAAAAGACCGCTGCTGGCAAATTTACATGAGCAAATGTCAATAGTTTTTGGGCTGCTGCAGTGGAATTAGAAAGGAGGAAACAGCGACTTGATCAGCCAGATGAATGCGGCGAAATGTCCTTCGCTGGGTGACGACGCTGTCCCAAGCATCAATTATCTGCGCTCAGGCGGGATCCTGTGAAGTTGGAGGTTGCCCGTGGGCTGCGGTGAGGACAGTAATGATGGGTCTCATCGACGGCTCAGCGGCCTCGGAGTTCGACAGGTGAAGCAAACGGAGAGGAGGGAGAAGAAAAAAAAAAAAAAAAAAGAAACGAAGAAGGGGATCTGATCCTTATTTCAATCAAGTGAGCACCAGGCTATACGCTCAACCTTCACGCTGATGCCTGTAATTTGCCCACTACTTGCTGTGACATTGAGACGTTATAATGTGTTGTCGCGGCGGGTTATTATCACGCCGGGAAGCCGTCGGACATGATTCGACCAGCATTCGGGCTCACGATTGCATGTACGTGGGCACACAAAGGAGCATAATTTCCCTTAGTTTGTTCATAATGCGTCTGTTATTATGTCGAAAATGGAAACTTAATTACACTAAATCAAATCGGAACGCAGGCGGAATTTCTTGTTTTCTGAGAATGACATTTGTAGGACTTGATAATGGAAGAAAAGGCAGTGAGCAGATTACAGAAACCGAGTTGCAGGAGAACGCCCGCGAATTCCCGCCGCTGCTCATCTGCCGCCGTGAATACGTCTGCGGCTAATGAGCCTCGGCTTCTGGCGTCACCGGTAACGGGTGTGTGCGGGGAGATGTGACCGATCCAATCAGGCCTTCCTACCCAGTGGATCTGGCAGTCAAATCCCTCCCCTTATGCATCCTTGAGCACTGCTGATCCTTACAGATAATTAGAAAGACCCGGGGGGGCTTATCCCTCCACCTCGCGCTCTCCTCCTCATCACCTCGCGCTCTTCCTCCTCTGCCTCCACCCTATCTCCTCGTTTTGTTGCATCAGCAGGGACATGTGCGTACTCCTGGGGACTGGTCCGTGTGTGTGTGTGTGTGTGTGTGTGCGCGCGGAGGAATTTGTGAACGTGTTTGGAGAAAGGGGAAAACTGCTCAGGGTGCACATTAGTTGGTTTTGGGTTTTTTCTACGATGTAGAATAGTATTATGGGTTGCACTGTTTGGTAATCACGGCGTGATGTGCTCTGAGATGCAAAGAATTGTGGGACTGCATTATTAATGAAGCCCCAGGGAAGTGAAGTGCTGAACATGGATCACTACCATAGAGCCTGCTGACTGTATTAAATTCACTATAACTTAGTATGTGTTTTAGTAGAAAATACAGACTGGAATAAAATAAATTGAATGTATAGCGTGGCACTGAACACATCAATCATTCACTATACTGTATATATCATGGATGCTTACTGTTTAAAAGCATTATACACACGTATGTATGCATTACAGTACATGCAAACTCTGTTTCATCCACAGCACTTTCAGGAGTTCTTCTCCACATTGGCTTTGCAAGGGTTAATATTCACTATTTCAACCAAAATTATAATGAAATAATATTGGCCACTGCAGCTTTAAGCAACAAAAAAAAAGCAAGTAAGAGGGCCGTGAGTTGCAACTGTTTTACCAAATGACTAATTCCAAGGTCAAGTATCAACTTTGATGCTTCAATTGTAAGCCAACGCAACAAGAATGTGTCACGTTTCAACTCCATCTGCTGAAGAAGACCATTAAAAAGGTCTGGAAACAGCTAGTAAGCAGTCCTTGAGTTGGGATTGTTTTTTTTTACACCCAAGAATTGCATTAAACCTGAGCATCTAACGTGGATAAAAGTATCCATCCATACACTGAAACTTTGGTTCTCACGTTCTCCAACACACTACACATGTTCAACCTGTCGACGACAAATACGGAGAACAATAGGTTCCACCTCCAGGCTGCATCGCGTTCGCTCATCAACCGCTGTTGACAGGAGTCATGTTATTTTTCCAGTCTTAATCATAATTGCCTAATTGCCTTTCAGCACGTGGCAGAATGTTTTCGTCGCTCTTTAACTAATTGCTCCTGCTGTAAGACGTTGTATTCACATTCTCAGGACGACAACAAGCACAGATATCTGCACTACAGTGCGCTGTTTGGAAACAAAAATGTATTCACGGCATCTTTCTGTGAAATCTTTCATATGTAAATACGCATGTGCGCCTGACTCTTCTGAGGAGCTCCAAGAGGATCTCTGGGGGTTTTCTGAGCAGGCCCATGGTGTGTCTTTAGGGGGCCCTGGCAGACAGTTGGCTATAGTGTTTCTCAATGAGGGACAAAGAGAGGCTCTCAAGATGTACGAGGACAATCTATACAAGACAAAGACAAGGAACAATGTGTTGGAGAAAGAGATACATCTTTGGGGTGCCACAAGGAGCAAGGAGGTAGGAACCAAAGTGACTTTGCATAGAAAGTCAACTGATCTGATGTCATATTTCAGGACCACATGTTCAGGACCACCCGGTTGACGTCTGCAGAGGAGGAGGAGGAGGAGGAAGGAGTGTTAAGGCTTGGCTAATGAGCCCAGGCGATATGTGTTTGCTCAGCACGGCGCGGCGTTTTGCGGGGAAGCGAATGACACGGAGGGCTCCGCACTAAGCTCGACCAGATTGGATCTCCCGCCATCGGGTGGCATCTCCTGGGGAGCCACCCGGGATGCAAATCTAAACACACAAACACACGATCTGCTGTGGATGCACACATATGGGGCCAAAGATTGGGACCCATGTTTAAAAGGTCCCCAGATTTAACTTTTCCTTCCCCTGACTAAGCAGTGTGTGTGTGTGTGTGGAGTCTTTTTCTTGTATGTGCTTAGTTTTCTAAAGCATATACTGTCAATTTAAGCGATCACGCCATTGCTTACGCACACATGCTTCCAAGCATGTTTTACCTCAACGCAGGACAGTGTTCAGCTCACCGTGGGAGACATGTTTGGAGGTCGGTGTCCAGCGCCATCATTAGCACTGTCAATCTGTAAAACGTCATCCAGGGCCGCCATGACACCGGAGCGCTGCTCTAACTGGGGGGTTTCCCTGCAGGGCATGTCTTGCTAACGTCAGTCCACGAGTTCGCCCGTGGGTATGTTTATATGAGGCGCTCCACCGCTCACCGCTCACCAAGCGAATGCCTGAATGTGGCCCAGATTACCAGCCCCCGTCAAGCAGCCACCCGCCAAAAAAAAAAACAATCAAGACCCTCGTCCAGCCCAGACTTCACTGTCAAACCCAATCATTTCACCGGCAGGACAGCGACTTGCCGAATCTATTTTACTTTCATTATACTGAGCCGGAGGAGAGAGAAAGTGAGAGGAGAGGGGAGAGGGGAGGCAAATTAAAAGACTCCCGTAGCCCTGCATACACTCAGTTCCGATCCCATATTTAATTCAGTGATTGATTTGTTCATTAAAATACATCCCAAACCTAATTATTCCATTAATAATCCAAAACCTAATGAAAAAAAATACTCTGTATATGTGTGTGTGAGAGGGTGAGAGAGGGAAAGAGGGAATCAGTTAGTGAGTGATAAAGAGAAGCTGGAGACAAGAGGGAGACGCAGGAAGAGTTGGAGAACGAGGTCATTTTTTCCCCCTAGTTTTCTTCAACTACACAAACATTTGCACACACGCAAACACACACAGAACCATGGAGGTCATTTGAGGATGTGTGGCCTGGAGCGGGTAATGTAGAAGGAGATGTAGGGTAAACTTTGACCTCCGATAAACACGAGCGAGCACATGGCCACCATGGCAACTGAGAAATGGGCAGAGATGGAGACGTAGCTGTTCATGTGTGGATGGAGGAGAGACAAGGAAAGGATAAGAGAGGAAGAAAAGAGAACGGAAGAAGAGAAAAGAAGAAAGAGGAAGAAAACGATATGCTAGGTGAGGAAAGAAGGGGAATAAAAGGGAAGAGCAGTACAGCCAAAAAGAGGAAAGAAAAGGAAAAGACACAACACACCTGAAACGAAGTAAAGGAAGGGAACAGAACAAAGAGATAGGAAAGGAGAAAAAACAAAGGAAAGGAAAGATGGAGACTAATAAATTAGAGGCCATTCGCACGGATCCAAAGAGACGTCTGTGTGTGTCCTGTATAATGTGAATGTGTGTGCCGCTATGCAAGCGTCAGTCATTGTGTGTGGCAGTGCGGGAGTGGGGCAGCCCTGAGTGTGGCTGGAGATTAATGGGGGCCATTACCTCAATGCCCAAAACACTCAGTGATGAAGAGTCACTGCCTGGCGACAGGCCTTGGCCAATCCATTTGCGGCGCAGCGGTCACCTGCCCGGGTCAGAGCCCACATACGGTGGGTGTTTGTGCTGTTGTGGTGATGGTGGCGGGGGGTGGTGGATTGGCAAATTGCCACAACATTATGGCGAAATAGGAAAACAACAGGAAAGTTTCCCTCCACCTGGTTCGTTTTGCCGCTGGCATGGACAGGCTTTATCGTTTCTCTTTGGCCAAACACACTACGATGATCGCATGCGTCCGCTCTGGAATGCAACTGAGTACATCCACTCAAATACATTTTTGACATACTTGTACTTCAGTGTTTCCATTGCATGCCACTTCATCGCTATTGCACTACATTTCACAGGTAAATATTCCTCCTTTTGTGTCAAACATTGTCAGGTCCCCGCCGTGCTTCCATTATGTATCCCGACGTCATTGTGTCGACATTTCTTTAATTGCACTTTGTGATATACTGTGGAACGATGATTGGAAGGTTTCCCTTGTCTCGCCACTGAATAGGAGGCTATGGAGTGCAATTATTAACAGCAAAGTAATGATGCTTACATTCCTTGATTCTCGTCGCAATAGAGAGCAATGATCACGGCAAGGAGGATGTTTCTCTGTGTTTACTGTCTCACCCAAAATTGCTGCGCCATTCTTCAAAGTGCTTGACGTTTCCCTCATTATCGACAATATTTACTGCCGCTGGAGGATGGAGGAGGAAACCCAAGCTGAATTACTCATGAATACTTTTGGTAATCAAGTACTGTATAGATTTATAGATTTTCTGACTTTTGTTATCAAGTAATTATGGCATTGCTCCTTTTACTCAAAGGAAAACAATACTTTTTTGATATCTTACCAAAAATGTTTAACATGAAGCTGGACCTGACAACCAGTTAGTTTAGCTTTCCTAGCTTAGCATAGCATAAAGCTAAGCTAAAACAGCTAGCCTGTGTCTGAAAGTAACAAAATCTGACTGAGCCTGAGAATTTTGTTATCTTTGGACAGAGTCAGGCTAGCTGTTCCCCCAGTGTCCAGTATTTATGCTAAGCTAAGCTAACTGGGTGCTGGCTCCAGCTAATTTCCCAACTATTCCTTAAAATAAAGCCCCTCAATAATTCCTCTACCGGTACTCACAATATAAGATATAATATAAAGTACTTTGGCAAATGTATCCACTACATCCTATGGCCCTCAGAATTCTGTAAAGATCTCTCTCTGTGTTATTTAATTGAATACCTGCTTTATTCTCTCCTCTATCTTAACAACATACTTTTCAAAGCCAACTGAAGACCAAGGGAAAATGATTTCCCCTTTGCTAGAAAATTGTGTCTCTTGGTAAGGATGCTGTTTGTCCTGGAGGACAGGCTCCCTATCATTACCTTGAGAGTGCAAAGATCACTCAGAGAAGAGGGCTCCGAGTTATTTATTGGGCTCACATGCCCAAACACACACAGGCACGTGTTCGGATACACACCGGGGCGCAAAACCGCACACATGAATGGGGAGACACGTTACTGCTCACGGACACACCGCAGAGAATGTCAGTCTTTTTCTGGCTTGAAAAAAATAGCTCGGGGCCATGTGATGGAAGATCCATGAGGCTAATAAAACAGAAGAAACAAGATTTCTGGCTTTAATGCTGTGAGCATTTAGCTCGACTCCGTGTGCTCGGGTTGACCGGTCTGGAGCACATGCTGCTAAATGGACTCCCTGCTGTAACTGGGAACACATAGCTGTATCAGTAAGGAGTGGAATCAACATTTAATCAAATTCACCCATGAGCAGTTTGGCGCAGTTTCTAGACCTGCTAGCGACATGGCTCAAAGGATGGCCAGTTGGACTACTGGATTAAGTGCCATGGAATTTTGTAAAGACCTAATAAATACTGTATTCGTAAACAAATGAAAATAATGACGTTACACATGTAATCCTGAGAGATGTGTCTCCATATTGACAGCAATGGAAGCAATAATGGAAAGGATAGCAGGGAAATAAACCACACTGACTCCACTGATTTGATTCCCAAAGCCACTCAATGAAAACTAATCATCAGTCTTTGATTTCCAATCAATCACTCGAGCACCTTCATCCACACTCTCCACCCAGCCACAAGACGGAACTGCAGTTATTGCAGTCAATCACAATCAAACTACTACAGAGCTGAATGTCACCGTGCCGTGTGGGTTCGAGGAAAGGTTGTGAATAATACTCCCTCTTGCTCTTCCTCACTTATGGTACCACTAAGAAACTGACACTTCCCCCTCTTGCCACCACAGGTGAAATCGAATCCAATTACGGCAATAAGTACCAGCTGAAGCAACCTGCTCCCCATGCTCTTGGGAATCATCCATCATGGGGAATAAAGGGTTAAGACCTCCCACAATAACCCCCCACCCCGTGAAACCACAGCGCTCATCCCCGACTTCGACAGATATATTGCATTTAACGATGACCAATATGAATCAATTCCAATAGTCCGACTCATAAAGGAGTCCTTTAGAAAGAGGACATTATTTTTCATGGCAGCATGCTAGTTTGTAAGGAGCTCGTATGAAGTCTTACAAACAGCTGAGATCTCAACACGTTCTTAAAATCCAGATGTGACGCACTACACTTTCTTTCACCGACATCATATATGCATCAAGCTGGTCCCAGCTGATCCAGTGCTCCCTCGCCCACACATGATAATTTATCTGATCAGGGATCAGATGAACGCCACAACTGTGTGCCTGCATGTTTGGAAAATCCCCGGAGTCTATTTGTCCCAGTCACCTTGGACGTGCCGGGGAGTTCTATGCCTCATTTCTGTGTAATTTAGTGTCACTTCAGCGGGGGCCGCGATCACAGGGACACAGCATTCTGTGATATCGGGTAGCTATTCAATATGCTCAAGAGGCACAAAGCTATGAATAACTAACATAAGTGAAGTGGCGTCACCTCTGTGTTTCCATTGCAACAGGGGAAATTGTTTAGTATAATGGCGTTGTGATAAATGGATCAGTGGCCTGCAGTAAAGCAACACAGATGCTTCGTGCACATACGAAGTATTTGGTTTGACCAGTAAAAAAATAACTGACTGCAATTTTAGATGCACTGGAAGCAGGGAGCTGAAAGCTCATTGGGAAGAACCGTCCATCTTCACAACACACATTAGCAAAACGGCACTAAAGCTAATCTGGTAGAATATTAACAGTTGTTGTTTTGTCTAAAATCCTATCAGGCTGATCAGTGCCAGTGGTAAATCAGCCTCGGGGGGGGTTGCCTCTGTGTCACAGCAGATGCCTGCACATCATGTAATAGCACCCTACTGCCATCCCAGAGTTATAACTCAGAGATGTTAAATCTCACCCAGCAGTTACACGATCGAGCAGTCTGGCCGCGTTGACTTTGTTTGCAAAGACAACACGAATGTTCTTTTTTGGGGTAAGCAAAAGCACGCCCTACTGCTGTTTCGACGAATCCGGGGTGCAGATTTTTGTTTGTGTGGCAGAGAAGGGGTGTTTAATTTGTTGATTCCTCGCGCCGCCACTCATTCCCTGAGAGAATAATGCGTGTTGATGCTCTTCTAAGACGGAGTTCAAAGCAAACTAGGCATGTTGCTGCGGAAACAACGTCAGTGGCCCTCCCGTGTCATTGTGAAGGGTGGTGGAAATTAGGATCAACGGGGGCGAACTGGAGGAGATTATAACTAAGAAGTCAACAACAAAAGACCCTAACTGCAAAAAAATCTGAGCTTGTGGACTTGGCAAAATTCTACGTGTCACCATCCGTCACATTCTGGCTTGAGGGGGAAAAGAAAAGCTCACGCAACATTAACACAAATATCTATTACAACCCTCACACCTGCCAACACGTACGGTGTAGCAACAGCCACGTCCCCGTCTCGTCTGACCGGACCGCCGTCTCTTACCTTGGCGATTTGGACACACCAGTTGAGCAGCAGCTGCGATCCGATGTTGTCCTTGTGCTCGTGCACGTAGTCGAGGAGGCAGCCGTGGGGCATGAGCTGGGTGACCAGCTGGATGGTGGGGCTCAGGCAGACGCCCAGCAGACGCACCAGGTGGGGGTGCTCCATGCTGGCCATGATCAGGGCCTCCTGGGTGAGAGGGGGGGGGGGGGGGGGGGGGGGGGGGGGGGGGGGGAAGCGGGACAAAGAGGGACTAAGAAGGTTGTTGCATTTCAGTTCGTCCTCTGTTTACCCAAAACATAATTTATCAACTGTGGCAAATATAGGAGAGTAATCTGAGAGTAACTGAACTTCAAGCCTGGTGATCGGATGTTCTTGCTAAAATGCACCATGGGAGTCTATTGCATCTATTACCCATGGATACAACTTCCTTCTGCAGCTGGAGTTAGATGCATGAATTTAGACTTGTGGAATGATGACTATATCTGCATGCAAAGCATCTGTCCACAGAGTATTCCCACTGTGCGAGAAAATCCTGCAGAAACCCCCTTCAAAGCTGCACAAACGCAGTCTCTTTCATTTATATTTTAACATGCATAAAACACAGAGGTTCTTAGCTGTCGCACCGACACCGCCGAACACAGAGTCACTGCGTGTCTGATTTCACAGGCTTTCTCCCCGGTTTGATATGGCGTGTAAATGCATTTTCCGTCTCATCTCTCTCATCCCCTCCTGCGGCAGATGGCCGAAGAGGTTTTGAACAGTTGGGACTCAACGTCGGGTAATTGTTATTGCGGTGCTGCAAGCAGAAGGATGTGTGGTGGTGATGAAGTGTTATGATAGGCGAGGGCTGGTACTCGTGGCCGGCGTGAATGTGCATTATGGCAGAGCAGAAGCTGCAACCCGGAGCTGCTGCTTAAAAAACACTCACTTCAGTCGCTCCCCTCGTCTCCTATTGCCTCTCTCGTTCGCACACTCTCGCTTGTGGACACACTCTCTTGGCAGCTCTCCGAAACACTCCATGCTCGCACACTCAAGGACACAGTTACACTCCCTCTTGCTGTGTCTGCGCGAGGCAAACGGTTCGAGGAGGAGGAGGAGGAGGAGGTGTATATCCAGGCTCGGCCCCCGGGGCAGTTGATATATAGATGAGGTGCCTTTTTAAATTCAGGTGCTAAAGAATGAGCTTGGAGGCGAGAATGGTGGCGGTGTCGGTGTGAGTGGATTAATTCTAAACAAGAGAGGGGGGGGGCAATAGGCCGTAGAGAGGCTTTTGGCACCATCAGTGGCCTGATTTAAACAGAGCCTCGCGGCCCAAGGTAGTGCCACTACATCTCCACTTCATAAAACCACCTGCTCCCCCCCCCACCCCCTGCCATGCATACCTCACACCTCAGGATGAAGGGAGGAAGAAGACGGGAGGGAGGGGAAGAGCAAAGGAGGACAGCTGTGTGTGTGTAACAGAAAGTAGAAGAAAGCGCTTTTATTCTCGCTGTGACTCCAAAAGACCCGCGACTCCTAACCCATGTCTGGCTATACTATTGCACCGGCGCTCCACTCCCGTGTGTGCGTTTTGGTTTCTCTCTCGTCTCCCCGAGCGCTGACCTCCATTACTGCCGGCTGACCCCCCTCTCCAATCTAGCTCACTCCCCCTCACACACACACACACACACACACACACACACACACACTTGTGAAAGTGTGTGTATGCATCGATATGCACTAATTTAGTGTGCTGTATTAGGCTTTTGCATTTCACATGGAATAATCAACCCGCTCACTCAAAATTTACATTTCTGCCGACACAAACAAATCAGCCTGCAGCTCGCGCATACAAGGCCGCCACCACCTGGGGAGCCTTTTGTTGTAAAGTGCGCGCCGTTTGGTTATTGGTGTTTATATGTGTGGATTTTCGGAGTGTGTTTTGGAGCTGGCACTCCAGTGGCCAGTTTCCCAGCGGCGAGGCGTGAGCCTGCCTTTAGATTGCTGTTTAACAAGCCGGCAGACGGAGCATATTGGCTCTGGATGGACAGAGGCCCCTGCTGGGAGAAACAGGGGGAAGAGGAAGGGAGGGAAAGAAGGGAGAGGAGGGAAGATGCAGGGAGAGAATAGAAGATGAAAAAAAATGGGCAGAAAGGGAAATAAAAGATGGAAGCACAGCCATGTTGTTTCAGTAACACGACAATTCACTGTAATTTATAGTCTATGAAAAAGTCCAAGGTGACATGTTCCATATCGGCTTGTTTTGTCTGACCAATGTCGTGACACCCACAGATTCATGTTTCTGAGGTGCTGGACCAGGAGCATTCTGGGCCTTTATGCTTGAAAAATGACAAATCGGCAAATGAATCAACTAATAAATCAACTAATCATTTTAGCTTTACTGTCAATGTAGAAGAGCAAGAGCTACTCCACATGGTTTGGTTTGTGTGCAAGAAGAAAAAGAAGAAGAAGAAGAAGAAGAAGAAGAAGAAGAAGAAGAAGAAGAAGAAGAAAAGATGGAGTTGGAAGAAGTTGGATGCAGAGCTGCAGAAGATTTAAACAGCTGGGCAAACATCCAAAACAATATTGAAGATGAACTACCATCCTTTTTGCAAAACCTGGTGATAAGTAAACTGCGGTGTGAAAAGAAAGATGGGTAAAAGAGGGAGGAAGAGGGGAAGAAAGGACAGAGGAGAGAGGTGACGAAGATAAGGTGGGAAGAGTTGGAAACTCCCCAGCTTGTTCCCTCCCTCCTCCTCTATCGCTCCTGGATTCCAATAAAGCCATATCTCATAAACAAGTGCTGTTTTTTAATAGAGTCTCGTTCAATACATGCCTGGCTGTACAGCACAGTGGAGTTCGCTTTATTACTGGCTCTGACTGAGATGGTACTCTCGTAAGAATTTATCGCCGAATGCACAATCCCACAGAGTGACAGGGCTCGGGCAGGTCTCACGAACACGAGCAGCCTCGATATAAACACTCACGTCCATGAACTCCACGTTAGCTTTGGGGCCCGTGGTCTCGTTGAGGATTTTAATAGCCACAGGGATCTTCACCGTCTCACCTTCCGGGACCCAGATGCCCTGAAACACACAAGTAATCCCCCATAAATACAGTCCCAGTAAACACCCACAGCTGAGGCGCTGATGATTTTGATGGGTACTTCCTGTGCTTCATTCCTCAGATTAAAATAAAAGATTAAACACTTCTACTCACTGTATGGTGCCGAAATAAACCCAAGCGAAGAGCTTTGGATCATAACATGCCGATAAATTCATGTATCACTATGTATGCAGATTAATTGTATTAAAGTATGGCGATAAAAGCAAATAGGCCCATCAGTACTGTACTAGAGAGGAATGTAAAGCTGGGGGTAGAGAATGTCGTATTTTTCTTTAAATTTTTTTAGTTTGCTGAGTTTCGGGGTGGTGTGAATAATTCTGCCAAGGGCAGGGAAGTTGGCAAGCGAACAGCCGTTCCTGTTCCAGGCCCTTGAGCTGCCCTCGGCTCATGTCTCTCAGGGAACGCTGCTACAAAGGGACATGTTTACGCTTATTGTTTAGGTTGTCACGCAGGGGCGCTTCTACTTGAAAGAAACTTCTCGAGTGTCTTTCCTCGCCTTCTAGCTGACTTGCCGCTGTTTGATATATAATGCGGAGGCGGCCACATCTGAGTGAGGAGTGTGTGAATGATGGCAGGTGCTTTGACGCAGACACACACACACTGACCTTGTAGACGGTACCAAAAGCTCCAGAACCCAGAATCTTGACCCTCTTCAGCTCAGTCTCTTTGAGGATCCGCAGCTGAGCCTGGTTAGGGGCCGTTCCGCTCGGGGTCAGGGGCTCCACCAGCTGACAAAAACACACACATTCAAACTGTTATTCATGTATTCGTCACCTGTTCCAGTGCGAAAAGAGAAAAGCATAAAAAACATTCCTCTCGTCTTTTGTTGTAGAACCTGAAAGCGTGCCTCTGTTTTGCTGAATGCTAAAAACATTTCTTAAGAGTGTGCCTCAGGGTGCGATCGCTCCCTTTTAACATAATAAGCAAAGAGATCTTGGAAAGAGGAGTGCGAGGTGGACAAGGATTACGAGCAGCCAAAATACAGTGACTGCACTGTCCTGAGTCATGATTTTGGAAAACACACACAGACACACGCATTCATGAAATACAAATGATTCCGCTGTGTGAACGTGAAGTTCTGTCCGGGCTGGCAGTACCCGGCGTGCCCACCGCTGAACAAATCACAGCCCGGTGTCAGCTGCTATCACAGCCGACAACCAGTGGCGGCTCACCAGCTGTGCACACACAAAAAACAATTCCAATTCAAGGTTATGACGAGCCTCCTCCGCGGCTGCCTGCCTGCCAGTAACAGCTGACACCGAGCAGCGATCCCAGCAGCTGGCCCGGCCACCCACCCGCCTCACCACTAGCCGCTCCACAAAGCGTCGGCTGCTAAATATAAAAGAGCATGGAGCTGGCACCTGTAACCAAGCAGAGAAAAGACCTGAGCCAGAGGGATGGAAGAGCCACACACACACACACACACACACACACACACACGAATATGGCAGCATGTAGTGCACATCTCTGAACACATGCAGATGACATGCATGTACAGTGCACACAAATAATGACAACACATGCAAATTCACGCTCATAAACATCAAACACACAGGGATGGAAGCACATATCCGACCACAAAACACACACACACTCACACACACACAAGAAGTCAATGCCTCTGATCAATACATGTCTTAATGAGCCTATCAGCCTATCGGGGTCCCTCATTCGCCGCGGTTTATCAGCGGCATAATCACCCAGCTCAGCCACGGCCATCAAACAATATAATGAGACCATATATCAGCCGCTCAGCCATACACTTACTTAATGCGATATAAAACCATCAGCACAATAGGACCGGCGATCGCACCGTCGGGCCGGGGCCGGGGCCGCCAGGATGGATGACATTGCCCGCAGCTCGGCAATGACATGTCGTTTAATGTCTGTTTGTTATGGCCCGGGGGCCTGGAGGCGCAGCGTAAGGCCGCGGAGGTGTCACCGCAGGAAGGGAGTTAGCGGACGGAGGCGGCGGAGGGAGAGCGAGGGATAAATACCGAGGGGAAGTGAACGAGATGACAGGAGGCGCTGTGGCAGTTAGAGCATGACTCAGGGATTGTGTAACAGTGAAAACCTCCATCTTAGTCTGCTGTGTCTTGAAATCGTATTCATCTTGAACACCAACAGTTCTATAACAGTTTTGTGGGCAAACTGTGTGTTTTGATCAAAAGCTCCAGAACTGCTGGACCTCGAAGTGAAATTGTCTTCTATCAGATGCTCCATCCATGGTCAGGAATGAACCAATTAACTTGTATGTGTGCTGAAAAAATAGCACAAAGAAGAAATGAAGATTTTGTCCAATACTGGTAAGAGAAAGGATTCGGTGTTGGTGCCACTTTCTAAAAGAAGCGTACTTTAAAGCCCCTGAGAACTTCAAATCTTAGATTCAATATTTACAACTAAATAAGCAACAATCAAGAAGAGCTCAGCACTCAAGAACTCGGCTCATCTGCTTCATCACTACTCACATTTTTAATCACATTTGATTGACGGGGACAAAACCGCCACCGCCAACTGGCCTCACGCGTACTTTTTAAATGCTGCTGAATTCTGATTGGTATTCTGCTAATAACCTATGTCTCCGTTATCGATAGATACCCCTGGAGCCCCTGGATTAAGCAATTCTTCACATTCCTCTGCAAAGTACATATTGAATCTTAAAAAACAACAACATGATATGTTTAAATAAAGACACAAAGGAAACAAACAACATTAACATTGATAATTAAAATGTCAACAATGACGAATGAGCACTGTCGCATAGAAATGAGCAATTAAATGACAATAACTTCTGGGTTGCCAGGTTGTGAATGTCTAACATTTAAGTACACAGAACCACTGACTGCAGACTTTATTGACAGCAAGAAGGACAAGCTTTTTTCACATCCATCATATCAGCGCTGTATTTGGCCAAAGAGCATTATTTGATTTGCTGGCGCATACGCTGAAAACAAGTGAAATGGAGAGATTCAGTAAGAGAGAGGAGGAGAGGAGGTGATGGAGCAGTAGAATGAGCAGATGGCGACAGGCTGTGGCTGTTATTGTTTCATTAGGACGAAGCCGGGCCGGACTGATGAGGAGAGGAGAGGTCTATTAAATAAGATGCACACCCATGGCCTGCAAAACTCTCTGGAGCTCGTCCTCACTCGCACACACACACACTCACCACGCCACTTTATTTACCGGCTAATAATGCACCTTGCCTTTGCCAAATGAGCCTCACTGGTGCGCTGGACTCGGATGCTTCATTGGACAAATGAGCAGTATGCTCAAGCCTCGAGCAGGAATACATTGACAGAATTATTCTGTATCGACTAAGTAAACAATGTCCTCAAACATACGGTTGCACTGCGAGCCCTCGGGTACAGGCTTCAATGTGAACATCCCCCACATAGAATGCTACATTTGCTGCATCGTGTAATTGAAATCAGGTGACACAAGGCTGATATCTGGTTGTAGTTTTGATTGATATTTTTGACAACCGTTCCCGTCTATTGTAAAAATACAGAACTTATGCCAAGTGCCAAATATGGATTTGTTTCTGGGAATTGTTAAGTTATGCTCTCTATAGTCGGAATGGCCCGATAGTGGTGAAATTCTCTCATGAGATTTGGTTCTACTGTGTCATAAACAAACGGTACAATGCAGGACAGAAGGATCTGTCTGACGGCGTGTAAGGTCATAGAACCGAACATTTGCTCCCTCACATCACCCGCACCGTCCTTAGTCTCCAATTTGGGATATCTTGATGGCCCAGTAAAATATTCTCGCGGGTTACTTTGGAAACCACAATGACACAGAGTGAGCTCATTAAGGCCATTTGCACACGATAGCGGGGGAGGCGTGCTTATCAGTATGCAAGGGCATTCATTCTTTGGTATTAGCGAGCCCATTCCAGCGGCACTTGTCCTCCGCTATCTGCATTTAAAGAGCAGCCTTTCACTTCTTAGTTACTACACATGAATTCTTGTGGAAATCTGTTTCTGAGAGACCTGAAATTCAGGACTTGGAGTTGGCTGTCGTACAAATGCCTGTAGATGTCTTCTTCTCTCCGAGGCTCTTTTCCTGAAGTATAGTCATGGGGCCCGCGAGTGTTTCGACCACTGGCACCGAGCCAGAGCACTCTCTACTGTGCCTGCACCTGATTAGCTCCCGATTGGCTGGGGCAGACCTGATCCAGCTAACCATTGTAGAGCATTACTGGAGCTCTACAGGACCAGGCGGACATCGCTGGAAACAAGCCTGTAATGATAACCCACCATTGCACGGGGAAACTAGAAGCAGGTCAAATGGACTCTAATGTCCCCGTAAGATTAAATTCCCTGATGCATTTGACTGTTTCATAATAAGTGCATATGTTTTGTGTCTGCTTCATTTTTTCGGCTGAGCTCGTATACCGAACAGAAACGCTCTCTGTGATATCCAACATGACATATTTGGTGTCTTTTGAATCTCCGGGACCTTGAATTAAATTTAACATGAGGTTCAGGGTATTTGAACAATGCCCGGCTGCGCTGCATGCATTTGTAATGACATCCCGTGCCTCCGTTCAGCCGGGCCCGCCCCGCGGCGAACAACGGGAGCTGTCCAGCTCCCCCGAATGCTGAAATCCTTCTTTGAAGAAAGCAGAAGAGAGCGCGTAAGCAGCGTGAGAGCTGTCCACAGCCTGTGGTGCTGAAACACTCGCACGGCCCGTGTCTGTACAAAGCAGCTGGAAGAAGACCTTCCAAGTGCATTAGTCCCGCTTCATTGGGTTGGGGTCAAAGTTCAAGGCCCGGGAGCTGCAACAGTGGGGCGACTCTGCTGTTTGTGCTGTCGCTCCCTGCGAGCAAAGCAATTCGTGTTCATGGGATTCTTTAAGAGGCACCACAGTGTGAGATTGGCTTTTTTTTTTTACTTTCTTTTCTTTAAAGTCTATGTTTCTTTCAAGGTGAAAGAGAGAGGGAGAGGGGAAGAAACAACAAAAACGGGAAGACAGAGTTAAAAAGATAGAAGAATAAAGTGCTTATTCTCAAGGGAGACAGACGGATAAATGGACTTGCAGAGATCAAAATGGAGAACACAAAAAGAAAAATAGAAGGTGAGGATGCGAGAGACAGACAGAGGCAGAGAATATTAAAACAAAGACAACATTAAAGAAATGAAGTAGTGGCGCGTTTTGCGAGTCAACACAGCCTTCACACGTGTCCTTGATATGGAAATGCCGGCTGAGTGCTCAGATCACGTTCTGACAGCGTGCACTGGAGGCACCGCTTTCCTGTCTGACACAAGAGGTGAGCTCTCTGTTTAAAAAAGCTATGGCAGATAGGGGGGGCCCTGAGCCATCGCTGTCCCCAAACCCCTCATCCAGACAACTTGATCTCCGTTCACAGACTGGATTATTCCTTCGAATAGAGAATGCACATTCGCCAGCCATCCAGAGCATACCGTGAGGTTTCATCAGCCAGAAAGAGGTTTGTGGAAAGTGTGATACAGGCTGCAAGGAGCGCAGTTTTTTTTTTTTAAAACACCATTCAGATAGAAAGTAAACGGTCTCTGTGTGTATGTACAAAGCATGCACACGGTGGAAATGCACATATTAGAAGATGCAAAAGGGGGCGAGAAGACGCCCCTCCACCCGGATCCTGCATCGCCTCTCCTTCTCTGTGACAGTACATTAGCGATTCTGCTCGGACTGAAGGCTTCCCTCCCGGTCAAGAGGCTGTCGGAACAGGGCCTGGGTAATTAAGATGGATGAGTGTGGCTGGGATGAGGCAGAGACTGCCCATGGCCGCCCTCCTGCAATTCCCGTCTCTAGCCTGACAGCTGTCTATAACACTGTAGCCTCTACCTGTAAATTATCCTAATGCAGACTGACAAGCAGCCTGTCCTATAGGCAAGGCCACTCAGCCGACCCGCGGCGGTGACATAACCGCTGGGCGGCACACAGGAAACGGGGCGCGTCGTAGCAGCACAAAGGTGATCAACCGGAGCATGAACGCACACATAAACCCTGCACTCACCGCTCCACAATCTTTGACTTTCTCCTTTGAATATAAAGTCTACTCCGCTGTCTGATGCTTCCCCACAAATGAACCCCCTTCAAGGCCAGATCGATGGCCGTGCATAACTTTAAAACCCTCTGCGTGGTTTGGCTAAGTACCATAGCCAAGGTTTAAAGTTTCAAGGTTTGCGTGTGAGTCTAGTTTGGTTGGCATCCATCTGGAAAAGTGCAACTGCAACTTTGAGATAAAGGATTTCTAACCAACTCAAAGAAAGTGGGACGCCCCGCACCCAAAAATAGAAAAATATATAAATAATATGATTAGCTTGTTCAGCAAACTAAAACTTTGCCTTCTTCAGTTTTTGCCACATTAAAACAAGGGAAGCTTCTTTGCGGAAGCTATTCCCAATTTCCTCTCTGGGATCAATGAAATTCATTACACTGTGGTAATTGTCCAAAGTCATTAACCAATTCATCCTGTAGTTGCAAAATGGAGCAATTAACTCTCTAATCTCCAAATCTGAAACCTCAAACTAAAATAAACGAAGAAAAATAGTATTCTAAAGTGCCACGACACGCATGTGCGGTAGAAACTGATTTGTTGTCGTTATGACCCTCGACCCCCTCTCACCTCCGTCTCCAGGAAGCGCCGCAGGGCCCTCTTCTTCTTGATGCTTTTGCGTCGGACAGAAACGGCCACGCTGAGCGCCAGGATGACGATGATGAATAGGCCGCCGATAATGCCGGCTGCTATTAGTGGTGTCCTGTAGAGACGAGGGAAGAGAAGAAACATTGCCATTGCTGAAACGTAGAAAACAAAACAAAAAAGGCACTTGGAAAGATGCTGATGAATTCTCCAACCTGCTGTAGTATAAATACAATACTCTCACCACTTCAGATTCAACCCTCTGCTTTTAGAATCTGGACTCTTCAGCTTGATAGGCTGTTTCTACAATCTTATTCTCTCTCGTCTGTAATGAGTACGCGAGACAACAAGGCAAGCTCAGCAACAAAAAGAAAGAAAGTGACCATGTTTTCACGCTGTAAGTTAGATGTGACAATCGCTCCAAAGAAATGAGAATTTAAAGGCGTCAGCCCTTCACAAGTTGCTTCGTGATCATCAGGGGTCAAGTCCAGCCTAAAGGTTGGAAGTTAAAATCTCTAATGATGGCACTAATGCTTTTGCCATTTACATAGCTCTTGCGCTTGTGACTACAGTTATGGCACCACTCAAATCAGTCCTTCTATGACTCTCTTTTCCTTTATCCTGCCCCTCCTATCCCTATTCCATTTCATCTTTCTCGCCAGAATCTTCACTACCCTCTTCATCTTTTGAAAACACAACCGCATAGAAACGAAATAACACCTGCTTCTACCAGATACCTGAAGTGCGAAGCTCTTCTCTTTGTAAAGGCCATTAGCAGCTAATGGAAGACTCTTGTACCGTGGCGCTATGGGCGGGCAAGGTGCCGCAGCTTTTGCCGAATCGATTCTGACGAAACAGAAGGAGGGGGAGGGCTTGGAATTTACAAAGAGGGCTGCGGGTCTGGACATAATGAAATATACAGACATGTGGTGAATAGTAATCCAGCAGTTTGGAATGAATTAAATAGAGATGGGGGGGGGGGGGGGGGGACAAGGAGAAATACAACAGTGGAGGGAATTAAAAGAGATGGAATGAAAAGCAAAATAAAGAAGAAATAGGAGCAAAGGGAAGAGAAAGGGGGACAAGAAACAGAGAGTGTGACAGCACCAGGTGAGAGACACGGGTGAGGACTTCTCCAATTAGGAGGAAAGGGTTTACAGCAGAACAAGCGACGCGAGGTCACCAGATGAGACGGGGGGAAATAATGCCACTGTGTGAGCAAAAGGACAAGTCTGGGAATAGAGACTCAGCAGAAGCCTACCAGAGGGAAAACAACAAAAAGGTCTCATTTCCTCTCTTAAAAGGGAGCTCAAGACCCCCTTTTTATGGCTGTGCTGGTTTGGTTGAATTCTAATGAGTTCAACACTCTTTAGAGTTTGCTCCAACTGTAAAGATCACTTGTTTTTATGGGCATTTTTAATACGTTTTGTTGTTGTTTTGTCTTCAGGCTATTTAGGTCGCGTGGCACACAATACTTTCTCTAAATTGACCCTTTGCTAAGCCTGCTAGAAACGTTACGTTTTAGAGATGTTTGTCGTTAACGTTTAACCACCGCTAGCGGAAAATCAACTCGAGCTGGAACAATTTCACAAGTCAATTGCAACTCTTTTAGATCTCTAAATGCGGAACATTAAAATCACATAAAAGCTGAATATTTTTTACTCTCTTTCATAATTTAAATGACAGTCCACTGACACATTTGAATAAATGTCAACAGTGGCACAAATTAGGCCACGAGATTCACGCCGGAGCAAAACATTCCTAAGTCATCCATCAATTACAGGATACAAAAAGTGTCTGCACTCTGGTTTTAATGAGTATCCTGAGAGAGTTTAATGAGTAGTGGCAGGGTCTGATGCTGGTCTCCCAGTCCCACGTCACAAGAGTAACCTGAGATCTCTTACCTGTCCATCATCCCGACACAATCTTGGAGTCTTGGCCCGGCGCACCTGCAGGGCAGACAAACCAAAGAGAGATCATCCATTAAATCAGGGACGGGGTTATGAGTAAACCTCGCGTTGTCTTTCTTCCACGTCAGTCAGCTGTCACCGGGCGGGAACCTGTGGAAGATTGGATCCACGAGCACGGCTGACCACTTGTCAATATGACGGGGAAGAAGCGCTCTGTTGGGAAAGCGTTGTTCTTCTGTGTTTATCGAAGACACTTCTGCATCATCTGGCAGCGTTTCCGAAACAAAGTGCTGTGCTAAAACCTTTGGGGAAATGAACAGAAAACAGTCAATTGTCTGTTTCGCTGTCTATTAAAAATTAAAATCCTCTAGAGAAGTGGTGCGAAAAGAAAGAAGAGACAGTAAGGATGCTCCTCCATTGAGCATTTGTCCCTCACTTCCCTTCAAGAGCTGAAACACTGGAAAATTTGGCTCGATGTCGAGGACTGGGTGTAGATGTAGTGCCAGGTTAATGGATGATTATATTCAGGTTTCTAAACAGGACGTTAACATGAATAGAAAGAGAAATTCTACATGTTCTAGCTCTATTGTTTTCTTCTGTGATCCTGCTTTATCGCCTTCTATCATTCTACTGCATGGGCAACATTCTTCCTTTTCATTAAAGATGCGATGATCAATGCTTTTTCAACACATCACATGAATGTGAAAAAGATCACTCTAGTAATGAACCGACACATAAATATCCCCTTACTCTGCAAAATTTCAGTTTTTGGTTTTCGATTGTGACAAATTAGACTGTGATTCAGTATCCAAAACACAACGAATACTTACATCTGTGTCTTCTTACTCTCTCAACAATCAAAGGCACGGGAAAGTAGTGCCGATAACACGCCGCTGACAAGTGGAGTTTTTAAACATTAGGTAAACAGGAAGTCATTAAAGCAGACTGTTGGCTGCTCATTAATTCTACCTCCTTGAGTCAGCAGGACAGCAGGAAAGACACAAGGAACGCTTTTTTGAAACGCTCCTGTTTGTGTGTGTGTGTGTGTGTGTGTGTGTGTGTGTGTGCGTGCTGCACGAGCACACGAGACGCAACAAATTACACAGCAAATTAGGAGAGCACGGCAACTTCGGAATTAAACCGGTGACAATTGTGGCTCCTCCAAAAGTCGCTTCGTTGTCAATTAAATGTTGCACCAAATAGCTAATTAGCGATTAATCAGTGTTGATCCAATGTTGTGTGTGTGTGCGCGTGGATGCGTGTGTGTGTGTGTGTGTGCCACATTGTTTCCTTCCTGGAGAACAAAGGAGTGGTCTGACAATAAGCATCATGAGGTACAGTACACGTTGTATAATGGTTGCATGTGCCGCTGTGTGTGACCGTGATGATGAGCAGGGCAAATCATCCGGTCACACTTCAATAACTAACTTCCTGTTGTTTTTATGCCACTCGCTTTCGCCTCCTGCAGTATCTTTGGCTCACATCTCTCCCCTTTTCAGCTCCCCCGCCCCCCCCGGGGGGTTTGAGAACCTTTGAGGCAGCGTAATGAGACTTTAGGTTTAATCTCCCCCCCTATTGAAGTGTCTTTCATCCAGATGCTAACTCTTTACCGGCCGTACGGGTACCGCTCTGTTCCCGACACTGACCTTTCACCTCTGTAATGTCTCACTTTGGCTCATGGCCTCAAATACCCAGAATCAGCGTCTGTCCTGATGATAATCCTGAGCACCCTGTGGCTGGAGGGCCGGATAAGACGACAAGGCATGATGGAGGTGTTGGCGTGTCAACGAGAGATTAGTGTTAACAGAGTCAGGAACGCGTGTGCATCTTTAGGAGTGAAAGCCGTCATCTGACGATTTAAAACACATCCGTCGTCCTCTTCTTTATCACCTCACAAGTCTTTCACTCCACAGCACCATCTTACCCCTCTATTGACAACCGTTGCTGTTGGGGTAAAGCTCCAAACAAGGTATGAAACCTCTTTGTTTTTGACAGCAAGTAGAGCAAGCTTTCTTTTCATTGTTCTGGTATGAGCAGAATTTCTTGTTTGCTGTGCCACACCGAGAGGACTGTCCCGTAGCTACAACAACATTCTATAATTTGGTAAATCTGGACCTGCTGGATCTCCAGTGCACACAGTATCATGCTGCAGACTGGAGAATCATGTCTCTATAAATGTATGCCCATTTGGAGCTCTTGGGGTGGACGTTACCTCCAGCAGATGTTTTGATTTGTGACTCACTCTGTTGGGATGCTCTTTGTTCCAGCCAGCATGTTGTTTTCTATAGAACCTCAGGCACCTCACCCACCTACTTCCTCACTTGCAACCTTCGTTCGCGGTCTTCCTTGTCTTACATCTTCATGCTCTACACCCCCTCCCCTCTAGCTACTGTCTCTCTGCCCCCATCCCTTCATTTATAGTTCACCGGCAATATACTCCACATGGCCTTAAGGGTCAATGCATTCTACCTCTGATCGCAGAGCCACCAGAAGCCAGCTACAGGTCGGGGAATCTAGCGGCTGCAAGATTAAGTCATCTTCTCCACCGCTCCCCTTTTTTCTCTCTCTCTCCTTGAGAGGGAAGGCGCCCCCATGTCCAAAGCAGTATGTCTTCACGATGCTTTTAACGGCATAAAAGCTTCTAAGCCAGAGGACGCTGTGGAAAGTCTAAAGGGGAGCAAACACTTATAATAACAATTTTGTATACACGGACATCTTCATGTTTCCTCCCTGGCTTACCCCTGGGTGCAGTTGGCATGGCAGGGGTGACACTCGTTGTTGGCCTTGGCGTACTTGAAGATGAAACTGTTGGCCCCCTGCAACCCATCGGGGCATTTCTCCACACAGTTGGGTCCATCTTTGAAGTGGAGGCATTTTACACATTGGTCCGGGCCCTGAAAGGAGAGCAGAACAAGGAGGAGGGAGATGAGAGGATGGGGGTTTGGAGGAGGTGGTGTACAAGGGAGGAATAAAGAAATAAGAGGGCGCAGTAAAGGGATTAGTAAGATGGAAAGAGGGGGAATCAACAGAGAGAGAGAAATGATGGGCAAGGAGGTGAAGGAAATAAAGTTAAGGGAAAAAGCAAGAAGGAAGAATGGAGGTATAGAAAAATATATGAGAGGAGAGAATAGAATTGAGCAGAATCAAACTCAAACCTGGCGAATCAGGTCAATTTGCTCACTTCCTACCACGGCTAATGTGGCCGGCAGGACCCGCATGAATAGCATTCAGGGATTTATAATGTGTTGAGCACAATTGCCAGCAGTGTATTCTGCTGCAGCCCTGTTCAAATTGGCAAAACGCATCAGGAATCAGGTCGTGTCAAAGCGCGCGGCGCATCGAATGCGATGGAGATGACAAGTGGTGACTGAGCACGAGCTCAGCTGCAGCGGGATCATGAATAAGTAAGATGGATAGTGGTGTGTGTGTGTGTGTGTGTGTGTGTGTGTGTGTATGAAAGAAGAGAAACACTGACTGTGCTCCGTGTGTGTTTACGCGCGGGTTTGAAGCGTCGCCTGTGTTGACTGAAGTGCGATAGCAGTGTGTGAACTTACAATCGTGTACGCGCATGTGTGTGTGTGTGTGTGTGCAAGAGTTGTTGTCAAGACGCACTGTTGTATTCTGGGCGCTGGGAGTTTCTCGCGCCGCACACTGTTGCTAATGACGACCACAGTGACCTGATGGACAGCCTCTCACAGTTTGACACATGGAGACACACGCCATCAATAAACATTATTCTCACTTTGCATGTCTGTGTGTGCGCGTGTGCATGCGCATACAGATGTCTGAATGCATCGGAGTATGTCTGTGTCTGCCGTGTGCATGTGTATTTGTGTGTGAGAGCGCCTGTGGATGATTGACTCCGGTGTTATTTACTACTCAGCTGTGACCAGCATCTCAAAGTCAGCCGCCTCTCTGTGCATCCTTGAGTCTCTCTCTCTCTCTCTCTCTCTCTCTCTCTCTCTCTAGGGACAGTCATAAAAGGTTACTCACACAATGCTAAATTCCCCAAAGTAAGTCATGCGGCGCATTTCGATACAACTTTCTGGAATGTAGCACTACAAATGTAATGTTATGTGTGGTGAATAACTTTCCGGCTCACGACCCCTAAAGGGTAAAAGGTAAATTATTTCTTAATTTTCAGGAAATGTTAGTCAAACTGGAATGAATCAGTATTTGTTTGGGACTATTTGCTGAAGCGGTTTAATAAAAATGTGGTGCAGTCGTCAGTATTTGTGGCACCAGGTTGAAAATGAACGACATGTGCCCGAGTTTACCCTAATATGAGTTTACCCTATTTTTTTTTTTTTTAGATGCATCTCTTCTAACATTTTAACGGGAATTTCTAACATTTTTGGAGGCTTGGTGCGATCGCATCCGAGACTCTAAAAGTGACTTTACGGGAAGGTCAGCAACTAATCTCATTTTTGCTGTTTTGAGTGTATGTGTGTGTGCTTGCCAAAAAAGCATGCCTCCGAAAGTAGCCACAGTAGTTTATCATTCCTCCCATTAACCTAGCACTCACCTTTGCAAACACAGCACTTATACCTTCTGAGATCCTGTGCGCAAAACAGATAGACTCCCACAAAAACAAGTTGGAAATCCACTTAAGCACGCACAAGATACGGGACTATCTTTGAACAGAAAAATGAGGAGTGGTTTTAATCTAAAAGTTAAAAAAAGTCTCCCTCGGGAAAGTATCATTAAGTGGAAAGGGAGTTGAGTGTGAAGGTGTCTGAAGAGGATTCAGGGGTGTCTTACCTGGCCAAGGCATGTCATGGCGTTCCCATCCATCTTCTCACACTGGCTATCACACTCCAGGCACACAGATCCATTGGAAAACTCACGCATTTCCCTGATTGAGATAGGGAAATGGGGAAAGAGGTGCATGTATTATAGATGTGAGAGCATATCCACATTGAAATATTGATTATTAGCCTGCTGAGGGAGGATTTTGAAGCTGTACATAGCTGTCTTTTGATATTAAACCTGCATGCAGCATGAAGAAAAGCAAGGTTAAAAGCTTCATTTACTCATGCCCATCTCCGCGATTCCTAATTGCAGTGACTGCTGGAGTGCCCTCTGGCAGAGGGGCACACAGGGCAGCTCGGTGCCTAAGACTATTTGATCAAGTTAAAGGCTTAGTATGGTCAATATGCTGACAGAGAAGGCCCATGAATAATGAACAGCTTTTTTTTTTTTAAATCATGGGCAAACACAAGGGGTATGCGTGGAGGGAGGGGAAAGTGAGAGGAGAGCTGGTGGGAGGGAGCGAGAAGAGTGGAAGGGGAGAGGGCATGGACGGAAGCTGGTTTTGGATAAGGCGAAGGGGAGGTACAGAGAGAGTGCGTGCAGATGAGGAGAAGCAAAGCTTGAGGCAGGCGAGCACAGAGAAAAGAGGGAAAATATAAGTCAGAGATATTTGCTTTTCATTCTCTAATCAAATCCAAGAATCATTGCAGCAACCGGTAGGAGCTCTACCCGACTGTTTATTTAGCCAAGTAGAGCAGTGCACGTAGTTCGTGATGGTTTTGTTTTCCCGCTTAAACATCTGGAGGAATAGAGGCAAACAAAAGAGCTCAATATTGGGTTTTACACTGCAATTACACTGACGGGAGCTGCACAGCGTCCCAGGCCATATATGCAGCCCCTATATGTGTGCGTTTGTGTGTGCATGCACCCGATCCATCCATTTCTCCCTTTGTTTGTGTCAGAGTCAGCGCATTATCTTCGTTTTTTTGAAGTGCAGGCGAGCAAGAGGATGGCCGCTGTCAATAACAACCGCTGCCGATCAAAACCACTTTTCACATCAGAGGGATCGATCGGCCGATGCGGAGGATGGACACCCTCAGAGGAGGATTCGCCCAGTTACAAACAAGCCTCTTTCTCACAGTGGTGAGATAATGAGAGTGGCTCTCTGTGTGCATTGTGTTTGTCTTTGCATCGGATGCTACTAGGGTGGAATAAAGATTCAACAGATTCCTCCCTGTGAGCTGTTGTTATGTGACCTTGCACTGAGATATTGAGGGTATGAGTGTTTTATGCAGCTTCATGTGCTGAATATTAGATGAAAACCTTTTAGACTTGGTCGTCCGAAAAGCTACAAAAAAGAAAAGATTCAAATCCAACACTTGATGATAAAACCCAGATTTCCCTTTTTGCTGAGCCTTAATGCGAGAGCATTATTCTAACGGTCCGAATGGTTGGTCATGTTCACAGCAGTTTGTCTCAAACATCCAAACATCCAGTATCACAGTCTTTTTATTAATAATGTTCTGGTGGACTCAAAGGAAACTCCCGTTGCTCTCTATTTACATTTCTCCCTTGTCTTTCTTTCCCTGGTTCCAAAATAAATTACATTTCTCTACTGGAAGCTCTGTCTAGGGGAATCCTTTAGAAAAGGGCCCGGGCAGTGGAGCGATCTCTCTTTTGTTGGCTGAGGGAAAAAAAAAATAAAAATACATTGAGGAGAACGGGTGAGAGACAAAGACCTCGGCAGTGGTGCTCTCCAGGGTCATTTCCATTCCGTTAAAGCCGTTCCTCCCGATTGGCCACCTTAACGGCTGGAAGTGTGCGCCGAGGCCCACGTCAGGGGTTGGCCTGATGAGGGATTAGCCCTGTTTTAGCAGGAATTTAAGCAGGACTGTGGCTACTATTCAGACCTCCAAGCCTCCTGCAAACCAGAGCATGGCCAACCCACCAGAGCAACCTTATTAATTAAACACTTTCAACGCCTTCCTAATCCGCTTCCTCCCTCCTCTCCGACACCCTCTCAGCCGTTTTCTTTTCCCCTCTCGCACTCCACCTTTGTTTTATTCAACAGATGTATAAACTAAAGGGAATTAGTGCCTTTAAGAATGGAGACATATAATGAGGGTGAGCTGTGGAATCTTAAACATTTAAAATCACCAACTTGGCAACATATTTAATGAGCTTACAAACACTCAAATCGGTAGAGATATACAGTCCAATACAATAGATTCAGAGCAAATGCAAAGTCAATCTAAGAGACGCACAGAAGAACCCCATATACAGTAACTAAGCGCATGATATGGGAACCAAAAATTAATTAGACCGCTGAAGCAAGCAGCGATATGAAACCGTACACTCTATGCAGATGACACCTTACTACAACTTCCAAACTGGCACGCGCCGCAACCACAAGCAGCCATACTGGGAGCCAAATAATCGTCTCGATCCGAGCGGCCACGCTGCGGGCACTAGCGCTAGTTGTGTAAATAAATGAACTTGCTGTTTCAAAAGATAGTAAGCATGATCTGTATTTTTTTTTACGGTCTTATGAAAAAGGACGGCGCTGAAACAGTCATTCTCTGTCTGTACTAGAGAGCGATGTTACATTTACACACGCGGCAGCCACCACTAATAGAGTTTACCATTTTATCACTGGTGACAGTTATTGCATTAAACATTGATCCTGTCGTCCTCTCTTTCTGATAGACATAATGAGCACTCTCGAAGATATATTCACCAGGGGCAAAGAAATACAGGCTATCCAAAGTTTTCATCTCAAGAAAGTTACCCTTCATCTGCCAAAGACACATATGCTTTGCAGGTGGTGAGGTCTTACACCAGGCAAACCTTTAGGTTATGGACTTTTCGATTCCACAATTCAGGCCAGTGGCGCAAAGCAAGAAGTGAGCCTGTTGAATGCACGATGCATCACAGCGGCTGACTGTATTTACAGTAGAGCAAACAAGTGTGCTTCAGCAGCTCCCTGCCACGCGCCTCATCCTCGCCAGTCTTCTTCAAAGTCTTTGCTGTGAGCTGTTTTTCCCGGCAACTTCAAAAGCCACCCTCCCACAAACGGTGCCCGTGAAAAAGGACCAGCAACAAGTCAACACGACCGAGGGTTGCTCGCTCTCGCGCACCCTCCCCTCTCACACTCCCGTGGACTCTCTCCTCTTCCGCCTGGGGAGAGCAGAAGCTTGACATCGCTGCTTGCGAGAAAGTCATATTTATCTCGTGGCAGACGCTGCCGGTGCAGTCTTACTTTGGATGGAAGTGTTGTGATTCACACCATCTCCTCGTTCATTCAAGAGCAGCACAGAACAATGGGATATATCTACAAAAAACGTGTTTCTCCTCTTGGCGGCATCAAGCAACGACCCGAATGCAATTATTCACGCTGAAAACAGAACAACAGTTGATTGTGAGGACAATCAAAGGGCCTTTGTCGCAAATGTCAGTTATTTCACAGCTCAGCGCTGTAAACACCTTTGTCCGTCAGCCCAAATGGGCAATTTGTGATAAAATATAATACCTCAACAATATATTCAAATTGGTTTTGGCCTATGGATGTTACACACAGCCAAATGTTCCTTTAACTGTTCACAGAGACAAATCCCTTATTGGTTCATCTCATTATATTCATGCCAATCTGCAATTAGACTCTCCTCCTCCAGAGCTCTTGAGAACGCTTCGAGTTCATTCTCATGCATCAAAGCTGTTTGAATTGATTTTACTTCCTCTGCTCATCATGTATGGCCGTGTGCTGTGTGCGATTTGACTACTCACTCATCAAAAAGGTTGCAGGACTCCACACAGGCGCGGCCTCGTCTGAAATATTGGCAGGAAAGACACTGGTCGGGCCCCGGGCCCCAGCACCCGTCGTCTGAGCACATCTGATCACACACCATTTGCTGCTGAGCTGTGGAGAGAAAGGACGTAAAGGAACAAATTAGAAAACGATACGCAGACATACGCGCACAGATACACACTGCTGTAGCCTGCACGCACACACACACACACACACACACACACACACACACATACATATAATGTAATTCAAGCATACTGGGAACATGATACAGTGTATATCGCTCTCAATCGACCAATAATACAAGCGGGAGCAAAGTGAAATGTATCCAATAACGGTTTATTATGAGCAATTTAATTTAGGGACTGGATGCGAGTGTTTGTGCTCACTTGTTCCAATATGTGTGTGTGTGTGTCTATTCTATATTCATACCGTGAGAGCTGCGTGTATCTGCACATGCATGCACAATTGTGTGTAGCCGAGGGCTGCACAGCTGTGCGAGGGAGCATTGGTATTCCCCACGCCTCGGCCATTAAAGAGCGCCCCAATCAGGACCCTAAGCCCTTTTTTTTCCCGGTCGAACCACAACAATCGATGCAGTTTCATCGGACTCGCCGTGTCCTCCATCCGGTGAGTGACACACACCCACGTCCCCGGGAGTGTCGCCTCTTTTGTCAACAGCCGAGCAGTCAATGGTAGACAGGGGGTTGCGCCTAATAAAGAGGCCTGTGTAAGGCCCCATTGATCGATCTCCAACGCACACACACACACACACACACACACACACACACACACACACACACAC
>NW_022280042.1:5732933-5741353 GCF_004355925.1 Anarrhichthys ocellatus
TTCCTCTGATTATTAGACCTCCCTCCTTCCTGTTTCCACCATGTTCAGCTGAAGCCATGTGGACCATTCATCATTCCATCAGGTGTCCACATCCCCGTGGAAGCAGTGGGCCTAATCCACCTCTGTGCAGGACCCATTTAAACACTTTCCTCACAGGGAGCTGAATAAGGGCTTTCATCGGCAAAGGAGCGACACAGTGGCCTTGGAAACAGGCATGTCTGCGTGCAAGGTTGGAGGTTGGAGATTGTATGTGGCGAATCTAAGTTTGTAAATAATTAGAGGGCTGTCAGAAAAATACTGAGAGAAGAGGAGGACTTACAGGTGCTTGGTTACCAATAACTTTCTCCTACCAATCGTTTACATGGCTAGTAGCAACTTACCCAAACACCTTAAGATGCTGCAATATTACCGAGTGTGCAGATTTTTGCAGACGGACTACTCACTGCATTCCTTCGGATCCCGGTTGTTGCGGATGAGGACTTTCTGGCTCGTGGTCCTGAAGAGCGACGTCCAGTTGACGGTGTTGTAGAAGCACAGGCGGCTGTTGTTGAAGATGTAGACGTTTCCCGCGCTGATCTCGTCCAGCGCCTGGAACTGAAGCGAGGAGATCCAGCGCTGCTTCAGGATCAACAGCGAAATACCACTTCCACTGCAGGAGAATGAGACAAAGAGGTTAAAGAGATGATTGAGAAAGCAGGAGGACGTAGAGGTGGAGGTAGAGAGGGGGGTAAGCAAAGAATGAGCAGAACGGGAGCAGAAGAGCGTGTGTTTCATAAAAAAACTGGAGGAAACGGAAAGATGACAGCCAGACAGAAGAAGGAAGCAGACAAAGAGAGATGATGGGAGAAGTAGAGAAAAGCATCACAGGGGAACGACAAAGAAAAAAAGAAATACAGCACAAAGAAAGAGAGGCGGAAGAGGCTGAAGGATGCATCTCCGGCTCGAAATGAAACATTGCTGAGCTACAGGTTCATCACTGGCGTTTACAAGGAGGGATCTCCTCGTGACTCCGTCTGCACCGTCCCTCGGATCCGCCACTTGTAAGCGAACACAGAGCCCGTTATCAAAACAGGGCGAATCAAAGCTGCGAAGCGACGGCGGCGCTTCAAAGAGCCTCTCTGTGCAGAACAACATGGGCCGGCAGCTCATTAACCCCAACGGTATATAGCCGTCCAAACACAGAGGAACCAGCGAGGAAGAGACAGCGAGGAAGATGAGCAGGCAAGCTGCATATTAAGTCAAAGATGTAGACGGTGACGTCATAGAAGAAGGCCCGAGAGGTCAGCCTACAATTTTTATCTTGAATCCTATTTATGTATGAATGTCAATGTAATGCTGTAACACTCAGGCTGAGTTGCACCAACAAGGAGTCATTTTTAAACCCAATTAAATCATGGTTTATCTTTTAATCATGTTGCACCAAACTTTAAACAGTTAAACATACAAAGAACTAATCTTAGATTAAATGAATCCTTGTCGGTGCAGTCCAGCTTTAGGATGCTAGAACCGGCAGAGACATTAGGACGTACCTGTAAAGAGATCTACCTCCAATGGTTGCCAGGCTCGAAAAAACACTAAGATCTGTCATGTTCTCGGGCCAAGACTGGATGTTGAAGAAACCTACAGAGAAGAACATGTGCCAATTAGTTATATCAAGTCATCCTCAAGTCCATCTTTTCTGAGGAAAAGGGAACAAGTTTGCTGAAGGAACATAGGAAACATAGAAAAATAATCCTTTTTGTTGTCTTCATTCATTCATCGTGGAGTTGCACCGCCTCTGTGAAGTTCAAGCAAGAACCCATTCTTTGTCCAAAAAAAAAAAAAAGAAGAGAAAAGTGCTTGAAGAGAACAATATATGTTAATTAAAAGAATGGATTTTATACTCTGCACAATCTGTCCACTTGCACTTGCCTTTAATGACAGATTACATCAAATCGGGATCTGTGGAAATGACATTAACGGGACGGAGCAGGAAATGGCCGGGATAGAGAGGCCATTGCTCTTTCTTATTGCTTGGGTTTTCATTATGAAAATGCAGTTTCACTCCATTAGCTGTTTGGCTCAACTGCAAGTCGCAGTTTAATATGACAAAAAGATTTTGTATACGAGGTATTGCTCATCCCTGAAGGCCTCTAATAGTTAATGAATAAATACACACTCAAGCATGCGCACACACACACACACACACACAGTAGCACATTACTGTAAGCATGTACAACTATTAGACACACATAATATCCACCAGAGCACCTTTAAGAGTTCACTGACAAAAATCTGCTTTACACTTTCTCCTTAAAGCTTTCTTTTACTGCCTCGGAGAGGACGTCACACCTACACCCACACACACACACACACACATACACAATGTGATGATATTGTTTTGTTTTTTAAATTTTTCCAAGGCGACTCCGGTGAGGCAGTCTCACCTGTGATCTCTTTCACAGTGCGGAACACGTTGAGGCGTTCAGGGTCCAGAGGTCCAATACCATGGTACATGTCCCTGAAGAAGAACACAGAGACACACAGAATAGTGAATACTATCTTCATCACAACTGCTTTCCAAATATGAAATGTTCTGTATAATCTGATGACTAAAACTAGACTAAAACTAGTATTAAAGTAAGTGTGTGTGTGACTCTTCAAGCTGCCACTTACCCTTTAATGCCCGTAATGAGGAAGATGAGGTTGCCGTTGATTTTGGTGCAGTTGACAAACTTCTCAATATTGCTGGCGTCCACAGTTTGAGCCGTCTGCAGGCTGCCCGTCCCAATGCCATCGCACACTGACGGGACAAACACACACAACCACACGTTCAAATGACTAAGCTGCCTTAGGTATGAATCACCTACTGTGGTGTATACCCAAAGTGCCCTTGTACAGCGGAGAGACCTCATTTTGAGAAACTCCTATTAGCTATTTGTCACGTTGATTCCCTTTTATGACAATATACCCCTGCTTTGGTGCATTAAGGCCACGGCCCCTCTCCATGCATTGAAATTCTTTTGATGAAAGCACGGGCCAATCCACAGCCAATCCCTCCCTATAATGAATTCATTACATCTGCATTAATTACACTTGCGGTCTTGGTGTGAGCCAAGTATTTCTGACAGAGGCGGAGGGGATGATGAATAAGGCTTGCATTAAGTGGTGTAACCAGTTTTTGATAGTGATTTATACCAGCCAATTCCATATCTGAAATGTTAATTTGTTATCATTTCCCACAGTTCCTTGGGCTATCCCTCATTAACCCCCTCCATGCTGCGTGACGATGTAATCAAGAGATTAGCCAATCAATGGAGGCTCCATACGTGGAGCCTGGAGGAAAGCCGCCACCGTCTTCCCTCCAAAGAGAAAGGGAACATCAGTTTGTGGGACCAATATGACGAAGGGGCTAATCCTCCGTATTGAACTGAAGTAATGCTGTTTAATTTCACATTAGGCGTTTTAGGCATTTAGCTCACACTCGCGCAAAATGAGTTGTAATTACTGAGCAGGTAATGGCAGTTTCTCCTTACGGGACCATTTCATGTTAATTAAACACGGCGAGCATGTGACCTTCATTTTTGCCATTTTCTGTCATCCTCCAATGTGAAATGAGTATTACAGTTCATAGTCACGGCGGTAATATAAGAAGGGGGCTAAATGCCGTTCATGCCTTGAAATAATGCATCAATACATGGCTAACAAATAAAGAATATGTTGTATTAAGTCATAACTGTATATGCTTGAAATCAACAACATAGAAGAATATTATATATATATATATATTAAAAAATAAGCTGGCTCCCGTAAATATGAATTACATTTCCTATAAAGCGTTTTAAGTAATTCCTGGGGCCTCTGTTGATCCAGTATCATCACATAAAGCTATTAGATTAAACTGGTTTAACCGCATAAGCTCTAGTGCATCCAGTAAACGCAGTGCAGTAGGCCAGGAAGTGGGGGAAGCAGGAGAATGAAATATCAACCCGAGTAAAACTTCTACATTATGCACTGAAACATCTGTCTGTTGTCAGCGTGTCTCTACACGAAGATAAACGACAAGGCAACAGCCTCCAGTTACGAGTGATGTAGGCACTTCTTAGTTTTATCACAATTGGACCAATGATGACAGTCAAGAGTCGCTCAAAGTGTAAAATGAAACCTTTGCAGATCAACTTTGTTGTGCTGCGTAGGGCAAACTAAGGAGTGGAGATCTTTGACCCGGCATCCCGTGGTGTACCTTTAGGACAGATGTCGGTACAGGGGATGCACATTTTGATGCGGTTCTCCTCCACTTCCATCTTGTTGCTCGGACATGCTCTGACACAGGAGCTGTGGTCCACCACGAAATTATCTGACAGCGACAGACAGAGAGAGTGTTAGTGGACTTCCGTTGTTGCATAGTCGAGGCGCTGTGATGCTAAGTGGTATCATGTCGTGGACATAAAAGTGTAGCCTTTAGACTCCTCTAAACCGTCTTATGGCGAGAAATTGATTGTATTTTAATCATGTTTGAATAATGAGCAAAACTAATGGTGTAAGGGCTACATTGCTCAGGAAAAGTAATGAATCAAATTAGTACTAGGGAGCGGCTGTGGAAAAATGCGACTGGTGTATGCTCATTTGATGATCAGTGGGACTTGCACAATCTATTGACGTAGCTTGACTTTTAAATGAATGCTCGCTGAATTACTGCAGCACTCTGACTCCATATCTGGGAGAGGAAGAACTACAATTTGCTTTCTTTTCAGCTGCCAGAAGCTGAAACAGATGGCGGAGCAACTAGTTGATTGAGATGCGCAATTTATTTATGTTTGAGTAATTTATCATGACTTGCAGTAATTGTCTGGGATCTTATTTCAGGATAGATAAGAGGCTAAATGCCTCTTCAATGGACATCAGCACGCAGTCTATAAAACCTAATTATGAGCATCATAATGAGCATCTGTGTTCTTGCAGTGTAGTGGTGTATCTGCTTGCAGCATGGATGTGCTTTATGACTTGAAGCAGACTTACGTGGGCATTTCTTGACGCAAAAGGCTCCGTAGGTGTACTTGGCTTTGGGGTTGTGCTCCAACTGAAAAGATGTGGGGTTGTACACAAACGGCTGAGGGCACTGGGTCACACATGCTCCGCTGTCGTTGAAATTGGTGCAGGCCTGCAGGGAGCACACGACCACAGTTAGCAGAAAGGCAGAGGATGCTGGTCAGACTTCCCACGGGGGGGATGCATGGCGGGAAACGTGGCGAGGTAAGGCGAGGGGAAGGGTTGTGATTTCCTCACATAAGTCACCGGGAGTGAAAGAGTATTGCGGCGGCATTTTATTTTTACGCCGGTTTGCGACATGCGGATCGCGCAGCCGTCCCTCGTCTCTTCCAACGCCAAATGGGAGAGAAATTGGAGCCATTGATCCACGGCCATGATGTAAATGGTGAAATGTTTTCCCATAAACCTCCTAAGTGTTTTGCCGTCTGCGGCCACAGGCTGAAACGGCGGTAATTGAATTGGATGAGCCTTGCTGTGAATTACAACTACAATATCGTCTCTGTCAGCGGGCGCCCGCGCGACGTGCACGAGTTTGCGAAATAGGAAGAACTTGAGGTGATAAAAGGAGCCACTAATTGAAACACTGAATCACCAATTTGTTCGTTTGAAGAGCGCCCGCTGTGGAAGACTTTTACAGCCCCTGTAAAATGACAAACAATTTATCAGCCGGTAAACAAAGTGGATCATTTTCAGGCGGGTGAGGATGACAAACAGATGTTGCGCAAAAAGACGCGGAGGGATGGCGAAGGGGACGAGGTTAGTGCTTTTTGGTCTTTGGGGCAGAAATGAGAGAATGAAAGCTAGGAAAGAAAAGGAGTTATAAACAGGGCAGCAGTGTGTGTGTGTGTGTGTGTGTGTGTTGGCGACGTACGAAGCAGTCCGTGTCCTTGGGGCCCGAGCAGCCGCCGGCACACTCGCGATGGCAGCAGTCGCTGACGTAAGGCCCGAAGCAGCGACCGTCACACTGCTCTGCACACACCGTCTTTGTCACTGCCCGGGAAGTGAGAAGACAGAAATTAAAAAAAAAAAAAGGTGCGACACGCACATTCTCACTCACACAAAAAGGGACAATACCACCCCCCCCTCGACCTTCCTCCCGTGCTACAGCTGCACGCAAACATGTGGAATGCAGGCAGAAACAAACGAGGGCCTTCACAAGCTAAAGGTCAGACAAGTGGGGTTGCCCAGACGGACTGTAAAAAAAAAAACACCGGGTACTGTCTCCCCTTTCAACAGCTGCTCTGGAGGTGCCCCCTGAACGAGCCTTTTATCCCCCAACCCACTCCAGCTTCGGCCTTGTGGCCGGCAGCTGACAACCGGCAGCTCCCAGGTACGCAGTGGAAGTGAGGACGCTGCTGGAGTGAACTCAATTGGTTTTCCCTGGATGAATAAAGTTTTAAAAAATAAAGTTCATGGACCCCACCGACTCATCATATCTGTGTTTATACAATGAGTGTTTTCTGGCCAAAGGCACCTTCCAACTGTGCTGATAATTCCCTGAAAACCTGCTACTATGCCAACTTGTGGTATGCAGGGCAATATCAACTCCTTTTCCTGCATTTGTTTAGCAAAACAGTTTGAAAGGAAGCTGTATTATCAGTAGAGTACAAAACACTTGGATGTGACTCGCACCTATTGCATCAAAGTAGCTCCAATGCTTGTGCTAAAGAACAGCCTCCCACACATCTATCGGTAGAGCACGAGATACACCAGCCAGCGAGTCAGCAGGAGCTCGAAGCCGAGGCATTTAAAACTGCTGTGCTCACTCTCGACTGTGTTGGGGACATAATGATGCAGCAGTGAGAAAACAAGGCCCTGTAGTCTATTAGTCTGTGTTATTCTGAGAAAAACAGGCCAGTTCCTCTCTAGGTTCTGACGACACGAGTATAGAACTGCAATTAAACAAGAGGACCAACATTTTCTTCCCCCTCAGCTCCTTCCTCTTTTGTCTATTGTTCACTTTTTTTGTTACATTCACCGAGAACTCCGCTCACCGCTGCTGCATAACAAGCCGTAACATTAAAGAAAATTCATTTGCTTTCCACATTTATGAGTTGATTTATTGAATTTAAGCCAGTGCATCTCACTGTATTTACTAAATGGTGGGAGAAAATTGAGGACACTGTCATTCTGCTTTAAAATAATCTATAATCTGCTTTAATCTCTGTTGACTCAGATGTCATATGTTTGGGCTGGGCTGTTTTTTTAAATCTTTTTCATCCCATTCTATTGAGCTTTTAGACCAAAATCACCCTTAAACTAAATAGCAGAATTTCATAAGCCTAGATTTCAATTTGAAGAAATAACAAAGAGACAATTTTCGGGGGAACAGTCATCCTGGCTCTGTCTAAAGTAAGAAAGAAAACATCTAATAATATCTCGAAAACTCACTAATTAACGTGTTATTCTTAGAATGAGATGATTGATATCAGCCTCTGTCTGTGCAGAACTCCAGTCCGGAAGAAAAAGCGCATATTTTTAGATTTTTTTTGATGTCTCTCCGGGGTAACTGTCCGTGTGTGCGTGCATACTCACAGGTTTGACATTGGTCTTCTTGATGGCCCCAGCATCGTCCGTTACATGAGCGATGACAGCGTCTGCCTGCGGAACACACACACAAACACGAACTGCGCTTCAGACAACTCCTCAGCAAACTTAAGATGCAGTTTTGACACAAACGCACATGGAAACACAGCCCCCTCACATAATAAACGCCTAAAAGTGTAGTCACGCACACCCTTAAAACTTCCCCGCCTGCTGACAGATCTGTTGAATCTCCTACGCTCATTCGACAATAGACCCAGAGCCGTTGTGGCGACTTGTGGCCTGTGGAAAACAGAGGCTTGAAAGACAGGCTTCTACTCCCTTCCATCAAGCGCTGGCACAGGCAAAGTGGGACCTGACAGAGCATTAACAGCCCTCGTCTGCCAGTGGCCCATCATCAACACTTAATTGACTACGGGTTAATTACACAGTGAGTGGAATGGTACAGCAGATTGTCACCCGGCCCCATCAACCACTCCCACTGTGGGGTTGTTAATGTTAAATACTAACTACGACGCTGGCAAAGGGCCCCAATTTGGCAACCTCAACTCCCACGCGCTCTCTTGTCATTTTTTTGGCCCACCTCCTCTGTTATCTGCTGTTTTTCCATCATCCTCCTCCTCCATCACAGCCATTTCGTCAACAAAATGGCATTTCTTTTACACATATTGTTCTTAAAACTGTCTTTTTAAAACCCTTAATTTTAGAAACCAGCTTCGCACGATGCCTCACCCCCTTTGCTGATGTCGGGAGTCAACACTACGCAGATTCTGTCTGTAAGCAAACAAAGGGCGTTGTGCCTTCTCATCAAAGAAACTCAACATTCCCCCCCCCCCCCCCCCCCCCCC
>NW_022280042.1:5741453-5764646 GCF_004355925.1 Anarrhichthys ocellatus
GGGGGGGGGGGGGGGGGGGGGGGGGGGGGCGCAATATGGGAAGTGGGCAGCTTCAAACCAGCTGTCAGATTCACTGAGATTTAAAAAGAGCACAGCAGACAGCAGCTCCATGGGCCTCGCTGCAGCGCTGCTACCACACCACTACAATGGAAAGGTTCACACGCTGATCTAACGCTATGTGATTCCGCTTCCAAATAGCCGCCAGGCAAACGGAATGAATAAAAAGAGAAGGGGCACGACTGCTGCTGGTGGGGCGTGTGCTCCCACAGCATGCTGGCATGCAGCCTGCCGTTAGAAGAAGCCGGAAAAAAAAAAAAAAAGTAGAACTTGATTTTTCATCCAAAGTTACTGGTTCCACTGGTCTTCCCACACACACACGCGCGGTACTCACATCCGAGGTTGCTGTTGTTGGATGGTACCACCAGCAGCTCAGCCTGGGAGTTCTTGATAATGTCACGCCAATGGATGGTGTCCGCATGGCACAGGAATTTGTTCTGGTCAACATAAACACCCCCATTCAGTATCTCTGCACAGGGAGAAAGAAAAGAGATATATGGAGAGGAATGAGCACATAGGAGTGGATATATAGCACATGTACAAGATGGCAGAAAATCAATACTTCAAGGTTAACTCCCATCGCTCCTTTGTCTCAAAGTACTGCGCCGCATTAAGTGTTCCCTGAAGTCCATCTGAGCATGAAGATAAATGTTATTGACAAATGCAACACGGTAATTCAATGCCGTGTCCACAGACAATGATGTTCCATGAAGAACTACTGCACAACAAAAATAATTAAATAAAAAGAGACATGGATCTCACTATATCAACAAAACAGACTCGCTTACCAAAAGAGCTCCAACTGTACGCCGGTGTAAACTCTTCATTACAAATTGGGTATCATAAGAATTTAATTGAGCTCGATAGTTAATGAGTTTGAATGTCACTTGTTGTGTTAATTAAAAATGAAGTAGTACACTGGAGCGGATACACAGCTTTACATACATCCTCATTGAGGATGAAATAAGCGTTTCTTAAATGAAGTCTGATGTGAAGTTTCTCTCGTGCATCTCATTGATTTCTGGCCGCAGAGTAAAGAACAAAACAAAAAAAAAGAAGCATTTTGGAACATGTTCAATTTCTTATTGTTGCATTGTTATCTTCAAGGGCTCTCTCTCTCTCTCTTGGCTCACAACAGGCCCGCATCCTCAATTGGACTCGGAGAAGATCTCTTGACCTACTCCGCATCGCTTTATCAAACCGAGAGCCGACACACCAAAGACAAAGGCAGGATTCTCATCCTGCATCTGCTTTAATAGCAAAAACATGTTTCTATTCAAGGACCAGTGCCCTTAACAGATGCCCGCGCGTGGAGTACGATAGGTAATTATAATCCCTCTTCCTGTTACTAATCCAGGATTTGGACACGGAATGAAATGATGCTGCAGTAATCCCCCTCCCAAGCCGTGACCCGTGGCAGAAGGGAAACAACAGCCCCCATCAGGCTCTCTCTGGGACACCAGCTGTATTATTTAACCTAGATGAGGGATTTTAGACACAATCACCTTGCATCCCCTTCTCCTTGAATGTGAAGTAGTGCAAGATTCCATGAAAGTACTTGTCACAATAGATTAAATTTCCTTAAAAAAAAAAAAGTAACAATGTGGTTTAAATCGGGTCTGGATTAGGCGACGGTAAAGAAGGATATTATCTCCGCAGGCAGATTATTAACAGCGCGTGAGTTATGCGGGCGATGGCACGGCAGAGAAACGCACGCGGGAAGCTAATCATTACCATCCGACACCCTGATTAAAGAAGTGGGCCTTGGTAGAGACGGGGACATTTATTCAAAGCCCTCTTAGAGGTGACACGGCGCTCCGTCTGCCTGCTGAATGGCCTACAGCCGCGCGGCTTCATGTAATCATGTTCCCGTCACAATGGACGATTTATCAGGGGGTGTTTTACATTCATGGAGGGCGGGAGGGGGAAAAAAAGAGATAAGGCCGTGCTTTAGTCAAATAACGTGGACCGCACTGTCAGCATGCTTCGATGTAATTTTGAAATACTAAAGAAATAAGCGTTACGCAAGCGACATCCTGGACTGGACAGATTTCTGACAGTTTAAAGAGCAATTTACTGAACAAGCATGTTATGATCTGCAGGAGATGTGACCATATGTGTGTTTCCTGGCGAGACTCTGCAGACGAAACTGTTTTTTTTCAATGCACTGGTTCATTTTGACAGTTTGGGCTGTTTCACTTCCATACCATGTAACATGTCTTCTTTCAGACTAGAGGAAAGAAAACATCCAAAATACACATTTAGGTATTTATTTGTTAAATTAGTTTGTTCTGAGACTCTGACCCAGAAATCTTCAGTAGCTCTTACACCAAACTTTCCAGTTTCATTCCTCTCTGTATTCTGAGGGTTTCTACAGAAGGGGTTTGTTCAAACATGGTGAAATTGATTTTTGTTATGGCTGTTGACAGTATTTTCTGAATAGTGGGGGTGATAAAAAGAGATATCGATAATTCCCTCCGCAAAAACCTTTGACTCTAATGCGTCAACGAGATGAAAACAAGACTTTTGAAGTTGGCTTTACACAATGCGCTGAACACTTGACGATGGATAAGAGCGATGAACTCTTCCTACACCTGACTGGAAGAACGCAACACGGGCTGGACCAATTGTTTTTCCTTTCCTCAAAATTTGAGACGAAACTTTTGAGAGCGACACAAATGAGACGGCAGACATTCTTCCGAACTTTTTTGAAGTAATAATTTCTACATTTGAAGATATGACAGAAAAAAATCCATTTTGCTATTTTATGGGGAGCCATCTTTCTGTGCAACCCACCCAGCACTGTCCCAAATGCTCTTTTAAGTGCTTGTGTCCAGATCCCGTCTGCTCGCTGAGAGACAAATTGCCACCTCTGCTGTCCATCCGGGCAAGGACCACTAAGTCTTCCAGCGGGATGACGAGCCAGTATCGGGTGGTCGTTCATTAACGCGGCGACAGTCCTGTGCCACCGCCCACCCCCTCCCCTCTGTACCTCCACCTCCAAGCTTCGATCTTTCCATCAGGTCGGGAGATCTACAGCCGAACGTACATCCCCCGCCCCTACACCGCCCTCCGCCCAATCCCCTCCACACGGCTGTGAGTTACGAGGTAGTCATAAAAGCCGTTGTCCTGCATCAGAGCAACGGTGGGAGAGAGGAGGTGGAGGGGTGAGATGTAGAGAGGGCAGTAGGTGGAGGGAGGGAGGGGACAGAGATATGAGGAGAACATGAGGGAGAGAGAGGTTATTGCTAAGGTTAAAACAATTAAATACAATTTAATCAAAGTAATAACTTCCAAATCTTTTACATAAATAGACTTTTACTGGCGCTGCTCTGTGAGGCGAAGGACGTGTGCGAGTCATTTGTTCATGAACGCTATTTCGAGTCGTAGCTCTAAAGACAAGGCTTCTGATCAGCCTTGCTTTTCTTAATATTCTTTACTCGGTTATTTTTATTGCTTCATCTGTACCATAAATGCTGCTGCAGCGAAAAAAACGTCCCCTTGTGGGATTAATAAAGTAACTATCTATCTATCCCTCTATCTTAACAGGAAGTGATCTATTCACTCGCCTTGCTCGCCTCCAGTGAGCTTCATGGTGTAGTTTAGAAGGGCCCTTGTGCAGACTTTATGTGGACTTCAACAGCATCTGCTGTGGGTGCAGACCCAACAATATTTAAGGGCGAACAAAGCAGTACAGTGACAATAATTTTAGCAGGAAATCCAAGATGCTCCTGCTCAAGACAGTGAGAAATTCACTTATTTTTAACTTGTAGACTAAAACGTCCATCCAGTGTCTTCCGCTTATCAGGGGCCGGGTCTAGGTCGAGGCTTGACCGGCTAGTCCAGATGCCCTTCTCCAAAGCAATGTTTTCCAGCTCTTCCTAGGGGGAATTCTGAGGCGTTCCTGAGGGCCTCTTACCAGTTGGACGATACCGGAAAAACTCTAGAAGCAGGCGTCCAAGAGGCAGATATGATGCATGAACCGCATCAGATTTTCGCCCTTATAATGCCAAAGATAACGTATGTGCTTCAAGTAATTCTACATTTTCTACTTTAACCCATGTTCACCAAAGAGAAGAACTGACGGAGGGACTTGTTGGAAACTTACCACAGATCTCATCACATTGCCTAGCTCCTCATTGCTTCTTTCAATTCTTGCACTATTGATGCTAACTATGCTTTAATGAACTCGACAGCATGTAAAGCGGGTTGATATCACACAAAAAGAAAGCCCTCATCTTCCCTTTTGATAGTCAGTTCAGCCGGCGACACAGTTCCCAGCGACGGCGGTTTGTGCGTGGCATGCGGCCGCTGAGGGCTCCACCATATGCTCAGGTCATGTTGGGTTCAAGACTGTTTCTGGTGGAGCGATTTGCTACATCTCTCTTGGCAGTGACACAAAGTGTCTCGCTGTGATGGAGAGAGTGAAAAAAAAAGATCTCACGAGCCAAAGGTAAAGTGTCATGTCAAATCAGAGATTAGGTTTGACGCTGTGCAGCGAGATACGAGGTGATCAGCGGAGGAGAAGATGATTAGGAGATGTTTATCATATCAAACTGAATATATTTATGAATGACTTTGTGTCTTTCCTCCACGTCATCAATTACGACTTGCTGCAAAACCCCGCCTAAAGGGTGCTGGATGTTATTTGGCCCTGTGAAACATCAAAAGGGTTGTTGTAATGATGCAACAAGGCTTTATTGCCAAAAAAAAGAATCAATGTCAACAATTTAAAACCAAACTGAGAAATGAAACCCAGATACTCACATCAGGCTGCTATCTTCTCCTCATAACAAACAGCAAGTCACATGTTAACCTTTCCAGCCACGTCTAAACGGGAATGTACCGTTTGCGTACGTAAGAAGAGGGGTTAGTTAAACAATGCCAAGCATGCAAAGACCACACAATACCAAATAAATGTTTAATACAAAGTAGATATGCCATATAAGTGTTAACATACTGGTACCCTTGACATCTAAAGGTATAATGAACACATGAGCAGTTCAACTCGACTATACATTGTGACCATTCTCCCCTTCCTGCAGCGACTTGACAGAGGCCAATTACTTGGAATCTGCAAGTTACTCACCTGTTTTCAATATCGTTAAACGAGCAGATGGACGGTACAGTCAGTAAAAACTGACTGTATTTTCCCAGACCCTGATTCTACTCTATATTTTTACCATTCAAATCAATAAATATCACCAAATATATCTCCAGCCCCAGTAATTCTGAGGGTTTCCCAATTATAGCGTGTGTGTTGCCATTACAGTTGATAAATTAACCAATTAAAGGGCAGAAAAATTGGTCTGAAATGAACGACGTACCGCTTGAGAAAACCTGATTATGAATGGGAACCGAGTGAGAAAGTAACCTCTTCACACCCCTTGTGTTTCCATTCATATTTCTGATAATACTCCTGTGGCACTTGAATGACTCTGTAGAGCTATAAAAAAAAATTAACAAAGGCCACCAATCTGGGCAGGAGTGTTTTTCAAAAGCTCCAGGGTCGGAGAGGCAATGTGGCATGAGATTCCTTGGTAGTATTTATTTGCATTGTGCATCACACGCCCCCGAAACAGAGAACAGGCCAATCAGGTCGCAGATTGTTAAGGAAGTAAAAATGATCCCTGTGCCAGGTTGTCTTTGCAAAGCCAATTAAGTTCATTTTACTGTCGTTCAGCAGAGCGAAGAGGCCCTAGTTTGGAGTAGTTTCCAGGCAATGATGGCCCCAGCACCAATCAGCGGCCATAGCTATATAGGGAGCCCGCTGATGAGCTTTCATCAGTGCTGCTAGCCACTTGTCCCACATCTCTTTCTCTCCCTAATTATGCTGATGAATAAGGCCGTAATGGTGATCCGTCCTCGCCTGCACTCTAAAAAAAAAAAAAGTTGAGTATACTTAAAAAGGTTAAGTAATCAGCTGCACAGCTTTTTTGAGTATACTCAACTAAGGGCTAATGGGTTGTGTCAACTTAGGATAAGAAGTTAACTCAAAGTGCTATTTTAAGTTTGTCAAACTTAACATTACTATTCAGACCTACTTATGTACTTAAGTTAACGTAACTTAAAATATTGAGTTTGATCCTCACGTGTACTCATGTAAAGAACACTTGAAATATCAAGTTGGAGAAACTTGAAATTGTGTGTTCTTATAGATTGAAAACATACATTAACAGCACTGCCCATTTTATGTTGAGTATACTCAAAAAAAGCTGTGTAGCTGGTTACTTAACCTTTTTAAGTATACTCAACTTTTCTTTTTTACAGCCTTCATTTTTAATTAATTAGAAATGTACACCGTTAAAGAAAAGAAAAACATCTTAAAACACAAAATGTTTAATAACAATAAGTTATTTGCTTGCAAAACAATATTGTCTTTCAATTTCAACACTTGAATAGTAGACAGCAGGGGGTCAACATCCTTATAATCTCTACTTCACACCATTTTAAACCCAAAGACACCGACTAAAGTTCCCTCCTAATACTTGGTCAAAACAAAAATAAATGTAAATATGTGTCTGCATGGCGCTATGTGGCAGTAACAACAATAAACTAAAATTAATATTAAATTATAATACACCTAAAGTGCAGGACCAGCAGTGGATAGTTCAGCTGTAATATACAAAGTAGTAAGGCAAATAATAAACTTGTTAAACATCTAATACTTAAGGGTGTTGACCAATTTGGTCAACTCATACCATCGGCATTTGGTCAAGTTGGTGACATTTCAGTCCCTCATGAAAATCCAGCCAAGACCATAGGCGTGGTTTAGATATGGCAGGCTACTTCAGCAAACTGTTCTTTAAGGCCTGAAGCCGGGTAGAGCACTGGGTACCAAGGTTCATGAACACCTTTTGAATTACTTTAAAAATGTGTACCGTAAGTCCTTCGGATAGTCCAGGTTAAGAGCCTAGATGAGCCCAAACAAAAGGGCAAATGCGGTTGGGAAGTCGCATACATCCTCCAGGACAATCCGTTCCTCAATAACCAGCGCGATGCTTATTGTTGTTGGACTTGAGCGGACCGTCCCAACGCCATCTTCAACAACTGAGTATTCCAAGTTCAACTCCCTTGACACAAAATTCCTCCGGGTCTGTATTTTAAAGAAAAACAAGCATATAGAGACTTTCATAAATATTCACCCCCTCTTTAAAGTTCTCTTTTTTTCTCCTTCCCATTCTGTAACCATACATTTGAAAAGTCAAAATACATTTTTGGTTGGTAAATTTTCTGCAGATTTTAAAAACTAAAATATACCACTTTCATACCATATTCACCCCCTACACATTTGTATTATAGTATTTGAATATTTAAATATTCATACTCTGAATGTCGTGTCTTGTCATTAAATGAATAAATAGAGCAGAATACAGGGAAACATTTGCTCTCACTGTACAGGCTTCCTTCGATTCAATAAGTGACATAAACCTGAAGGAACTGGAGCAAATCTGCCATTATACAATGGACAAAATCACTCCAAATCTGCCATTATACAATGGACAAAATCACTCCAAATCTGCCAGATTCTTACCCTAAAGACATGTAGCGGCAAAGGGTGCTAATGGTGTGTAGGGGCTTTTTTAGTTTTATTTTCTTAAAAAGATTAGCTAACCAAAAAGGTATTTTGACTTTGAAAATGCACTGACAGAGAATGACTTTACAATTAAAAATACTGCAAAATATGTACATGCATCATTTTTAAGTCAGAAAAATCTTCAACAGGTCTAAATACTTTCTGAATGCACTGTATACGAGGTCTCAAAACCCATGACTAATTTGGGCTTGGAATTATAAATGTTACCAGTAAATTTGAAGCAGAATTGCTGTTACAAAATGCATGTGATGCAGGCACCACACTCGGATGTAACCTTGATGCTACAGTAATATTGCCAGTATTGGCGATATCACATGAAATGAAATGTTAAAAACTGTAAAGTTACACTTATTAAACTATTTAGGTGGAATAACAAAGTAACAGTGAAGTAGAAATGAGGGTTTGATGAAAGTTTGCATTAGTGTTTTCTTGCTCAATGTGCAACCTTAATGACATTGACACATTAGTCTTACCAGATATTTATTCAGAAAGCCGTCCGGCTTCTCCATCAAAGAATGGTAGACCCCATAGAGCTGTAGACTTTCTGTGGGCAAGCACATCAGTTGTCTGAAAGATACAAAATGAAGATTAAAAATGTATATATTTATAATAATTATAATTCAAAAAATTCAATGCAAACTATAGAAGACAAAGGCATTTGGCAAAATGCTTCCAGCATTGTAGCATGCATTTCAGGTCGGCTGTATTCACTAACTAAATGAACCCATATTTTACCACTGTATATATGGGCATCATGTTTTTGGACATAGCTTAAGGGTGAAAACACAATAACGCTCTCTTGCTTTTCATCTCCGAAATCACCAATTTGAAATGTCAATTAAGTCAAACAATACAATACACCTGTGAACATTAACGTGTATTCATATTTATTTTGTTAGACAAACTGGAATATTAAAGGGTGATCTGATGGTAAATGCTCTGCTCCAATGTTATGGTTTGCATAGTTGTCCGTTTTATAATTGATGTCTTGTGTCGGACTAAATAATTGTGAAAATGCCCCTCGTCTGTCCCCCAGTTTTTGGTCCCAGTTCAAATCTAATTGAGGACCCCTGCTATACCACATGCACTTCCTACTTATTGATTACCTGTTCATCAAAGTTGTCTAGATGTGACCTGCACTTTAGGTTTACCAGACTGTTTATGTACTCTTGAAAGGTGGGATTTTAACGCACCAATTGTCTTGACAGTTCAGGTGCAGTCTGTAGACAGGCACGGGAGTGGTTAGAATCACGCCTGGTAATGTCTGTAATGCTTTAAGAGGACATCTTGACTGGGGTGGAAAAACTTGCATCCAAATCCTATGAAGGAAAGATAAGAACATGTTAACAATGTGCATAGTTGCCAAAACTCCATGCAAATCTAACAGCTTCACATCCCCTTATTTTCAAAGTTGTTCAAAGATGGGCAATAAATATTGCCAAGGAGTAATGGTACATTTTTTACTAAAACAGAAAAGCAGTTTGCCATGATAATGTATTTCACGCAGAAACCATCAAATGTTTTTCTTTGGAAATTATTTACCTGGACCATCTTAAATGTACACTGAGAACTGAGAATTTAAAAGATGATTTCACTAACCTCTAACTATGTTTACCTTAAGTGTGTAAAGGAGCTATTTGCAAGTCATTAAAATGGTTTTATCATAATGACAAACGATACTATGAGTGATGGAAGGAAGGGGGTGACCACGAAAAGCAACAGACCCTTCATCCCCCCTTTTGCTGAGTATTTTAAATGACTATTTATGCATTATTTGTTTTGTATCATCAGGGAAGGAAAAGCATAGGTCAAGGAGTCTTACGAGTAACACAAATAAATGGGATGCACAAAAGAACGGCGTGCTGCTTTAAGTCTACTTCATTACCTGGACTGTATCTAGTGCACCTTAATGGTACACGCGCGCGGGTAACTTAAACTATCAGCCCTTGAGTTTCAACGCCACCAACACTAAGGAACGGTGAAGCACTTTGCAGCAACATGTTAGCTAGCTAACAAAAACCAACCAATGTAACATACGGCGCTATAACGTTGTGCACGTGCATACAACGTAGTAACGTTAGCTTTAGCTAGTACAGACGTCAACTTTAATATGTGCAAATTCACTCGACCATGCGAAACCGCAAGCCGCGGGTCGTTATCGTTAAATTACACATGACATTATGAACACGTGAAAAATAGGGTGGGGTCCGTCACGTTGTAAACTTCTTAATGTTAACTTTTGCATTAAAAAAAATAACAGGTTCGCTGACTAGCCCGTTAGCTAACACACTCCAGAACATACACAGCCTTACCTTGTTAATTTGTGCTTGAGGTAGACGGCATGCTGCAGCAACACTTGAGCTAGCGTGGACCGGCGCGGAATTGCTATCTCTAACCGAAGGCACTGGTGTAGCGCAGTGATTAGACGTTTTTTTTCGTTTCTTCTTCTTCTTCTTCTTCTTCTCCTTCTTCTTCTTCTGGTTTTACTGCGGTTGGCGGGTTTTTTTCTCCTCTCTCTCTCTCTTTATTGAACATTGTCAACAGACATTCAGCAGATCATGAACATTCTTACAGAAATAAGATTTAGGTATAAAAACCAATCAAATGAAATCTAAAAAAATAAGGTATCTAAACATAATGATATCAAAAATCAAAGTATCTTAACAAGGGCTAAAGAAAATAATGTTTTATTGATTTTATTAAATTTATTAATTTATTTTATTATTTAAAATATATAATTAAAATAGTATATATATATACATACATATATGTACATGTATATATTTACTAACATCTACCCATGCACAGTGGCCTTAGTTACCTCAGCAGATGCCCAAACCACTATGCTAAGTTTTCTCGACTTAAAAGTTTCAGTGGACTGCACTCATTAGTAAAGTTGACATTTTGAGTTAGCTCAACTTTTTTCAAAGGGATTTGTTGACTCAACTTTAAAAAAGGTGTTAGTACAACAAATTTGAAGTTGGACTTTTTAGAGTGTGATTAGTCCATGCGATCCCCGTTATTGTCACGTATATATCGCACAACTCAAGCGGAGCCCGGCCGTTCGGGCCATCCACTCTGCTCTTTTTCATTCGGATCATCTTCTCCATCCAAGTCGTCCCCCTGCCCCTCACCCACATCCCATGAACCCAGCCACCCCCCCCTCCCGCACCCAGTGTACTTCCTCACTCCGCTGATGGGCCGACTTGCTGAGCACGGGGAACAGGGAAATCGAGATGATCATTCTTTCTCTCCACAGTCGGATGCCCCTCTTTTTCTTGAGCCCCACACACACACACACACACACACACTTACAAAACCATACCAGCTAAGGAAAAGCCCTTAGATGCCCAATGCACATGTAGTCATCTAAAATTGAAAGACATAAAGTATCCCTACGACGAACACCTCCAGTCCAACAGCAAAAAGCCTCTCAGAACTCGGCTGCATCAGGTCGACAAAGCCTCGCATTTGTAGGCAGAGCATGAGAGCTAAGCCGAGGCTTTGCCTTTTAAATGCCAATTAATCTCTCAGTACTTGGGAGAGAGCACCAACGGATGCCCCGTCCCTTTTTTTTTTTTTGTCATTAAAAAAAAGAAATTAAAAAATTCCCCCCCAAAATAAAAGAAAGTAAGATGAATTTTCTTTATAGAAATTGCAGCAAGAATCCATTGTAGCGCCACAAATGAGAAGTCATTTAAAAAGGTCATGTTCTTCTTTATACGTGTAATTTATGCCATGAATAGATTTAAAAGAGGCTTTATTTGAGACAAGCTAGCATTAGAGACATGCCTTTACCTCTATTTGCCTTACTCTACATTGCATCATATTTGTTTTCTGATCTGCTACCATTTGAATGAGCTATTTCTGCTCTTAACACAAACTCAACCGCTCCTCTTTTGTTAACCTGTTATTGATAAATGCAGGATAATGTGCATGTGTGTGAAATAAATCAAAGCTTTTCTCGTCGGTCCTGTTTCTGTCGGCGCTGAGCTTGCTGTCAATAAATCTCCTAACCTCCTGCTCACGTGTTTCACATTAAAAAACTGCGATATCTGTACTCCATTTAATTATGTGCAAGCTTTTGGCCATAGAAGACCTTCGTTGGGAATAGGCATAATGAAAGACTTGCATTCGTTCCAGTAATCAGCCCCAGTGTAAAACATCTTTGTCACATGTTCTTAAACACTTAAAGGTATTTTTAGTCTTCCAGTGCTTATAGCAAAGCCTCTCAGCCAGGTCGAGGGTTGGAAATATTAGTTCTTAATAGTTACAGGAAGTGTTGAGTGTCAGCTGACACAAAATATTGGCAAATTTGAACCAAAAAGAATAAATTAAAACATGAAAATGGCATTTTTTTTTTGTTAAAAAGGCAAACTCAGAGCAACTGAGCGATGAGTATGGCATGACTATGGTGTTGCACTGAAGGAATGAATGCTGTAGGAATGTAGATTGAATTTACCATATCAGCCGAGTCATTTCACCCCCCCACGTTTGTCTTTTTACGCTGCCTTTATTGGGGACCCAGCACGCCAAGGCATTGTTTGAAGAGCTTTTACTTGAGAATGTACAGGATGTGTGTAAGCCCTTTTTGCAGTCATTTGCATGCATCAGTTCCCAGCGCTCTGCATAGCCCGTGACACAGCGCAGACAGCTGGCATGACAGAAGGTGCCGAACTGGGGGGGATGATACAAATTGCCTTCATTTTCTTAGAGTGCAACCTCTTCAGGGAACACCGATGAACGTTACACAACTGCAACAAATCTGCAACTCCGGAAAATAATGACTCGCATGAGAGCCAATGAAGTGAAGTCAGAGAGAGAAAGAGATTGTGTTGAAGTTCTTTATGTCCCGGGCAACATTTTCAATTTCCCCCCAGACAATAATGTCTCTGGGATAACAGTCCATAGAAAATACTAAGAAGGATGGACGTAAAAACAAAAAGAGGCTAAATAAAGATCACAATAGGGCCACAATAAAGGGATCAGTTCCCCCATTCTCGTGTAAAAGAAGTCTCTTTCATCTTATGGCTGGAATGCCCACAATGCACTGTTGTAAATGAACAACACTTCAGCAGGAAGAGAACAAATCAAGCGCAATTCCTGGGAGAGGACGTTTTTGCAAACAAATGGGATGGTTAATTGGTGCTTTGGGTGCGTTAGGGTCTGCATGGTTGTGTGTGTGTGTCACCAAAAATCGAAAGCCGTAATTTAAATGAAGTTGTGGATTTCTCTCCTCTGCGAAACCCTGCGATTTGAGGTAGGATTTGAGTGGAAAACAAGCAGTCGGTCTCTCAGGAAGCCCACTGTGTGTAATTGTGAAGCACTCCACTGTACAGTGCCTCCAAGCATGTTTACTCTAAAGAGGGGGGGAGAAAGAAACCACAGAGGCTGTTGAAAAAGTAGCTGCTTAAGTGAAAACGACTTCTCAAATCCCATGAATAAACTGTTAAGTCTCCAGACTGCAAACAAGCCGCTGGTAGATAAATGGCTGCAGATCGCCAAGATAATAGAGACAGAAAATGGCGACTAGTTTGCCTGGAGGCAGGGGAAAGCAAAGCATCAGCAGAGGGGCTTTGGTTCAGTACACGGCGGGAGTGACCAAAATTAAATGAACTTTCTCAGAGTGCAAAGTGGGTAGCGTGGCGGGGAGGGGGGGTTGCACATTTGTATAAAGACCTGTATTATTCACACACCTAAAAAGCTGTCGAACGGGTGTGCCGTGCTTTAGAAATGGCACAATGCTTGCGAGCCTAATCCGGTGTGGCTCGGGGGCCCTCCGACTTGAGGAGAACTTATATCTGATCTTCACGGTAAAGCGGAGGTGGGTCTCCAGAGTCCCGTTTCCCCACTTCTCCATTATTAGCTCTGCCAGCCAAAGAGATATTGTGCTCGGTGACAAATGGGAGAGGAGCGCGAGGGCGCAGACAGTGCGGGGGAGGTCCCCCTCCATCTTCACCGCTGCTTCTCCAGCCCTCCACTCCACACCTCCTCTCTCGCGATGCCGCCATGTCCTCCCCGATAACCATAATTGTGTTTTAAAGGCCCTGATTAAATTTCCCAGTCTCGAATGATATTGTTTTGCGATGAATCCTTATGAAAAATGCTTCGCGTTAGGAGATTATGGAGGCTGTGTAGGTGCCGGAAGAGGCAGCCGAAAGGTGGAGGCGGAGATGACATTCATTTTTTTTCTTCTTTTTTTTTTTTTTTTTACTTTTAAAGATTCAATGGATGCTAAATTAATCCCTGCCGTCTTTTCCTCCACCCGTCTGTCACCCTCCCTCCCCGTGTGACAAACACACATAGACATAAACGCTCCCTTTCTACTTTACGGTTCCTTTGCTCCATTTCCTTCCCTTCCCAACAAACACCCACAGGTTACACAGCCATCATGAGGAGCAGAAGTTTGGCTCGGACCTAATAAAAAAAAGAAAGCCAGCAAAATGTTTTTTAAAAAGTGTCAAACTCTAAACTTTTGTCTCATCTCTACTATCGTAACGGAAGTCTCCCATCTGAGTGTCACAGTACCTCCGGCGGAGGCCGATTTTTTTCTTCTATTTTTTAGAGGTGACACAAAATGCAATCAGGGCGAATGAGAAGCCAGCAAATTCAATAATGGAGGCAAATGAAAATGGAACTGGAGACTCTGCACTTAAGGCGGGATGGGCTCACAGCCCTAATAAGCCCTCTTCTGTCACCGCTTCCCTGCATCTAAATGAACCAGAGGCCCTCCAATCAGCGCGGGCAAACAAAAGAGCCAGCCAAAGAGATGAGGGCACCGCTGAATGCTGAGCAGGGCAACGAGCGGCGACGACCCACGCTACTGCGCGCGTGCCGGTGGGGAGATTAGCGGAGATTTGTGCGAGAAGTAGAATCAAATGTTTCTTTACAAGCACTTTCATTTCCACTTTTGAAAATCAATTATAATCCCTAGCGCCAAAAAATACACACAAATCTGCACAAAAAAAAAGTACTTTTACCGGTCATGTGTTTTTGAAGTTTCATGCTGAGCTTTTAATTAATAGGTCTCAGCGACCCAGAGGTCAAGCGACTCACTCATCAAAAAAATTTTTAGGTACAGTCTCAAAGTACAAACAACTGCGGAATTGCTGTCCCATGCTGTTTTTCGCTACAGCAGCGGTGATAGGTTTGTTTTACAGTGGAGTTACCCTGACGGTCTGCTCTGTTATTGTCCAGGAAAATAGTGTTTTGGTACAAATGCCCAAGCGGAAGAACATCAAACTCAAAATGTAGAAGGCGCTGTGAATGGATCAGAGGGGAGCCATCAGGACAGTAAAACTGCTGAGGAGCTGAGCGTGTAACTTGAAATGTGGGCTGTGATTAAATGTCCAGGAAAGGTGCGGTGTGCGGTTGCAGCGAGCACAAGCATACACACACAAACACGGCGTGCATTTTGCAATTCAAATTCGACTCATTACATATTTTCATGGAGCAAAATGCTTAAAGAAGTGTTGAAAACAGAGCTAGACCCTCTACATTAAAATTGACACCTACAATGGGCTAAATGGGCAATTTGTCACTTTCTGGCACAGAGCTGCAGCACTCATCCCTTCACTTGGGTAATTTGGGACACACCGACACGGACACACACACACACACACACACACCAGCAAATCAACTATGACCAGCAAATTGCCTCCATCTGGTTCTACAGTGTATTTAGCGTGCGGCCTGGTGAGCCGGTCCAGCTCCACTCCTCCCCATTGCCGATGCTCGACTCTCTAATGGTTTTGCAGGTTTTTCTTTGAGGGGGGGGTCTCGCAGTAGATCTCAAGAACAGAATAATGAACCCCAAAAACACACACAATAGTCTGGTCATAATAAATTCTAATGTCCTGAAAAATGAATTCAGCTCCAATGAGCTATAGTCTGATGACGTCATGGCCATTTGATTTGATTAAGTGGGATTTCCAAGGACTGTTGAGTGGAAATGCAGACTTCATCACCCACCACCTTCACTCCGAGCAGTTTGAGCCAGATTAGGAAAGTTGTCTCTGCGAAATATATTGTTGGGCACAATGTTAAAGGGCGTCTGACCTTAACTTTTCACAGTACAATTATTACATTTATGGTATATTCAGCTTATTTACTTATATATTCATATAAATTATATATTTGATAATTCGTTGCATTTGTCCCCTTGTCCCCCATTTGTCACCATACATTTGGCGCATCATTGTAAGTTGTTGACATTAATAGAAGTGATTACTGACTTCCTAGCTACCCCATGCTAAGCCCCTAAAGACATGATTGGATGTTGGGTGACAGGGGAGGTTCAGGGGGAGGCTTTCCACCTGCTACCTTACACAGTGTTACGGACTGAGGGCCATTTTCTATCAGGTGTACAGGCAGCTCAGTTAGCCGGGGTCAGCTTGTGTCAGCCAGTAGATGTGAACCCTAGCATCAAAAGAACGGTGCACAGGGCAGCACACACCGCCCCGGGGGGGACTATTACCATTCCATTAGAGATCCTTCCAGACATGCCTTAGTCACTAATGGAGACAAACCCGAAGCCCCCAGGGTGTCCTCGTCAAAGGGTTTAAAACAAAAAGCACCAACGGCAGCGCGGCACTGACAGCACTACACTGATGTAACGTAGCACGGGCATGCATGACAATGACTTCTGGGTGCAAGAGTGTAAAAAGGGAAATAAAGAGATGAGAAAATAAAGTGTGGAGTCAGACATGGCATCCCATCGTGCGTCTGCATGTCAATGAATGTCACCTTTCTTTAACGAGACGTGCCTCGCTGTGTTTCCCTGTCTGTGTCTTTCAGAAGAAGCCGAGCAACAACAGGTAGAGCAGCTTATTTTCTTTGGCTTTGCAACTGGGAGTACCTAGAAATGTGCAAGAAAGACATGATGGCTTAACACAAAAGTTCATCTGAGAAACGTCTTTGGGTTGCATTACATTACTTTCTTAGTTATTTTGTGTTTTTTCAAAAAGGAATGCTGGTGCTTTGGTGTTCCTGCACTACAGAAAAAAAGGGGTTAAAGATGAGAGAAACAAAAAAAAAAGCGAAACTTTATTTCACAAGCAGACTGAGGGGCTCGCTCGCCTCGCACATCCACGACTGCAGCACTTTCTGGAGTAGAAGAGCAGCGTTTGAAGCTGGGAGATATGTTTTAATCATTTGGCGCCTTAATGATGACACTGAATTCATTATTAATGGGCCCCATCCCTCTCCTCTCCCTCTTCCACATAAAAGTCCAGAGTGAGAGTGGGTATTAGCATTAGCCGCTTTTGCTCTATTTGATCTTTCTGTAATTACACCACTTTTTGGAGATCAGACCACAAGCTTTATTTTAGATAAAGAGGCCCTGGAAGTATTTATTTCTTCTATACAAATTCCACACACAATTACCATGGTTACTTTTTAGCCCCGTCTCTTCGTTACAAGGAGGGAATCTGGAATTCTTCTTTGTTTTTTACATTTTAAAATTCAAAACATTTACTTGAGACAATTGGTGGGGATATATAAAACCATGCTGTATGTATGTCAGTGTGATCTACTCCTTAAACATGAAGAAAAATCTCCATTTGTTTCGCTGGTATCGCTGAGCATCCTAACTGTGAGCTGGTAAATCAATAGTCATGCTCCGAAAATGAGAATGCACATGGGGTTAATTATAATGAAGTCCATTAATCAATTCGTCTCAGCTGCAACTGCTGTTGGTAATTTGGCCTAAATGCATTCAAAATACTCGCAAAAATGCAGCAATTAGCGCGACAGCCGCGCTTAATGGTTCGCTTTAAATTGGGGGATGTTTTTGGGGTCGCTGGCAGGTTGTGAAACCACGGCAGTGTCGCTACAGTGCCAGTGAGCATTAAGGAAAGCAAAACAGGTGAGAGAGAGAGGCCGAGGGGTGACCGGAGAAAAAATGGGGATGGCGGAGCTGGTGCTTTGCTTTCAGTTCACGCGCACGCGCAGGGGGGGGGGGTGGGCACTGCTGCCAGATGGGAAGTTGGAGTCAGAGCTCTCTTTGGGGCCCGCTGAGCCATTTGGCCCGCATCCAAATGGGCAATTTCACAGGGTAGGAAAAACAAAAACGACAAAAAAAGCTCACAAACAAAGCAAAAGTTAAGCTAAGAAAGAGGGTGAAACTGGATGTGAACACCATTTCATACACGCCACCTCATCAGCTCTGAGAGTCTCGTGGTTCGTGGTTGCTGTTATCGCCACTGCAGCGCAGCATGGGATAATTAGCACTGCAGAGCCCATGTGTTGTGTGCTAGGTTATTAAGGCTTACAAAAAGCTGCAGGGGCACCAGAGGGGGGAGGCCGAATAAGTTGATATCAGGGGAGTTTCTTGAACACAGATTACTATACATCCCATACTATACTAGACTGCACAGCGGTGTGCATTCTGACTCCACGGCCAAATTGAATTCCATGCATTCGGTGGACTCCCACTGTGGAGTGAATCCACAGAGGGATGAGGCAGTGGGGAAGCTGTTGTTTAATGTATTGCGTGCAGCGAGGAATGCTGAGCACATTCTCACGCGGCCACGTACATCCCCTGCAAAATCAACTACGCGTGCATTTCTTCATACAATGAATCCAAGCAAATGTGCACGGTAGCTTCTGTGTCATCACCGGGAAGGGACAAATAATCTGCCGGCCTAGTTGTGAGCCTATTTAAAAGAGAGAATTCACTATATTTTCTTTCTTTTTTTTTGTTGTCCCAGGCAGAAGAGTGCAGGGAAGAGGAACAGCGCTGATCAATATGCACGGTTGCTGGCTTAATTACAGCGTCGAGGTGCACCGGGATCAGATGCCGTGGACGAAAGCCTGGCGATGTGAGGCACCCATCCTGAGGATGTGCTGCAACAGGAGATGTGCGGCCAGACAGGCAGGGGGGCCGGCCGAGAGTCGATCAAAACGGCCTCCAAAAGGTTTCAGGAAAATCAGAGACATTTAGAGATCTAGATTACACGTTGTGGACATAAACAATGTAAGGAATACCAAGATGCCTCACTTATATTTCCCCCCACACCGTTCCAGTTGCATACATAAAGAAAAACATCCAGATCTTTTTGCAACATTCACAGAATGACGAAGTGCGTCAATGCCTCGTTTCCCGGAAGCTCTTGAAGGACACTGATCGTGCAACATTTGAACCGAGAGAAAACAAAACACCTTGGAGCACAGATGAGCACAGTCAAGCAAGAAAGGGTTGCACCAAAAACATGGCAACACATCAAACACGCCACTAATGCTTTCAGTCCAAGTTATTCTGCAGAAAATAACGCATTAGTGCAGTTTGAGGAATGACAGAGAACAACCTCATAAGACATCCATGGAAGAAGGGACAAAAGAAAGTTACCTATCATGAGTCGGACAGCAATCTTGGGCCTCCCCTACTTTGTAGGAGTAGACCAAGTGGAAGGCGCCCTCCTGCTTTACCAGCTTAGGGTGTCAGCGTGCCCTTAAAACTCCCAGGAGTCCTTTATCGCCATGTTCAGACTCCATAAAACACTGCTTATTACACTAAATCTGTCATGTGCTTTAGTATGGATCACAGTTTGATCCCCCGCCATCAATCAGAAAAACACTACGGCAAAGTTAATGGCATCAGAGCCCGGGATGAATCTCTGCCGGCCGACTTTCTCAACACTGATGGTTTTAACTCATTGCCGCGTGGACGCCCCGAGATTTTATATGGGCTTGATTCTCGCCCCCCCAAAAAGTTACAAAGGGTGGTCAAGGACTGCAAGACACACGACTTCTGTTTTACAGTGAAATTCATTTGGTTCCTCTGTGAAACATTTGACACAAAATTGGCCGCAGGAGGAGGGCAGGATGGATGTAGGATGGATTGCAGTGCCCACCGGAGAGCGGTGTAAAGCGGGCAGATCGATGCCAGAGAAGACGCCTCGGGCAAAAATACAACAAAGGGGGGGACGCAGCCGAGGCGTTCTGGTGCCTTGGCAGTTTAGGGCACATGCAGCCCCACGCGGTGGGTCCACGGCGGGATTGAGCCCGGTTTGTTACCCTTTCCTTGTCTCATCCTGTCACAGTCTCCTCTGCAAAATCAGAACAAATTATAAAAGGTGCTACATGTAGCAGTTTTCACCTTACTAGACAATCACAAGCGAACAAATTACTTCCGACACCTTGGTATGAGCAAATTGTCAGGAGGATTGGCAGCTTCTCGAGCATTCGTCTTTGTTCTTTGGCTGTGCTTTTAGAGGACATACGCGTTGGACATGATTTTTTTTTTTTTTCCCATTGGCCATTTTGCAAGATGCTCTAAAAGATTAAGCTCCATCCGTGCTGGAAGAACAGAGCTCTTTCCCTGTTCTTCCTGCCATGAATAAATCCAGTGAATTTCCCTCCAAAATCCGACAAAAGGCTGCGTAGAGACTCAAATTAAGCGTCCCAATCTCTGCTTCATCGTCCTGTCGACAAGTAATTAACAAACATGTCCAATGTGGTAAGTAATGAGAGGAGTAGAGGGATATAGCATGAAAACAAGGTGATTGAGACAACACGCTTTCTTTTCCTCCAAGTCCAAAAGCTCTTCCTTGACTCTCGCTCTCTCTCTCAGTGATGTTCAAACATTCAGTACATCCCTTCAATCCCTACAGCCTTGGACACGTCAACTTTTCATGGACCTCTATTTCATATCACAGCTTCTCTCTGTTTACCATCTTCCCTGCCACTCCAAGACAGTATGGCATCAAAATAAAACTGTATGAGAAAATAAGTGACCCTGACCGAGCTCCACTGCTTCTCCTCAAGATTGCATGTGACAGTTTTCCCTCAAGCCAGAGCTTCTCCTACGACAGGCTTGTGTTTTTCTCCCGGAGCGATGGTAATGCTGCCGCCCAGACGGGCGACCAAAAAAAAGGCAACACCTGACTCCTGACGGGCAGGAGGAGTGAACCTTTTAAGCGGCTCAATCTGTGAGAATTACATGTAGGATTTATACAGTTATCTCGAGATAGCAGAGAGAGAGGAGATGTGAAGACAGTGAAGCAGGCACTCGAAAGGAAGATTTTAAAGCCTGCAACAGATGATAGTGTTTGCTGCTGTTATTCTGACAGGAGCTGGAAGGTTACTCCACCACTGGGTAACGGCAGAAATGGCAAAGGTCCACTGATGCAGAGGCCATGACTCAAAGGTCTGATACCAAGATAAAGTTAACCCAGACAAAAGCTACCCTTTACAAATGTAGTCCACTTCAGTGTATGATAAGCTGTTACATAAAACATAGCACAACCACTTTCAAAATCTTAGTCCATGAAGAAAGCTTATTCGTGAGTGTGTAAACAAAAATGTAATGAATGGGAGAAACAGGCCTCTTTTCGCAGACATTTGATCTCTCTATATAGCAACAGAGACGATAATTTGCCAGAGTAGCGGATACGTGGCTTCAAAAGTTGAGTTCCAATTTTGTGACTTAATTAAAAAGGCTCTATTAACGCTGTACATGTGGGTGTGAAAACAAGTCAAACACAAGCATTTTCAGGGAAGGAAATGGCAATGTTTTTTTTTTTGCAGGGTGCTGAAAAAATGGATCTCTAATGAAACATTGCTGCATTTTCCCTTATAATTAACGCAAACCGCCCTCCTTCAAGTGAAACAAGCGAGAAAAGTTTCACTCCGGCAGGCCGTTAACTGTTGCGACAATCGTGAAATCACTCGAACCTGTGAGGTTGCGCAGGCCCAGCTGCCTCAGGCCGTAGTACCCGTCCCGCCTGTAGTTGAGGAAGATGGCCAGAGAGTAGCGACCCTCGTACAGCTTGGTGCCGCGGACGATCCGCAGGTTCTCCAGCGGCAGGTAGTCGAACTGGTTGAGAGCCACCAACACGTAGCCGGTCACTTCTCTGATTGACTGCATGACAAAAAACAGAAGAATATATTGAATATGTAAAGTGAGGCTCAGATTCTTGATGTTGAGGCAAGTAAATATAATAAACAATGGAAAACAGATGTAGAAAGTAATGCCCCTTCAATTAATGTTCGCCTTTGTATTAACTGTCAGTCTTTTCCCAACCATAGCCAGTTGTTTTTGATTGCTTAACCCTTACCAGAAGTTACTTGCTAAAACCACAATCATTCCATACTTTGACCACTCTACTGTTGTTGCAAAGTGATAATTATGGAGCAATCCAAATGTAATCCGTGGTTTTGCAGAACCGTCGAACATGGACCTTATTGTCTGGTGATAAAATAAACAAAAAACCCAAAACTCTTTCTGGGAAATGATGATGTAATTTCAGTCTGGCATCTAAATAGTGGGTTTGAACTAAACCGAATACTTTATCCACCACAACCTCCAACTCTTCATTTCTTCAACGCCAAACCGCCTGTTTTTTTTGGCCGTGTCCGCCTCATGGAACAGTCGGTAATTCATTCCTCTCAGTTTCTGTGCATGGAGCATGTTATTTGCATATTTTAAATGTCAAGCTCATGAAAGATTTGGACATGGAGCCCAAAGTGGTTCAAATGTCAATCGCAGACTGATTGCACCCCTCTGATTACGTTCTCTCAGCTGTTTTTTTTAAGGCTTGAGAGGTCCGTGATACGAGCAAATATGACATTTGTAGAGCCAATAAGCAATCCCACCTTTCAGAACAATATTTTTAAATCCAAATGAAGTACATTCGTGTTTGATTTTATGCCCTGTAGGTGTTAAAGGCATATTCATGGGGAAACTCTCAGTCAGGTGTGAATGGATTCACCAGAGATCTCAAACTAAGAGAAGATTTGGTGGCAGTTCAAGCTTAAAGGGCTTGGCTGAATGCCTGACTCACTCACACTCACACACACACACACACACACACACACACACACACACACACACACACATAAAACACAGAAATAGAGAGCTTGATTGTGCCGAGTGCCTTGCTGAAGAACATGGCAGACCTCAGCTATCTGCCTCATTGTGCATCAACTGACCTTCTCTAAAGCCACAAAAAAATCTGGCTGATTACCTCGGTGTCATTCACTTGATGAGGCCAATTAATTCAACCGCAGAGTCGGGCTGAAGGACGGGGGCCCAGGGAGAGAACCTTTGAACGTCTTTTGTCAGAATTCTCAAGAGAAAGTATTCGTCCTCATGTCGCGGCGATCGCTTAATAAGAAATAAAAAACACACAGCAGCGTGTCGTTACATCAACAGATAACAGTCCAACAGAAGAAAGCTGAGAAATAAGCTCTTTTAGCTGACATCCACATCCATCATTCTGGCAGCGTAGTCTTCGCATACGGCATCGTTGCCACATAACTTGATGTGTGTGTGTCCATGTGTGTGTGTGTGTGTCTTCTAAAACATAACTTATTCCCTTGCTGCAACAACACCCTCTATGTGGCCATGCAATATTCATCGGAGTGCCTCAAACAGCAGCCTGAGTTTCCTTACAAAGACTCACAAGCACACGTGCGGCTTTTGTTAAATGTCACACTTACACATTTTACTGACCACCACTGACAGGCCTAATTACAACTCTACATTTAAAAGTGTGTGTGTGTGGGGGGGGGGGGGGGGGGGGGGGGGGGTGGGGGGG
>NW_022280042.1:5764746-5815719 GCF_004355925.1 Anarrhichthys ocellatus
GGGGGGGGGGTAGATATGATTACATGGTTGTACAATACAATGGCAGGCTTGGTTTGAAGCGGTTTGCTCTTTCTTTTTCTTCAGGTTTTGGCGGCACACACACACTGTCGACCGCCACTTGTTTTCACGTGTGCAGGCAAGAGGCGTCACCAGGAGGGTGTCAAATATATTATCTCCCCTCTAGCTTCCTGTTTCCTCTGCACACAGCCCTGTCTCCTGCACAATGTCGTTCCCATTCCACTAAACTTCACTCTCAATTACGTTTCAAGGGGGATGTATTTCCACCCAGAATACAGTCTAAGTTCGTGCAGCAACAAGGATATGATCCCTCACCGGCTTCCCACAAGTGGACGCAACAGAGTTTTGGGATTTGTTGCTTAAAGCAGAAACACTGTCATGCCTTCAAACACTCTTTAGACATATTATTAAAGTCCAGGGTATAAATGGAAAGGCTTATGAAGCAGCTACGGAGACATCCTAATGACCAGAGACAGGCCAGATGATTGGTTGGGAGGGAGGGACGGAATGAGCAGTGTGGGGTTGGATTGGCTGCTGACCCCTGGGGGACGCTTAGTGGAGACTGACAGTCAGGCCACCGCATGTGGAGGGCCTGCGTTTCAGGATAATAGCCGGTAACCGAGATTCGCTTCTATATCGAGCGCTCTGCATACGCGCCTGCACCTGCTGAGTTGGCGTATTGTAGCGCTAACACAATAGGAAGGAAAGAGACACTGGAGGTGCTTATTAGCAAGATTACAATGTGTCAATCACCTGTGGAGTGAAGGAACAACATAATAAAAGAGGAGTAGGATTCATTTCAGCCGAGGCTTTGATTAGCATACTTATTGCAAAGAGGGTTTCTATTGTGAGGAACTCCACCGCCTGTCAAAACCCCCTCGGTGAAATCACTCTCTGTCATATGTTTTGTGATTTCTTTTTTTTTTGTCAGGTTTGTTTGAGAGTTAGCAGGTTGTGCAACTTTATGCAACTCCGTGCAACTTGTGACTCAGCCTCTAAAAATAAAGTGCACAGAACAGGCCTTCTCCTTCTTCTCCAGGGACGTTGTTGATCCGGCCCCGTGGTTGGAAGTCGTGCCGTTTCATCACTCCGACCCCGCCGTGGCCCCCCGTGTTTACTGCTCGGGGGCCGGGGTGCCTCGATATATATCATTAGCTCCGTCATAACCCCGGGAAGCCTGCCAGGGGCGCTATGACTGGGAATCGGGGGGGGGGGGGGGACCCGACCCAGCTGTAGGCATGCACTCGGCTTCTGGCAGACTCCACAGTGCTTCCACTGTGCCCCCTTCTCCCTGCCAACCTCCGGGACGCGCTGGCAAAACCAAAGAAAAACTGTTTCCTTGTTGCTTAGCGACCGAAGGAAACCCTTCCAGCGGGAGCAAGGGAGAGAGCAGGCGGAAGAAAGTGGAGAGAAAAGAAAAAAACAAGTCTTAGAAAGTCTTTGTTGTAATTTACCTAATTAAATTAAAGGATTACTCTGCCCTTTCTCAGTCATTTTCTTTCCCTTTTTACACTATTTCATTTCCCTCCGTTGCCATCAAATTGGTTTCTTTTTTCTTTTTCTGAAAGCTCTCTAAATCAATATTTATGTGCATTCCTCGGTATGCTGGAGGAGGAGGGAGGAAGCAGGGAGACAAGAAGGGAGGCGAGGTCCGGAGGGGAAGTGCACACAAACACCTGCATTTCCCCTCCGCGTCGACTGCGCTCCGTTTCAGAATCACAAATACAGAAGCTGAAGGATGCCGCTCGGAGAAGCTGCCCACCGCTGACTTGTGGGTGTTGTGCTCAGACTAAACAAGGGGGACAGCCCCCTTTGAATTTCCTCCAAAACACTCCTAACAAGGTGATCGTGAGGACTAATTTAAACCAACAAGGTGCAGGAACCATCGATCGCTCGAACACACACCTCATTCCCATCATCCTCTAAAAATGCGACACTAAAGTCCAAAAGTGGCTCAAAAAGGAATCTTTTGATTGCAGCTTGAGTGTTTTCTCTCTTGTGAGAGCCACAAAGGGTTTGTGCAGAAATTCACACACACACACGCACACATGCAAGCCTCAGATGTTCCAATAACCCCCACCTACGCAGGGAAGAGAACGCCGCCACGAGGCACAGACAAGAGTCGGTCGACATAGGTCAACTACCCGTGATGCATTGCAAGTTTAACGTTTCCTCTCGCGCTTTTCTCCATCAATCGCAGGCAATTAGCGGCCTAGCGCGGAGCACTCAGTCAAGCAGAATGCTATATGTGGTCCCGGCAGGCTTGTTTCCTTTTCTTGTTAAACGCTTCACCTCAGGGGCGATGCGCGAGTTTCACATGTTGGGAAATTGCTCTTTGCATCTGCGGGATACATCGCATCGAGGGCAAGGCTGGGGAGCCAAAAGTGCTTTATCTACTCCACACAACATAATCAAGATAGAAGGCGGCTGTGCTGTCTTGGAAACAGAAAGGAAGCTGTGAGTTGCATGCGCTCGGGCACCTGTAACCCTTCCAGATATGTGGAAATGTTTTCAGAGTCTTGCAGAGACACACTCGCGCGGTAATTCTGACTACGAAGGATGAATATTTGTATTGAAATGAAGCATAAATTATCTCGCAAAGTAAAGAGTTATGAATCGAGACCTAATTCAGCACCAGATGGTGAGAGTAGAAGCATAAGAGGTGAATACTAAAGCCGGATTAAAGATGTTAAAAACACAGTGACTAGTGGCTTGCCAGCATTCAGGATCCTCCAATTATAACTCAAATACGCCTCAACAGACACTTATGTGAGCTAATTCACCAAACTGTGTGATGTTTTTAGGCTAATAGCCTGTGTGTCTACCATCATTTTTTACTTACTTTGCAGATGCTCGGGGAAACCTTGCCAACGCAGCCGATAGATTTGCATACAAATTTCGTAATTTTCCCCCAAGATTCGCCTTTGGGCTTCATCCCAGATTCAGAAGGAAAAACGCTGCATTAGAGAATTTAAGTGGACGAATTAAGAGAGATTTGCTTGCACGTTCTGAATCTCGATACCTGAATATTACATGTATTATGAATCGCCTTTTATTTCACCGACTGGAACAACCTAATTTGATCTTTTTGTTCCCCCTCTTAATGCGGCACATTGGTCAACATTCAAGAGGATCACGGTGAAGACATTCAAAGTGAATGTAAGATGAATAAAAAAAGTCATCTTTGAGGCCACGAAACCTGACTTATTTACTCCAAGATAGAAAAGATATTGTGCATAAAGAAGTAAGGAGCAGCAATGGTTGCTCATACAGGGGTCTGGACCCCCTCCAAAGGTCCCTATGTAGATACGAAGGGCTCATTCGAAGCCGAAAACACAACAATTCTTAGTTTCAGATGATTATTGACTTAATGAAAACATAATATCATCTTCCATTTCTGCTAATAGATCCCCAGACGGGTAAAACCAATGAAAAGGTAAACCTGAAGAAAAGATGGAGAATGAAAGCAGACTGAATTGGACAATCTATGACAAGAAGCACTGAAGCTCAAACGCTCATATTGATTTAATTTGGCACCCATCTGTACGTCTCACTATCACGACCTAAATAAACGGTTTTGTCTAGATTTGTGCTTTGCTGTGATCCAACGCGATGCTACCGAGGGCTCTCTCCAAGTAGGTTTGTATCCACCGTGGAGTTAATTCTCTCTTGTTTATTTTCTAAAATGTAATCTACTCTGGTCTCTCTCTGACAGTTTGCTTTCATCAGGCTAAGCCGATTTGGTTAGACTCTTAAACAACTTCAGTGGGGTGAAGCCGCTATATCTTAAAGAATACACGCCTTTGTTATCTCAAAATAATGAGGTATTTAAGTCACGCTCATGAGAAAACAACGTTTGATACCTCGAGATAACGATGTAATTCAATTGTTATCGCGGGATAGCAAACATAAGCACTACAAACGGCTAAGTTGCCGTGTTGAGATAATGAGATAGTTAGGACATGACCACGTGAAAACAGTTTGATATCTCGAGATAATGACACAGATAACTCACAATCTCGACACTGCACGCCCCAAAAAATTGTGGGAGGCAAATGCTAGACAGCGAGAGTAAAAAAAAAAAACGGCACCGCGGACGGAAAATGTTTGGAAAGTATAAGAGGATGAAGAAGGACAAGAGAGGAGTTTAGGGTCAGGAGGTGCAGTGTAGTGGGGGCATTTGCAGGAAGTGCACAATGATAAGGGGGAAGGGAAGTGGAGCACAGGGGAGATTCATTTCAAAGCATAATTAATAGTGCACCTGTTCCTGTCATCTGGATGAGTGAGAGCCGAAATGAGGTGGATGGTGCGAAGGAGCAAGAGGAGGAGGAAGGAGGAAGAAGAGGAGGGGGGAAAGAAGAAGGCATAATGCAAGGTAAAAAGTATAATGACACTATTATAAAATACAAGAGATGGGACACATATTATGGTGATTATGGCTCATTTCCATACATATAGAGCACTCTGCCAGTGAGTCAAGGAGAGTGCAGCAGCGCATGTCAGCGGCAACACTGGCGGCTCTCAACAGTTTGATCCAACTGGAGCGCCGGCGCTATCTGACTCCTCCACGCGGCAGCAAAGTTAATGGGCGGGCAGGGACCTGTTTACCAATTCGCTTCAATGGGCTCCATAAGAGCGGTATATGCACTCCTTCACCTCGTGCGACTGTTTGGCTGCTAAGTATGCCGAGAGCACTCGGGTATGACATTCAAGATTTTGAGAAATCCTGTTTTAAAAATAAAAAATAAAAAAAATCAAGGCCTTTGAGAGAAGGGCCATTGACTTTGAAATAAATGAAAATCCAGCTGCATGAAATGTCACCGTGGAGTTGACTGAGTCATTCAGCACAGGTATTTGCTCAGAGCATGGGAGATTTCTTTTTGTGCGAAACATCTCGAGTTTTGTTGAAGGCACCCTGAGGTGCTCCACTGAGATGAATCAACAGGGTGAAAAGTGTGCAGGTGTGTGTGTGCGTATGTGTGTGTGTGTGGGGCTCACATCAAAACGGAAACCACTTCAAATGGGAACGAGCGAGCGTTTTGAACCCACACACCACTTTTCATGTCGGTGGCGCGCATGCTGTTTGAAATCCACTCCCTTTAAAGGTATTTCAGCTTCTCCACCTGCACTTTAGGGAAAAAGGGAAAAGTTAATTTCTTGCTCGGCTCAATCAAAAGACTTCAGTCGGACGGGCTTTCAGTGGAGGAGCATCGACTCTCGCTGTTAAGCCGGGATTGTGAAAAAAATACTAGTTTTCATCTAAGTTGGAAGAAGTTTAGTGATTTGTATTATTTATTAAATAATAAAAGTCTGGAGCTCACTCATCATTTTCTTATTTTAGATGTTAAGTAAAGAGAGGAGACCAAATATGATGGTACAAAAGGAAAGGAAATGAACTTTCCAAGTGCAATTTCCTTAAGTTATTACATTTTTTAAACAAAATGTAATAACTTTGATTCATACATGCAATGAAGTCTGTGAAAAACACAAGTTATATATATATATATATATATATATATATATTCCTTATGTTGGATCACAATACCCAGGTTGCTACTGGACATGTTGAAAGGCAAGTTCTCAGATTCAGACATGTTTCAGTTTCAATACTGCCAGCTTGCGTTGACAATGACTTTGGGATGACACAGTGGAATGTGTGTGTGTGTGTGTGTGTGTGTGTGTGTGTGTGGATATCCAGGGGTGTGCTTCCAGCAGCTGCTGTGCTACTGGCTTTCGGCGCTGATATTTATTGTCTTGGACAGCCCGACAATCTCATATGAGCCCGTTTCATGAGCGGCGTCCGTGAGGCGTCTGTGTTGTCAAGACGCATTTACAGTAAAGACCCTGACTCTGAAATCAAAATTACCAAAGGGGAAAGTTTGCCGCACATTAGCCAGCCAAACTACAACAGTGACAGCGTGGTACAGTATCTGATCCTTGAGCCGCAGTGAAAACACTAATACATAACTCATGAGGCAGGGCTGTTGTAGCATCCCAGCAACAGTCGCGTGGCGTATCGCATTATGCTGTAGCCTTTGGGGACCCTACATAATGCAGTTATGTGACAAAGCTAGTGCACGTCAGCCACAGGCTGGCTTCTGCTCGCTTGACAGTAGCTATAGTGGGAAGAAAAAAAAAAAAAGTGAGCGGCATGTTATCTCCTATAGCACCTAGCTCCTGTATCTCATGGTTAAGACGCTCATTATTCATGGTCATCCCAGTTTAGGACAGAGATTTTGAGAGGTGGCAGGGTCCCTGAGGGGAGAGGAGGGGCCCCCCGACGACTCCAGGGAGAGCGGGAGGAAGGGGGGGAGCTGAGCGGCCTTCGAGAACCAATGTCAGTCCACTTCTCTGGGGAAGAAAAGGTGCTTAGCGGCCCCGTCCAAGTGATTGATGATCGGGCCCCGGCGCAGAGATGGGATGCAGCCATCAGGAGGCAATGCGAGACTTTGCTCGGACGATCAATTAATGGCGATGGGAATAGACGACAAATACGTATGAATTCAAACACTACTTTTCTTTCTCACATACACCACACGGTAGAAGACTGCAGATATATTGCAGCCAGGTAACCAGGCAGCTGTGGGACTGATTACAACCATGTCAGATTTGATCTGTCTCGTTTCTTTATAAAGCGTGGGCATGTGTGTATGTATGTGTGTGTGTGTGTGTGTGTGTGTGTGTGTGTGCGTGTATTGGTTAGGGAGTGTATTTGTCAGCCATTTTGCCTCAGCAGAAAATTATGGCATGTGGCATCATCAGCAGTTATGAAGCACACCACTTTTCGGCGGTAAACTCCTTCATTACCCTGAAATCAAATTCCCCTAATCAGAGATGGATGTCCTGATTTGTGGCAGCAAGAGGTGTGTGTGTGTGTGTGTGTGTGTGTGTGTGTGTGTGGATATGTGTACGTTACAGGCGCATCCATGCATGCACACGCGGGTGGGTTTTGCAATATCAATCAAATTGACTACATAATGAAATCACACTTGAAAAAATGACAGTTACAACACAAAGATGGCTCAATTTGGTTGCATCACGCAGCTTGGTTGAGGCCCGATACACCCGGCTGAGTGAAAAGACGGAATGCAACCTTTTACAATCGTCTGAAGCCAAGTGGTTTCTGCTTCCCAGCCTGTGCATATGCGATGATATCTTAGCCCATCAGCAATTACAAAAAAATAATTTCCTTTCTCCATATGGGGGGCGGTAAAGCTCATCACTATGGCGGCCATTTTTTTATTTTTATAGCTTCATTCAGACGTATTCAGGATCTCCGACACTCTGATGGATGCTCTGAGTACGGTGACATAACACTACAGTCCTACGTATATTTACTCTGTTTCATACAGACTTCTATTAAAGCCAGCATAACGGACACATTCAAGGATGTGGTTTCTGTTTTGAAAAATCAGAAACCGAACGTTGCTTTTTTTGGCCGTGTAATATTTGCGCTTTGTGTTAAACATTCATTGTTCCCTTTTTTAACCACAGATATGCAATCCTATGTTTTCAGGCTCGTTTTTGGCTTCTCTCTCAATAACGTATTGAAGAGCTGAGTGATACATGTCTGCAGTGTTCTGTTCTGTTCAGCTCTCGGGCTTTTTTTAGTTGCAATCCCAGCTGGATCAGAAGCAGAGAGAGAGAGCGAAAAGCCGCCTCGCAAAAAAATAAATAAACAGCACTAAAATGTAATATTATCTGTAAAATAATGTTTTCAAACTTTGTGATGAGATTTTTTGTTTCCTGAAACAAAGAGGCTTTTCACACGGTGGGTTCCAGCCATCCGCGAGCATCCAGCAGCAGAGCGGATTACTGAGTAGAGGATACGTTTTCTGACAGTATACGTAACCAACTCCTGAGATGAGTGCGTTCTATCTGCGTACATATTTCTAGAATGTACGATACACTATGTGATAATAAAGGGCGTGGACTTGACAGTCCCCATGAGTTCCACCGACGCGTGCTACAGATCTGCAGCTGTCCCCGCTCAGTCCTGGTTCTCCTGTGCCTCCCTTCCCTCCAACTGGCCCCGGCTATGACCTGGGCCTCCAGGAGCGTGGTGTTGGCTCCCAGGAAGCGGGCGGTTAGCTCCAGGCCCCCGTAGCCAGAGATGGACCCTTGCTGCCCAGCTGTAGCGTCCCTCCGTCTGCCGGCACACGCAGTGGGACTTTCTTCTTCATGCCAATATATTTGATAGTTGTTGAGATATTTCAGGCTGGACCAAAGCGGTGGACCAGAACCTTCCTCAAACATTTATTACAGTAGGCTATGCTTTGAATTTAAAGTTGGCTCCTCGAACATCTATTTCACCTTGTTTTTACTCTCCTTGTTCCTTTGATAAAATCGGGAAAAGTGGAAAAACGTTCACTGCTCTATACACAAACTTGAACAAAGGGTCGGTCAATTACCCTGCTAACACAAGCTGAAAAGAAGCCCACGGAGATAGGCACACAAAGACGTCATGTGTGGCATAATGCGTAAGTATCATACACACACGCGCTCACACACGCGGTGTAAATGTCGTTGAGGAACGCAATCCGCTCCCTCCGCTCAGCAAACTGTAGCAGCTGCATCTTTCCAAAGCCAGCTGTGAGAGGCAGATATTTCAAAAAGGCGTGGGGAGAAACAATTTACACCCATGAATTAATCCGCTGCACAGATGCATTTATGATAGACTTGAAATGGTGCCAAGAGGGGGAAGGCCGGGCGCTCGGAAATGGCACGACCGGTGACGCACACCACATGCACTGGGAGAAACTTTGAATCGCAGTAGCTGCACAACACCAGGCTGAATAAGAAGCACTAATGGAGGCAGGACAGCGATAGCAGACCGGTATTAAAGGTATACTACCGCTGATGACACGCTGGGTTTGTCCCGGCCCCTCACATTTGGGGTTTTTAGCACTTCAGTGCGCGTTCAAGCGCCACCTGGTCGGAAAGGCAAACGCATCCCACTTCTGAAAAATGCCAACACCCTGCAACACATGACCCGCACTTGATGCTCACTCCTCCTAATGCCATTTAGCAGTGGCATTTAGAGCTAAATGTGTTCCACCATCTATCAAAGTCTGCTGCGGTCCAGCTGTCGGTGGTTGTGCTCGCAGGAGCTGGTTTATATAAGCACGGTGAAGCCGTGAACATGAGTGTAGGATTTCTCATTTTATAATGTGTGATATGTATTATTGGATTGTTATTATAACGTGTAAGCGGCATTCTAATGTTGCAGCTGGTTTGCCTGGTAATAACTGGTATTAACTGATGATACAGTAATACCGGTGTGGCTGTTTTACGCTCAGAGAGCGGGAAACTAACTGGATTGCTTGTAGAGGAGAGAAATAAAGACACCGCAAGCGTTTTTATCCGTTCCTCTCGGCCCCCGTGCATCTCCCACCATAATTTGTGATAATGACGGCGTCCCAGCAGGGCCACTCTGCGCAGAGTGATTCTGAATTGATTCAGTGCATTAATTACGCCCCTGTTACGCTGGTGTCATGGACAATATTTTACAATTTGATAAGCAAAAAGACGAGCCGTGGGATCATTTTGATGAATTGCGAGGGTTTCCGGCCGCGGCGCGCTTTTATGGTCGTACCTTTTAATTTAACGGCAATCACTTTCCCCCCACCGCGCCGTGGAGGCAGCAAGACTTTAATTTCACCTCCGAGACCTCTGCTCTGCCGCGTCTGCTTTGATCAGGCTGACAAAAAAAATGGCGTGCAGCCATCCGCACACACCGACACGCAAACATGCAGACAGGAATGAGTGGGCAGGACAACCGGATCCCCGGATACAAGATGTGTGTGCTTGTGTGTAAATGCATATGTTTACATAATATATAAGAATATGTGAGTGTACAGGTATTCTGCTGCTCCGGCATCTCTGGACAGTTCTCTGGTGGAGCCACAGAGACACCCAGGAGCCCACTAATGAGCAGGAACCAGCCCCCCGAGGCCAAGAGACACCCCAACATCCAAACTGTGGGGCCGCAGCTCCCACAGGAGTCAGGTCTGCAGCACCACAGAGGAAAGACCTTTTGCTGCTTGGTGTTTATCCGTCACAGCACATAGACAATCACAACGACAGACGGGGGGGGGGATGACAGATCCGTCTGGGTTCACCTGTCAGCCATCCGGATGTTTTCGGTTGTTTGTTTTTGTCCCTCTGTATGGCTTGAGGGAAGACGGTGGTGGGTGCACAAACAGACGCACAAGTTGTAGCAGAAATGGTCGAATCTCTAAAAGGAAGTTTGTAACAATATCCTTATATATATTTAATTTGCCCTAGAGATAAATATGCTAGATATCAACAATAATCTAACAACATTTGGACTGTTTGAGGTTTTTTTCTTTTTCTCTGGTGTCTGCTTTTAGCCGTATCTAATAAAACACACAAGTTACCTCACTTCCCTTCTGGTTAACAAATAGCTCAACTGCTGGTTCTAAAAAATCTAAAGAAAAACAAATACAACAATGTAAAATGTTAAGTAGTATGTCTCTCGGACTTGGACACCTCCATTACCCCACAATTAACAGTATATGAGATACATCAGCGTTGTGCCACTGTGATCTGGCAGGGTGCTGGCTGGAGCGAGCAGGGTGCTAATTTTCCCAGCGTTAAGAGTTGTAATTATGCAGACGCTGCAGGGCGCCCACAAGGCGCGAACAGCCTCCCGTTCCAGGCGACAGTCCCAACCTTTTACGAGCTCCTCAACTGGTTCAGAGGCTAATGAAACTGTATGATTCACCCGGATCCGCACGCCCCTCTCCAACTGCCGCTCGGGATCACGGTGTCATTATTTTTGAAGAGGCCCCGTGACGGCCATTGTGCCGGGTGGAGCACAATTGTGCGCAGCCTTTCTGGAGAGCAGGAACAGAGGGACGGAGAGGAGCACTTGACGTCCTTGCTGGACTTGTCCTCTATACCTCTCTTTTTGTCTCCTGCAGCACAGAGCCAGATAACACAGAGACGGGCTCAGATCGTCATGGGGAACTAACAGGGAATATTCAACAACAATCAGAATCATGCAAAAACAATCTGGCTTTAAAACAACACGTTCCAATACGCTACATGGCGCAAAGTACACGAACACTGGGCCGTTAGAAGCGAGTCCAGGGGGACTGTTTAGTGGGCACGTTAATATGGTTTCTAGTTCCGCTAGTCCACCTCGGGGACATTCTTCCAAAACCAAAACCATGGGGCTTCATTTGCTGCCACAACAGCCTCCGGTCTACTTCCCACAAGATGTTGGACGTTGTCTGCGGGGATTCTGCTCCCATTCAGCCACAAGAGCCTCAATGAGGCCCAACACTAATGTTGGCTCACAAGGCCTGGCTCGCATTTGGCCAGCCCAAATCCTCCCAGAGGTGTCTGGTGGGTGGTGGGGTTGAAGTGTCTTTATGCATAGAGTGCATGAACAGCGGGTGAATGGAAAAAAAAATAAAACGACCCTGAAGGACAGACACGGTGCAGGACGTGTGACAGAGTGGAGTCTGAATTACTGCCTCGCAATAAATTAATAGCACAGAGTCTACACTCTGAGACAGAGAGAGAAGCGATGGGATGAGTGCTGAATAATGACGCACGGGGAAGAAGCAGTAATCTCTGACTAACACACTGATCCCAGCAGGTTAGAGCAAGGACACGGGAGAAGAGTGAAGATTGCACGCTGGAGCTGAGGAAGTCATGGATGAAAAGTTTTGCCGTAATATATGAACACAGATAAGCAACCGTCACCCTCTGTCAGTGCATCCTGTAAACCTCATTTTGACTCAACACCTCTGCTAATATAACATCTCGGCGGCATGCTACAAGTAGATCAACACGCGCGCACGCGCACACTGGTAACTCGCGAAGGCGGAGGCACGGCAGATCTCTGAGGATGTACGCTTTGAGAATAGCTGAGCCGCAAGAATCGCTGAGCACTTTCACTTGCAGCCGAAATACAGCCCAAGGAAAACGGGAAAGCCTTTGGTGTGAGGAGTCTCGTCTTCCCATCTCTGTTGCCTGGCTGTGCTGAGCTGAACTTGCGGAGCCACGTTACCAAGAAGGGTTGGAAATGAGTGCTTGTTAAAAAAAAAAAGCAGCATCTCTCTTTTTCTCTCCCGTCTCTCTGGGCTGGTGTTTGAAGGAGATAAGCTCTGTAAAGACTGTCTCTGTCTGCATGTCGACACAGAGTATACACCACAGTGACCGCGTCGTTCATCTCTCTTTATTGCTGCTTGTGTGTTTCTGTCCCAAACTTGTGATATAGATTCCTCTGGAAGAGAAGTCTGAGACTTTAAAACGCACACACCGTGGGACGTGTGTGTCTCCGTACGGTCCTGGACGGACCCCCCGACCCCCCGACCCCCTACCCTCCCCCGCTCTCAGCTGCAGCCCTGGCATCGCGCCACGTGTTTTGCGGCGCTAGCCGGCAGATTGATCCGGCTTTAATGAAGAGTCCTTCAGCCTAGGTGACATCCCATGCTTGTGGGCCACTGCAGGCCACTTGGCGCGGCTCCCTGATTCACTTCTGGGAAAATGGGTCATTCTGAGTGACAGACAGATAGTGGCCAGGGGAGCCGGCCAGCAGAGTAGACAGAGGGGGGCAGGGGGTGGGGGGATAGGATGCCAGGAGACAGCGCAGTGATGCCCTTCACACACCTGTGCCTGCATTCACAAAACATTTCATCTCTCAACCAAAAGTACTTCTGAGGAGCCCTGAACAGTTTTAAAAACTAAAAGCATAACATGGATTCTTTCCCTTCCCCAGCTCAAATGGGGATGGAGAACTCCTTCTCTGTGACCTCTGACCTCCGCGAGTGTGTAGATTGAATTATTTGGCTGTAAACATGAACATAAAAAGCCACAGACTGTTGTTCACAGTCACAAGTCGTTTCTAAATGTGTCGAAGGAAAGCAGCGAACAGCGCTGGTCAACTCAGGTCAGTCGAGGTGAAATAATGCAACCAGACAGTAAGACGCACTTTGCTTTATAGTGACCCAACGGGGCAAGCTCCACCCATGCGGTCCTCATAGCTGGATAAAAGAAACACTCAGATTTATTTGAGACTATAAATTGAACCAGATCTGATACAGACTGGGCTATAAAACTAACTTTATCACACCTCTGGTCCTCTTGCACGCTGCTGAAGGGAGGCAGAGAATAAGGGAAAGTCATGTGCTTCGGAAGAAAGCTGGACCTGAGGAGGCTGCGGAGCCACCTCATCCATCTAACTGTCAGCATCTCACCAGGCAAAAGTCCTCCTGTGTGTCCCTGACCCCCCTCCTCCATCCTTGCCCTGTGTCGCGCCCTATCCCTGCTCGCTTCCTTATACACACAAATATATGCAGACACAAACACACAGCCCTGCGGCATGGTAGCTAAACATTGTAATTTTAGCACAGCAGCTGTTTTTGCCTGCCATAAAAGCGACAACCCTCTAGCTCTTCTTCTGCACCCCCCCCCCCCCCCCCCATCCTCCTTCTCTCTATTCTCCCCTCCTTCCCTCCATCCACATCGCCTCAGCCAATCCCCAGCCAGCCTGCAGCTCAGAGTGCATGAGTCTACCTGGTGTATCTGTTGAAATGTGGAGATGATATGTGTGCATGCTGACATTGAACTTTGCATGAACCACTGTGTGTCGCTATGCGTTGCAGACGATGCAATATAGTTGCAGAATGAATTAAAAAGCTATTACAAAATGATGGCTTCAGTGAGGTGCCTCTAAATTGAATCTCTAGTCTTATTTTAGAGAGCAAATTTTAATTGAGATTAATGTAATTTTTTTAACACAATTTCGAATCGCCCAAAATTAAATGGTTTCATCATCAAACTATCCACCCTCACAGTGTGGCACTCCCAGCTTAAGCAAGTGGGCGGGGTCTCTCTGTTTTCTTTCGACCAATAGCTTGATAGCCACAGAGTTTCCATGGCAACCGCATGACTCCCGAATCCTGACCCCCCCCCCCCTCACATCCACTTAACAATCCCCCAGATGCCTAATTGTTTCCCTAATGATGCCAGGCCTAATGGGACTGTTTATGATATTCACTTGATAGCGCTGGCCCAATAATTAGACTACACCTCACTTCATTAAACAGCAGGGAGGAGAGACGGCGCCGCGCTCTGGCGGCAGGTACAGTATGTGAACATATAGCACGGGTGAATTTTAAAGCACTGTCCCCGATGACGGGCACACACACACGCGCTCCCGGAGACATATTCAGAGAGCAGCTACGCACCCAAGAGAGGACTGTGTTCGAGAGGAATGGCACTTTACATTCACGGTGCTCATTTGCCTGCAACGACTCAAGGACATTTCTTCCATAGTAGTTCCTACCTGTACTTCTTATCATTACCTCCACTGTACATGGTTCAGTGGCATATTGCTGTGCTGGAAAAGAGCTTCAATCAATACCCCACAGTTTTCTGAATGAGAATCTGAACTCATCGCTGGTTACACCCTGCAGATCAGCTCCCTTGAATGCAAATATTGCAACATACATGCGTAAATGCTGACAACTGATTTGTTGGATTAGAATGAGGATATTTCTGTTAATTCCGACAACTTCACAATGTGCTTGACCGAGCTTACAGTGGGTGCATACATGATGGAGCCTTTGTCTCTGTCCATGGTGCTGAAACATGTGAACTATGTATAAAAATAGGGAATGAGTGATGGAGCCTTTGTCTCTGTCCATGGTGCTGAAACAACAAACAGGTAAACAAACCAGAGGGGGTTCGTTGTTCATACCTTGAGGAAGGAGAGGTTGCGGTTCCGATCGATGCTGGTAATCTCCAAATTGCCCATGACGACCTCACAGTTCTCGTAGAGCTTCTTCAGGGTGCGGTACTGCTGCTCCAGGTCAGACAGAGTGCTCAGCTTGTTCTCCGTGCCGGGACAAACTGGAGACAAGAGACGGGAACGTTGTGTCATTTTAGAGGCAATTTGTCGTATATGCAGCGAGTGGGCATGGTAAATTATGATGACACATTCACAAAAAAGTTCAACCTCAACGGGCCGAGCCAAAGAACAGCAGATGTCCAGAATATGGAATTCAAATTCAAGTACTTGTGTTAAACGACATTACTTTTTCAGTAATAAAATGAATGGAAGGTACAACTCTTTTCCCCGGGGTTATTTTAACAGGAAAACTCTGACTCTTTGACGGCACTAACCAGTTCTTTGAGCTGGTCTTTTAACTAAAACACCAGCGTGTAGATGCATGGTTCAATGAGCCTCTGAAATATGGAAGAATCAGTGAGATAATGAATAAAGGATCAGAGAAGGAGGGCAGAGAAGACAGAAGAAGAGACATTCAGGCGGGATTTCCGGATTAAAACGAAGCATTGTGTGAAGACACAAACAGAGGGAAGGATTGAAGGACAGAGGGAATATTGGGGGAGAAAGAACGGGTCGGGAGATTACGTAAATTGCTAAAAAGAGTGCAGCCTTGACAATGAGGGAGCTGCCAGCATCGAGACTTTGGGGAGGGACAAGTGGGGTGAGAGGGGTGGATATCATTTCTCCGAGGCAGTGACCTACAGTCTGGGTCTAGCACCGGCACACCGTTTAATCAAAGATATTCAAATTGCATTGGTTGACCTTTACAGGGGGTTTCACTTGGAGACGTTACTCCGCTGCGAGATTACAAGACTTTGAAGATATTATGGTGAGTAGAAACAGCTCTATTGGTGTGCGGGAAGGCCGGGCAATTAGAAAGTAGAAGATTTCCCCCGCACACACAACAACAACCATGAAAACGGCGAAGTTAAAACATACAGACCCTGTAAATCATTTTGTTTGTCGGCAGCGCTAATGATAAATGCATGGCAACGGACGAATGCAGCGGCTACCACTGTAATTAGTTTGTCCCGTTCCCACCCATCAAGCACTCTTTCTGTCCCTGCCAGCCTTTGCACCAGTCAGTCAGTCAGTCAGCCTCCCCGGCCTCAGCCCTGCTACCATCTGCTCCATTCAGCTGGCACCATCACCGCGTTACCACGGGCACGACTGGAGGTTTGTGTGCGGTAGGCACCGGAATGGAGTTTTGGCTCCATGTAATTAAACCGCTCATTAAAGTTTGTCAGCGGCTCAACTTTGAACGGGTCTCACTTTTAAATCTGAATTCTATTTTTGCCGACGTCCAGCGGTTTGGTCTGTTAATGGCAGCGGGGGCATATTTTAATAATTGATTTGTTTTAAACACTTAATTCAAACGCATTTTTGCATTTTCTAAGAGTTTCCTCTTGTGGTTGTGCAAGTAACAACTGCTCAGAAATGCGACATTACAGCCTGGAGACTTGGGTTTGTACTTGAAACCAGAGAAGTAGCTTATTTTTAGTATTAGATTGAAGAAATGTACTCGGACTGTTCACTGCATACTGCATTCTGTTGTGGTCCTTCGGCTGTTCTTTATATCTTTCTCCATTCTACACCTCCAATGTCAAACTACTCCACTCTCAGGGCTCCGTGCACTTGTCTTTAGAGAGGACAGTGTACACAAAGCAGCTCGCGGCCACCGTCAATCATTTTAGACGCAAAGTCCAGCACATTTTAAGAACTAAAAGGATGTGAATAGGTAGTTGTTCCATCGCATTTGATTGGACCGCTACAAAGTTGCTAGAAGTTGCAGATTGGTTGATGGATGGATATCATGGTGGATATTGATTCATTGTAGGGCATTTTTCATTTCAGGCTTCTTAGGTGTGTATATTGTATCTTTTCATAAATAGTTATGGACATTTGCTTTTCTGCAGTAGCCTGACATGTCCTTAAAATAAACCTGCTGTACATTTAGATGTCAAAGCCTGTATCCCAGAACAAGAATTTCAGAAAGAGAGAACAGAAAGAGGAAAGAACTAACGGGCTATTGCATAGTTGAACTTGCCCCTATATGGAACAACATTGAGAGCTCATAAACTCCCATATTGCTTTATGGATCGTCGGCTCTGCAAAGACGAGTGCGCTTCCTCTCCTCTTGTGATCCTCCATATTGCTGTGGGTGCACGCTGGGTGCGACACAATGGCAGTGAGGGGACCTGAGCTATGGTGATAAATGAGATCTGCTGACCACACACAGATGACTTATTAGATGAAATGATTCGAGAGCGGCAACAAACTCAAAGGAAGGCTGCGCGGATCTAAAATTGGTCGGATCGATAAGCGTGTGTGTGTGTGTGTGTGTGTGTGCAAAGATGAAAGGTTAGCGGGGTCTGTAATAATCTGTTATTGAAACCTCCTCGCTGGTGTGTGTGTGTGTGTGTGTGTGTGTGTGACTTTATGTCTGTGTGCGGTGCTAAAAGATCAGAGGGGAGAGGTGAAAAGTGAGGGGGAAAACAACTCTCAAAAGCCAATATCAGCCGGCAGCACACACACACACACACACACACACACACACACACACACACACACACACAAACACACAGACAAAGACAGAAATGGCACTCCTTCAGGGTGAGTAAGCAAGGTAAAGCGAGGCAAGGGAAATAGAACTGAAAGAGAGGGAGGGAGAGACAGAGAGATAGAGAGAGAGAGAAACAATCTTGTATTTGTGAGAGTGGGAATGACGTCCAGGAGCATTAGCATTCATATCGACATGCTCTACTGTAAATGCTCTTTTCTCTGGGCTCATTTTGAAAGTGTCTGGATCCATCTGCTCTACCGCTCTCTCTCTCTTTTCCTAATTTCCTTTTCTCTGCCCTTAGCCATCTATTCCTCGGTCTCAGCCCTCCTTCCATTCTTCTCTCTCTGTCTGGCTCAGCGGAGGACAAAGTATTGAGCCGTTGCCTTTTTTCCCCCGTTAATGCATCGGGTGACACAGGGCCATGTCCACTTGACAGCGCCGGTGTGTGTGTGTGTGTGGGGGGGGGGGGGGGGGGGGGGGGGGGCAGCACACCTGAAGCTCAAAGAGAACCATTGGTCGATTTTTATTGCGGGTTAATGTGCGTAGGCAATATATGTAGTTCGTCACAAGTTTGATGTCATTAAGTTAGATCATTCCACATGAAAGAGTGAGCGAGGATTACAAGTATCAGAGTAAGAAAGGGAAGAAAGAGAGAAAGAAAGAAAGAAAGTGGTTTCAGAGAAATGCAATTGAATGCAACAGAGGGAAGAACATAGAAACAAAGCAGCCAACAAAAAACATAAGTCGTTCTTGGAAATTTTCAAGGCCTCAGCAGTCCAGCAGTGCAGACACCCAGACTCCAACGGCTCAACGCCCTCCCTACGGGGTCAGCTTCCTCGTGACATCCATGTCTTTATAACAAAGATAATGAGCAATAAGGAATGGAAAGACTTGAGTTGGCAGCCTCTATATAGGCAGTGATGATTGTTTTCCGGTCCACTTCAAAGACAAATGGAGTGTGTGCATTTTATGTCTTTGCCCGTGTGCGCCAGTCTACGTGTGTGCTGGCTCCATGAGGCTTGTGTGTGTGTGCACATGCATATGCATTGAATTCTAAGCTGTATAAACCAGTTTTGCTGCTGGTGTTGTCGCCTTTCTAGCTGAAACTGACTGCATTTAATCTCCCTAAATTGAATTACAACTTAATCCGGTCTCACTCCATTCTTCTTGGGAAAGAATGCAACAACGAGGGAGCAGCCTTGCAGAGCAGGTACGGAGCAGAGGGACGTGCCTGTGCCTATTCACGGTGGGTGTTTTGGCTGTAGAGCCTGTTTTTCTGATCCATCTGTGAAGTGAGAGACGAAGGCAGACAGTTACCTCCCCGCTTCTTCTCGCTGACATATTGAGCTGCGTTTTCTGTCTCGTTTCTCACGCCGTCTCTTCTCCCTCACATCCCGCACGCTTTCTTTGGCTTCTCATTCGCCGCTGCTCTCTTATCGTGTTTCTGTCCTCCTGTTTACAAACTCAGTCTCCATCCTTCCTCCTGTCTTGTCTTTCAACTTTTGATATTTTTTTTTCTTTTTTCCATTTGCATTAGCAGTAACTTCATACATAGATGCATCGTTTTCAATCAAAAGTCTGACCTCTTCCGTCTTTCTCCTTTCATTTCTGCTCAAGACTGTGATCTACAAGAAGTCGGCTGAGTGAGTGTTCGGCGTGGTAACTGCAGGGGTCAGCAAAACGACATGAGATCAGAAGTAAACTGGATGGTGGTGTGTTTCCAGCATTGACACACTGTCTTATCTGCCCTTTTGCTCAGTTTTTTTCCCCCGCTGGCAGGGCATCCTAGAGGGCACTTTGCTTATTATCTACTACAGACACACACACATTTGGTACTCTGTCAGTCACCTTTGCTTCATTGTTCGAATTCAGAATTATTAATTAGACTGCAAACGATGAGCCTTCGTTTAAATGCATTCAAATCACTCAGCAAACTACTGCAGAAGACAATCATGCACTTAAAACATATAGAATCTTGGATTTCATGGATTTACAGTACGTGACTGAAAACTCCTCCACTCTGAGCTGCAGATACATCCAATGGAAGCCACAATCCATCCCTTAATCACAACCCACACACACACACACACACACACACACACACACACACACACACACTCCCACACGCCTGGCTTCAAACAGCCGGGAGCCTGGATCCCATCAGTGGTGGATGGTTATTACTGGGCCTACCAGCCTTCATTTCGCTCATCACTCACTACTACCACCATCGTCATCATCATCATCATCATCATCATCACCATCACCATCATCTCCTCTGCTGCTCAGAAGTCACACACAGTCCTGAGGTGGGGCTGACGAGGCAGCCAGAGAGCTTATAGGCTCAGCTCTAACTTTAGCTCCCTGTATATGCAATTAAGTCTCATTCCAACCACTAAAAAAAAAATCACCTTCTCTTAGAAAATGACTCAAATTAAACTTACTTTTTTAAGCAGGTCGCCCTTGGTTAATAAAATGGCTTTTTTTTTTTTTCAGACAGTTCATAATGAATCTCAATTATGATAATTCTACAATTCTCAGTTCATTTGAATACATTGGTGCTATAAATAGGGCATTTCAAACACACATAAAGGGTCAGTGTGACCCAGGGTGAGCTTTTTTATGTGCCGAGTTGAAACAATTCAAGGAAATTAAGCTCATGCTCAGTTATTTCGGCGTGACTGGTTTCATGGATTACCAGTTTTACAAGCAGTAACTACTGTGTGAAGCAAAACAATAATGTCACAGAATGATTGCCGAGTCAACTGAAAAAGTACACACACATTTAACTTAGCCTTCGTCCCCACATCCTCATCCCTAAAAGTGCTGATGAGACGGTGAAAACTAAGCACCTGGAGCCTATTTTGTGGCCGTTTTGTGCCCTTTTTTTGATGTGTGTCTCTGTTAGTGGAGGCCAAGAAGAACACGCATGCCTCTGAAAAGAAGAGTCTTTGAAAGGAGCTTATTCAATTAGCAAAGCACAAAGTCCGTCTGCCACCTCTTTTGGACCCACTTCTGTTCCAGCCTTTTGAGCCAATCAGAGGGCGAGGCAAGTCCGGATGTAAAAATGCCCAATTTTAAATTTTAAAACAGTAAAAAAAACAATGAAGATTGGTAGAAAGAACCTGATATGGACCACAGAGTCCATTCTGACAGAAACTAGGCCAACGCATAAGAGGAATTTTCCTTAGTTTTTGCTTATTAGGGCGTCCCCACTTCCCTGTGAACTTCAAATTGTCCCAGACAGCTCTGGGCGGCTGATGAGGGCAGCGGGGGTCCAGGGCCCTCAATCATATCACAGCAGGGTCTCTTCCCCTCCATGCTCACCGACTGCGACCCTGTAGTCACCTCCTTTTCCTCTCTGTCCTTCACTGATATCTTTTCCCACCTGTCTGCCTCTCTTCCTGTCCTTTCCCTCCACTCGCTCACACTTCTTCTTCCATCCACACCGTTCTCTCCACTCTTTCCGATCTCCCAACGGGGGCATATCCCGTGCATCTTAATCCTCTTCCCTTGCAGTAACCATCAATTACCATGCATGTCTGCAACAGGTGCACCCTCACATCGTGAAATGCACTCAAAGGCACGAGTGTCGAGACTCACAGATGCACGCGCACATTTGTACAGCACACATGGAAACTGGCCCTCCTCCATCAAAAGGGCAATCATTTCTCCGCGGGCGCTGGGATATCACCTGCTACACTGACACGGGTGTGTGTGTGTGTGTGTGTGTGTGTATTGGGGTGGGGGGTGGGGGGGGGTAATTTGTATAACAGATGTATGTGTGTGTCTGTGTGTGTACGTGCGTGTGTGTGTGTGTCAGACACAGGTTTAATGACTCGTCCTAGCCAATTTTCAGCCGGTGGCTTCTCTTTGTGGGGAAATGAGGTTTGTAGTTAATGTAGCACAGAAGGGCTGCCTGTGATCATGTGTGTGTGTGTGACTGTGTGTCAGCTCCAGTGAGTTGGCTCCGAGCAGAATATTAGTATAAACCATATGGGAGAAATCATTATGAAGGAAGGTTCGAGAACATTTATGCCGTGAGGCCTGTGAGTTTCGATACCGGCGCTAGGAGAGGAGACACCTTTGGTGTGAAGATGCATGCAGTGTGTGTGTGTGTGTGTTTGTGTGCATGCTTATTTGTGGTTGTTCAAGTGTGTTTAGCTTTCACTCTCTGTTTGGAAAACCACATTATGTGTGTGTGTGTGTGTGTGTGTGTGTGCGTCCATGTTGTGCACAATTCCCGAACTTGAGTGATTCCAAACACATCAGTTGCCGTAAAAATTGTGCACGAATTGAAGTGGCGTGTCACGAACGCAATGCGCCGGAGAGATAATGGAAGTCACGCACCACGCACCGCAGATATACCGTCCACAGTGTCACCACCACACATGTGAACACATCCTGCATGTAAACACACACATACACTAAGAGTCTGAGCACCCGGGGGATGGGGGTGGGGGGGGGGGGGGGGGGGGGGGGGCAGTGGCCTCCCACAGCAGGGAATAAGTTTGGGTTGGAGGTAATGAGCAACTGAAAGGCAAATGAGCCCTTCAGTGTGACGGCCTCTATCTAAACCCAGACAGCCTGTGTCTAGGGAGACGCTTTATTGCTGAGAGAATCCAAAATGTCATTCATCCCGTGCCATGCTCTGGCCTCCCTCCCTCCCGCCGTCTCCCCACCACCTCATTCCACTCCTGTCATCTTTTTTTTTTTACACTCTTCCACTTCCAATCCCGTTTTTTTTATATATTTTTCCCAACCTTGCTGTCCGGTCCTAGTCGGTCCTAGTCCGCTAGTCATTAAAAGCCTCTTCTCTCACTCCATCCCTCACTTTTTTCAAATCCCCTATTCCACTGCTGCATTTCAAAAATCAAATGTGGAGCACACCTGAGTCCAGGTTGTAGGTCCCTGCATGAGTCCGGGTTGACAGACTTAAACAGTGAGATGTCAGAAAACACTGAAAAATGGCAAACGCAAAGAAGAGCAGCATATCCAACGCTAAAGAAGTGGGAACAAGCCAGGGGGAAAATGACTTGCATGATTATTAATAAATGATCCTGGCCGTTTCACTTCATGTCACATCCAAAGGATGTAAGCTAACAATTACAATCAGTTAGAAAATACGTGCCCATTTTAACTCCCCAGAGCCAAAGGGGATATATAATCAAGTCAGTTCATGCTGGTGTGCTTCCGGTGCATTGATTAACGCTTAATGTCAGGCTTTGTTATCACTGATACTCAAAGGTTATAAAACCAAAGTGTTTGTTGTCACATTGAGCACTTTTGTCCAAATGTTCAGCAGCAATACAGAAAAAATAATCCACTTGAAAATAAGCAGCGACACAAACCTCTTTGGATTAGAAACCGCCGAGAAAAATGGAAATCTGATCAACGACTGAAACAGCTAACGGACCTTGTGTTGAGTTAAGTTCTGGATCTCAGCATACCTGCAAAAACTGCCACAAGACATGATATGTTTGGAAAATACAAAAGAGAATGACCCAAAATACCCTGGAAACACTAGAACCTTTGAGACAAAACTTAGGGAAGAGGTAGACGAAACGGCAGGTTCATCACATCATTTCATTGAAAAATAACTCCTGTGATGCTTTCACGATTGAGAGTATATGAGCGACGGCATTTTTTTTTTTCCCTTTCAAAGAAAAATATGAAGGCTTTGGAACAGAGAGAGCTGCAGTCTGGCTCTTGACCACGGATCGTAGCCGTAGGCGCAAGAATTCAACGGAGACAACGGGCCGGAAAACATGGCAACAGCATCAAACAGCCCGCCGCGTCTTGGAACTGAATCCCAGTCCATCGAAAAACTGCTTGAAAAAGCGGAGCCGGGAGCGAAATATGGAACTATTTTGTTTACAGAGCCGCCCAAGATGGACGCCCAACAGAGGCACTAAAAGCCTTGTGCGTGGAAAACCCATCTAAAGCCAAGTGTGTTCTCAGTGATCGCTGTTTTGAGACATCGCTTGATGTTTTTTCTTGCTGTAGTACGGATTTAAAGATACTGATCCAAGTCAAAATGCAGGTTTTTATAAATTTTACATCCCTGATGATCTTTTTTTTCTTTATATCCTGTCCTTACTCCAAAGAAATCCTCAATTCCTCCCCTGCCCCAACCTTCCCCCTCCTCTTCTCACCCCCTTTTTTCTGTCTTTTTTGTTTTTTATTCCACACGGTCACTCCCATTCATCTCTGGCAAAATCAATAGCCATTCACTGGCGTGCAGGAGTTGAGGGATGTAAATAGCAGAAATCTGACATTCGCGGGATATAAAACAACAGGCTTTCAATATAATCAACAGCGGTGCTGGTGCCATTCCTCAAACAATCCATAGCCTTATTAAAAAGGGGCCAATAATTTAGCCCTGTGTACCGCCGACGGTAGGTGCATGACAATAGTGTCTGATGAGTCAGGACTTGTGTGTATGACAGGGTGAGGAGGGATGGGAGCGCGTGATTGAGGGCGAGGACAGAGCACGGTGTAGTTTGTATTCGTTTTTGCAGCTTGTTATTAGGTGGGTGTCATTTTCTTTTTCGTTTTACACATCGCTATTGGTTAATATTGTCTGCTGCTCTTGCGTCTTGTTTTATGAAGGCATTTTACTCTTATAATACTCTCATATTCTTATGTTACTGGATTCATTTACATTCATTGACAGGCTTTAGAGGACAGCAGTCAGTTGTAAAAGTAAAAAAAAGATTGCCTCTCTATCCTTCTTTAAAGCTTTTTTTTTTTTTTTTTTACTAAAAATGGGAGTAGCAGCCTCCATTCTCCATCCACAGACAGTAGAAAGAAGACAAATGGACAGCGTGAAGTGAGGAGAAAAGAAGCCGAACAAAAAGCAGAAGACATGCAAAGTGAGCCTGTGAGCTGTGAGCGGAGGAGTCCCCGACACTGAGATGAAAATAGAGCTGCTGCAACGCCTAATAAAAAATGATTACGTACAGGCATGAAAAAGAAGTGCTCTCTGCGTGTTTTCCAGCGTGTGTATCTGCCTGGACACCTTTTGAGGTGCTTTATTTGTGCATGTAGTGTTGAGTGTCTTCATGCTGAAATGTGAGTGGGCGTGTGTTTTTCTTGCAAAATGCAAGAAAGTAAGAAACAGTTTTCTAGTCCGTGCATGTAAGTTTGATTTTCTTGGCTGGTTATGTGTGTTTGGTACATGAGGATTCCACATGTGTGTGTGTGTGTGTATGTGTGTGTGTCTCCATCACCAATCAGCCAGCCAGTTGTCAGAGTCTCTCTGTGTAAGTCTGTCTTTCCCTCTCTTCCTTCAACTCGCCCTGCTTTCACATCCTCCAACTGAGCAACAAGAAAGAAAAAGAAAACTTGTCTTGACCTTTCGGTGTGGCTATCAAAGGCGATCGATAATTATGAAATTAAATGGGTTATTGCTCTCCGTGTTAACTGAGGGATGGTTATTGCTCATTGGGGTGGCAATAAATTCAGGAGCTCGTGAATAATTCCACCAGCCGTCCGTCCACCTCAGTGGAGTTCACTCAGAGCCGACGACATATCATTGTCCTATCTGAGTTCATGCAGGATCAAACCAAACCAAGCTTTATGTTCAACACACAGACATAGACTGTTTACGTTACGCTGTTTACGTTACGCTGTTTACGTTACGCTGTTTACGTTACGCTGTTTACGTTACGCTGTTACATGCGCTGTTACGTTACGCTGTTTACGTTACGCTGTTTACGTTACGCCGTTATGTTACGCTGTTATGTTACGCCGTTACGTTACGCCGTTACGTTACGCCGTTACGTTACGCTGTTACGTTACGCTGTTACGTTACGCTGTTACGTTACGCTGTTACGTTACGCTGTTACTATCTGAACACAAACTACGATCTTTTTTCAAAACCTTAACCGAATAGTTTTGTTGCCTGAACGTAACCAAGTGTTTCACAACATTAACTTCGTAGTATGCTGCGTTACTGCAAGCGGGACACAAGGCTGAATATTTATAAAGCGTATTTTTGGTTCAGAGACGTTGACATTCAACATACCTGTGGTCTGCAGAAATGTACACTGCCAACATTTTTGGCGACTGGGTCTCGACGAATTATAGGCAAGAATCAAGAGAAGGAGAAGTCCACACGTGTTGCTTTGCTAAACTAAGTGAAAATGTGCAATGTACAACATACTTCAATCATGTGCTCTAAAATACATTGCCTCTGAACAAAAATCGCAATCAGTCAAGTAGACGTAGTAGAGTACAAAGTACATCTATATCTGAAAGAGTAAGAGCAGCATGAAATGGACTACTTAAATATATTACAAGTTCAAAAAAACTGTATGAAAGCAGCAGTTAAACATTACTGGAAATGAGCTTATTGAGTGCATTTTGCTGCGTAAGAAAAGGTGAAATGTCCCTTTATTCCTCCCTCTCAATTGACTTGAAAGCAGGACCTCATACGCTGAGGCTTAATTGCTTCTGACGCTTCAGCGGCAGAGTTAAGAAATGAACCGCAACCTTTCTCTCGGCAAGTGACAATGTTAAAGCAATCAGTGTGAACAGGAAACATCACTGTGTGATGAGTAGCTTTTATGCTATGTTGAAGAAATCATTTACCCAAAGTCATCACTATTGCATATCTTATAGGATGTTAAATGAAGTGTAGCCTCAGAGCTAGAAAGCGGTTCTGGCTTTAATACTAATATTTTCTCGACAAGCACTTTGAGTCAGTGTATGTTTTCCTACTTGAGACACATATATTGTCCTTGTCAGAGGAGATTCATGTCGTTTTTCACAAAAGGCCACTGAACTTACGTGACTGCAAGCATTTTAAGTTTGCTCTCAGATGAGTCGAGAAGTAGAACTCGCTCCCAGCTAAAGAAATATGAATCAATTTTACATGTCTTTGACTATATAAAGCAAAGAGAAACACAAAGCATTTGCTTAAGGATGTCTGACGATGTTTGAGTTAGCAGAAGTGAGAGGTTCTGAACGTGAAAGGAACCTACAGCTCTTTAATACAACTTTCTTCTTGAATCACCAAATGAATACCTCAATTGATTGTGAGTATTTTCATATGCCGCCACAGTGTCCAGTAGTGCTTTTATGTGCCGCAAAAGTCTTCGCTCGCATGTAGTAATTGGAAGTGGACCAGGAAAAACCAAATCTGTCACATATGCTGGGATGAAACAGAAGCTCGGAGATATTTTAACATGCAAACAAATCACAATGTGCTGCGCTTGAGTTGACTTTTCAGGGATTAGTTGGTTTTCCTGTATGACAGAATGCCAGAAATAAGCTGCGACAATCTCGAGCCTTCAAATGTTCTTTTTCTTCAAGATTCTTCAAAGCAGAATTGTGAAACCCTTTTTTGTGAGTTTCTTTTAAATCAGTCAAGTTGTATCATTAGGAATCGGTTGCGGTGACTTGAATGTATAACTAAGGAAGGGTTTCATTTTTCCACCGTGATGTGACAGTTTTCTTAGACCGTCTAAGCGATGGAAACTGTCACATGACTCAGTAAGTCTGGCTGCTCCGCTTATATCGGAGGTGATACTGAGGGCTGAGGCACTGCTTACTCCGGTGTGGTGGGATTTGACATAAAGAAGTCGAGAGTGGGCGTTAGGCAGGTAGCTAGGGAAGGTTTCTTCCATCCGAGCTGACAGTGTTGACAAATGACATGGGAGTGTGTGTGTGTGTCTCCGAGGGTGTGTCTTTTCTGTGTAAGTTAGCACTCAAGTGAGAGAGCGAGTAAGAGACACGGAGGAATGAGAGCGAGCAGGGGGAGATAGAGAAAGAGCTTAGTCTGCCTTCAGGGGGAATATGAAGCGAGGGGGATGAAAGTTAGACGTTTTCACAGGTGGGCTGGAGGGAGGAGGAAGAGGATGAGTGAGAAGAGGAAAGGACAAAAGGAAGATGGAGAGAAGAAAAGAGCAAAATAGAGGAAAACTCATTTGTGAAAGTTGTAAAAGTGGGCATATTTAAAGACGTAATGACAGCTCACGTTTCTGCTCGTAAATAGGTCCGTTCAACAGGCTCAATCAAGGTGTGTGTAAATCCAGGAAACTTAGACTCGAGGGTTCAGCGAAGGACAGAAAAAGAGAGAAAAAGATGGAGAGCTGGAGATGAAGCTGAAATCCAAAGGAACAGCATCGGTGGTGTCCATTCAGATCGGAGTTTTAACAATAGTGCAAAACAGGAAGAGTAAACAGTTATACTCGTTAGGCTAGATGGTTCCCCCATGAATTTGTGCTAAGCTAAGTTAGCTGCCTGCGAAGGAACTATGCGATTCTCGGAACCCAATCCAATACCAGGGTAAAAAACAAAACAATAAATCCTTTATTACCGGTCGCATACTGGTTTTTGCAAATTCCTTATTAATCCCTGATTTTCCACCTCAAGTGTCTCGTCAAAAACTAAATTTTACAAGATTAGAAGATTCAATGTGTGGCTTGTGTATTTCAATTCACACTGCTAGGTTCTTCTCTGCCCAGTTTTAGTAATCAACCATTTCTGAGTCTCCCTCATGTGAAATTGGAACTGAGAGATTTGCCTCCCTGGATTTTAAGCGAACGGCACGGTTGCCAAATGACTGAAAACGCTGTCAGAGACATTTCAACTAGTCGACTTCATTTCAAAGCTTGAGCTTCATAATTGTTTGCCAGAATTGTTAAACGGCAACACTTCGAAAATGTGTTTCCAGGGAGATGAGTTTAACACTCCTGACCTGCAACTGTTTAAAAAGTCAATTCTAGACCGTTTTAACATAAATGCATTACGTTTTTACTTCATTTCATTAAGCTGGAACTTCCCCGCACAATATATAAGAATGAGACAAAAGACCAAGTCAATTTCCTCATTACAGGCAATGACCTGCCGCTGGTTTCATTAAAGTAAGACTGGGGGATTCTCCAGATTCCCTGGTCTCCACGAGTCAGCCTCAGTCGCACCACCGCAGCTTAATTAAATCTCTGATCGTTAAAACGGGCTCTCGAACCTTTAATGCCAAACTCAAACGGCGGACAAGCATGAATATTTGATATTCTCAGCCATCTCAACAGAATAGCCAGAGTTCAAGTCTTCGTCATGGAATATTCAACACAAAAAGTTATTTCGGAAGATCCTAATTCCTTTTGCCTCGCTGGCCTAACACCTTGTCCTTCAGCAAACACACACAAACAAGCACAGATGGATGCGAGAGCCCAGTCACACGCGCTGTTTGAGGTGCAATATCCCCCCGTGCTGCAGTTCTGCAGCTTAGCCAGGGCACATTTTTTTTCTTTTACATCTTTACCTTAAGTGACAAAGCCCCAGTAGTCTTCTCAATTATGTTGTGCAGGTGCAGTCAGCAAGAAAGAGTAATTGCACTGGGTGTTTGGAGCTCCCTGAGATGGATTGGAAGCTCAGGGCAGAGCTGTCAGGGGCTCCCGAAGGACTCACCGGGTTGCGTGTGTGTTTCCACGTGTGTGTGTGTGTGTGTTCCTATCGCGCCGAAAGAATAACATTATGTTTTTATTTTGTGCATGTCCAACATGCCGCCATGCACCCATGCAAGCTGCGCGTTTGCAAATGCGAAAAACGTGGGGGACGATGTGCATCTATTAACCAAGGCCCGAATGTTTGCGTTTCCTCGCCTGGCGTCTGACAAGTGCATCGAGGCGACCCGCTGGCTCCCCGACAGCTAGTCGGGTCCCCGGAACCTGTCAGCTCCCATCACACATGGCCCCCGGGCTCCTGGAACCTCCAAGATGCCGGGGCAATAACGGCGCAATAAGCTCCTTGTTACGGGCACATCAGCGGGCCTCAAGGGACAGGCTGCGAAGGCTGCAGGGTCACCAAGAATTACCCAAATAGGAAGTCATTTGAAAACAAAATCCCATAACAATCTAGTAGAGAAAAGGAGATCATAAAGTGTGATGCAGGGGAATCATGGGACGTGTGAATTCAGATTACGGCTGAATATTAAAGACATCAAAAGTGAGGATTATGGGAAGTTTAAATGACCTTATTAGTTTAAAAAAAGCTATTTTGTTTACACAATCATAATCATGAAGGCATGGAAATAAAGACTTTCCTGTTTGCCCAGGAGAGCGCTGTAATTGAACACTCCTGCTGTTCCTGCTGGCTTTGATTCAGCGGCGTCAGTACCGACCACCCCGTCTCACTGTCTGACTTGATTTCACTTGGATAAACCTTCACCGATCCCCACCGGCCGATTGAGACTTTGAATCTGTCTTCAAAGGGGATTTCGCTTTGAGAGGTTCGCTTTTGTGTCACAATTCAGCGGAGGCGAGGCAAGAAAGGGAGGAGGCGACAACGGAGGGAAGAGGACGGCTTTCAGAGTTCTCAAGAAAAGTTTGTTGATGAAGTATAAAATTGTATCACTGTATCTAAGAGCGGGGAGGTAATTCATTCTCTGGTGAGTTAAATTAGTCTCCGTTATACTTTTCCTTTGGCTGAAAAACCTGGATGTGCACAGGAGAGCCCGGGCACGAGCTCAAAGCGGAATCAACTTTCAACTATCAACTAAAAAGAGACAAAAGACTAACTGTGCGCGCCCTTGTGGTCGCCATTGTTTTAGCCACGTGGCAACGAGGTAGCGGCGGCGGAGAGGGGAGGGGCGCGGTTCTGCAGGCGACGCCGCCACCTGCTCCAGATGTGGGATGAGGCACAGATGTGCTGGTTTAATTAGCCTTGCCAGAGGTGCTGCGGCATGATTACCCCATCCCCCCGAGAGAACGCCTGTCTCAACAGGTGTGTTTGTGTTTCCCAGTCGGTGCGCGGGGACGGGAGTTTGACGGCAGAGCGGAAGGAGGGGGGGAAAGAATAACCATGTGTGTGGCTGCCGCTTGTGTGTGATTGAGAGCAGCGGCGGCGACAGAGACGGGGACATTTTTTTTTGGAAGGGGCGAATCAGGAGAACGAGGGGTAGCGTGCGTGCGTCTCTTTCATGAGGACGGACTAGAAGGAGCGAGTGTGATCATGCGTCTGTGTCCAAAAGCCTGTGTGCGCGCATCATTACGCGCCTGTCTGCTATGTCTCCACGCCGCTCAGGCTATTCCATCTGCCGAGCAAACCTGAATGACCTAGTTGGGAGTGAAATGTGCCATAAAGGAGCGCTGATGGACGAGGGAGAACATGGCGCTAATGACACGGCTGCATCCACGCTTCTAACGAAGGCCCTCTCACTGCGAGCAGACACTATTAATGGGGTTTGCCGTGGAGAGGCAACACGTCGCTCATGCCCGTCAACATCGGAAAAAAGCGTCAAACGACTTTCTGAAAAGTGCGGCTGACGACCGCACGTCCAATCGGGGAAGCAGAAAGTTCAGGAAAATGTCAGCTTTTGGAGATTTGATGCAAAGAATGTCAAATGGGCTGGCTGATTTTCGGGCCGTTTTATTCATGCATCTTCAAGTATCTGGGTTAGTCCTGTAATCATGAAATCTCTTTGTGGGGAGAGTTGGTCTCACCAAGCGAATGTCTGCGAGAACGCACGAGCGTACACAAAGCACAGAGGCGCACAGGCGACAACACACAAACTGTGTCAAACTCCGGCAGTTGTACCCAAGTTAGACAAGTCTGAGATGCTCCTGTGTGATGTTAATGTGAAGGGAAATTAAGACGGGAGATGTTTTAATTAGCAGGGCCCAGGACACTTGCGGAAGCCTCTCTGCTCACACACACATTCACTAGGGGGAAACACAGGCACACTTATTCGAGGGCAGAAAATGAGATATTTTTCACACGGTGAAATTCGAATTCAGCGAGAGGAAGAGAGCGGTGCGCCGGGATGAAGGATGAGGGCTCACAAATAATACATTTAATGGACGAATGGATGGATATTGAGGTGAGAGCTGAGTGTGAGGCTTCAACAGAGACGAGAGCATCCAGGAGGAAACGTGGAAGTAGTACGGTAACTGAAAAAGACTGTTTGTGCAAAGAACATAGTGTATAACTGTGTGTGTGTGTTTTTCCAAGCAGACTATACTTGTGTGTATATTGTACCTTCTGATGCCTTAGTCTCCTGAGTACGCACGAGAATCACTCGATCGGTCAGTATGCGCATACACAGACACACATAAAAAAGCATGCGTGTCTGAGCAGGTAACACACACGTAGCTTGAATCCCTACAGTGGTTGCTCCTCCTGTCATAAAGGATAGTTTTAGTTTTAGCGTAACAGCTTTGGCTACGACAAGGTTGCCAAACGCACTTCAAAATCAAGTAATTTTCAACAACTGCCAGGGCTTGTTGGGTGAAATTTGACGAGTCAAAGGTGGTATAACAATAATTGGTTAAAGTGAGATGTCATTCGCCACAAACTGCATGTGGTTTTGCCTTCATAGTTTGCCAGGACAAATCATGTTTCCCAATCAAAAGTTCTTCCAATGCCATTCAATCATTTACCAAAACTTTTGAGGTTGTTTCAAGGCTCTTAAAGGCTACTAGAAACCCTGACAGGCTCCATGAGATCGGTTGCCTTAACTGCTCTTCCATCTCAACAGCGCGAGCAGAAACTGCCCCCAAAACTGCCTCCGTGGATGCAAGGCCGACCCTGAACACAAGGCCGGAGAACTGAAAAGAGCGGCTTTTTGCGCGCCACAGTGTCATAATTCTAGAATGAATGTGAGAGTTTGTCTATTTCCAAACAGGGATCCTGATGAAATGGCCCCATAAAGAATGAAAAATGGCTGCTCAAAACAGTTTGCGTGAGCACAACTGCCCGCTGTAGGTAAATGAATCCCCTCCTCTGCACGGAGAGCAGCCCAGCATGCGTGCGTTTTCAAAACAAAGGAGTGAAACTGCTCTTGCATCTCGGCAAAGGACCGACTCACAGCCCCAAATATCCCAGACGGAAAACAACACTACAGTAGGTGTATCATCTAACGCATGCATGGGAATCCAAGCTGTATTGATCTGTGGGAACAACCCTAGAATACAAATGGCGACATAAATCAATAGCATGAAGCACCGAGTCCTTCGGGAGATGAATTAAATTAAAGTTGATCTCATAGCAGTGGCATTTGATTTGCATGCCAGCCTTCCATTGCAACACTACCTCGTTTTTGAAGGCGCCTTTCATTATATCCTCCAGTAATGTGAAATTTACGGCCGTCGATATGATTTCAATATGTTTTCAATTGAGGAGCCCAAATTAAATTGACGGCGAAATGAAATATGAGCACATCTGTTTACATCCACGAGCCACCGGCACACACACACAGAGAGACTCACAAACAACCATTTGTGCTAATGACGCCATTACTTAAGTAAATTAATGTATAATTAGCAAATGCTTCTATGTCAACATACTTGTCTTCACATAACATATGGGCAGTATTAATGTCTGCATCTTAAAACAATAGCGTTTTGAGGAAATCAATTTATCTTCCTCGCAAATTGGTGGTTGAAAGGCGAATTCATCTACAGTACAGGAAGTACATGAGGTGTGTTAAGTTCTTAGCATGATGATGCAAAGTCCTGCATATCTACCAGGGGTTACATACAAGTAGAAAGTTCTCTCCCCTCAACTCTGCCATTTGTGTCTTTTCATCCCACGGGCCAAACTTTTCGTCTTTGGTCAAGTCAACTGAAACCCTCACCGTATCTCCGTCTTCACCTGGACGATTTACGATCCCCTCGCCTCCATTCATTTCGTGGTCTGATCTTCTTGTCATAAAGCATGTGTGAAGCCAGCGGTGGGACGGGGGGGTTGGCAGGGAGATGCCAATTTATGAGGGTGGGCAGTGTAGACAGAACCAGTTTTACAGCTCGGAGATTTATACCTAGCCCGCTCAGTTGCCGCTTTTTTCCTTTTCATTTTTCCGGAGGGATGGTGGGGGCCGCTCTGTGATCCGACGGCTGCCTCGACCTTCACCTGTGACGCCCCCCCCCCCCTTTCCCACCTCTTCTTAAAGGTAATCTGTGTTTGCATCCAAGCCTCGGGGGGGGCTCGGCTTGTATCATTTTGGCAAACAGCGCTCGCCGTAATGTGTGCCATTTAAAGGGTTCAGTGGAACACGCGGGCTGTAAAGGGGAAGGTCAAGTTAATTTGAATTCAACAGAGGACGGATTAACTTTCGAAGCCCTGCGAGGGGATGTCAAAAGGCTAAGAGTCTTTTTAATTTTATGTTTCACTGATCGGCGCTGCCGACATGACCTGCTGGAGGAAGATGGAGAACGTACGGGACTTCGGAGCGTGAGTGGAGTCAAGGAAAAAGAGTGACTCAAATTAGTCTTTGTTGAATAATGGACAAAAGGGATATTTTAGCATATACAACATTCAGTTTCTTCACACATCAACAGCCTTACCAAGGCATCTTTGCCTGAAAGTAAATTCAAAACAGCAATATTGGGAGATTTCTACTCACTTTATCCTTCATTACAAAACTGACAAAACTGACTTTTTTACTTGCAGTGATCAGACGATGCATAGATTCCTAAAACCTCGTTTTTTCGGACTAGTTTTCCCCAAAAGCTCCAGTTAGTTTGGCGATCGGGCTCGGCGGGCATGTAATGAAAAAGCTGGCGCTTCCACAAAGACTACACCTGTAGACCCATATACCTTTCTGACTCTGTTCTCCATGACGCCCGAGAACATTAGGACTCATCTTCCATTTTTCGAATGCAGAAGTTTTTCAGTTAAAAGACTTTTGTATCACACCTGGTAACAGCAGAGAGTGAGACAGAGGTCACAGAAGGGGAAATCAATCCACTTCCACCAAAACATAGAAAGTGGCTTACCGTTTCACCCCCAGCAGGATGCACAAATCCATTCCCACTCTTTCTGTTGTGCACCCGCCCTCACTTTCTACACTCACACCCTCCCATATCTCTCTCTCGCTCTCTCTCTCTCTGAACTCCATGCCCTTCCTCCTTACATCTAAGAAAAATCTGCACCTGGGAGTGTTTCGACAGCGCCTCACTCCTGTGAAGTTCAAAAGAGAAATGTGTACCATCTCCTACGCTCGTTTCCTCCTCCTCCCTGGGTATCTGGGGGCACAGGTACAGAGGCAGAGAGGGCAGCGGTAGATCTCCTCTCTCATCATCCCTCCCTTAAAGATATAAATCACCATAAATGCATTGGGGGGGAAACTACAAAGCACCACATTCCCTGGTAAAAAAAATGCCCATTATTATAATAGCAATAATGGACCGCTATGGCCGATTACTTTCTGCTGGGGAAAACATCCCCTCCGATAATAAGTTATTAGACGAAGCCATGATGCAGAGCTGCAAAGTTATTAAAAGAAGTACAATCGCAAGATACATTTATAGAAGGTCAAATCACTTATATTGTTAATTCACCAAATCCCCTCCTTTAAACTGTTAAATGCAACATAAACATGATGAAAAAGTTACTTATTTAGTAGTCATATCAACTTTGTTGCCAGTTTATTAGGTACAAATAGCTATTGCTAAAACCATTGCAGTCTTATACAACAGTCCTAGAATACGTCCTTTTCAATGGGCTTTATTTATCGTCCGGAATTATTACTGATAAATCCAATATGTGCCCAAACCAATGTATGAAAGCGTCCAGCAACACCTGTCAATTCCCCATCGTTACATGCATACAGGCTTTTCAAAAGAAATGTCCATTCGGTTAGGTTCAGGGAACGATAAGATACGATCGTAATTGGCAAAGCGGAGCAGAAAAAAACAACATGTTTCCCTCCTAGCTCTCATTGAGATTAAGAGCACAAAGCAACAAAAATAAATTTTTGGAGGTAAGTTTCCACTCCAGAGGTGTAACAAAGTGGTTTATTCAGCAGATATCACCTTCACACACACACACACACACACAAAGAAATGCACACATCCAAGCACTCAGTCAAACAAGCAGGCAATTATATTAGAAGTCACCCACCAAGTGGAGCATCATCCAGCCCGACTGTGCACACTCACACACAGCGATGTGCAGCGCGGTGAGCTGAGAACGCACTGCAACCGATACAGAAAAACACATCCGAGACAGATACATGCTCGCGTTCACTCCGTGACCTTTTGGAGTGAAAAAGAGAGACAGCGAGATGGAGCCTTGCTTTGCTCCGACTGTCTATTTGAATTTGACGAGATCTTTGGTGGAGTTTGCGGTGCTTCCTTGCGCACTCTCCAGAGGACTTCATCGGCTGGAAGTTATATCTTCCTTCTAAAAGAACCATCGACATGTAGAAAGCATCACTCGCTGCCGGCCATAGAGAGAGCCCTGCCGGATACTGCAAACCAGATTTAGGACATGCAGAGTGACATGCAGTTTAATGCCGATTGAAAGGCGCTTCAAATTAGCGCTTGATTTAGTTAGGCAGCAGCTAATTACACAATAAACAGTGTGACTGCCTTCGAGCTGCATTCTGCAGGCGTATGAAGGGCTTATGAAGTGCATTTCAATGGCAGGATTTATCTAAGATGATCAAACTGTTGGAGAGGAAGCTGCAAAATATGGAGCAAATAAACAACAAAAACCAAGAATCACGTAAACAACAACGCATAAAACATACAATCTCTCATTCTCTCTGCATTCGTGTTGGTCTTGAAGTAGAGATTGAGTAGAAAGAGTTGAGAGAAATAAGCTGAAAAAGGTCTCAAGGTGGAGAAGAAAGGGAAAAACACACTTCCCTGCTCTCTGGCTGCCAGACCCCTCAGTCTCTTTGTGTTTCCTTCTGTCTCTCTTCCTCTTATACATACAACTCATAGACAAAAAGCCATCCAACCCCTTAGAGCATTGAGCCTGACAAAAAAAAGAAAGAAGAAAAGAGGATAAAAAACACTTATTTTTGATGGCTGCTTCAAAGACCACTACTGGCGCCTTTGAAAAGTTACCAAAGAGTCCTTCAAGTGTTGAAGAGCACAGTGAACAGGTTGCAAAAGGGGTGAGGTAGCCACCCTCTTTCTTCTTCTTCTTCTCCTCCTTTTTTTCCTGCTTGCTCATTTATCTTGTTTATGGGTTCAATGTTCGGGTAAGGTCTCTTTGCTCCAATTCACGTGACGCTACATTTGGAAGGCCCTTTCCTGTTTCAGCATCAAAATGCAACCGTGCACAAAGCCAGTTGGTTTTCTGGAACGCCGATCGCCCAACATCAGTGACCAACGTCCCCGATGCTCTTCTGGCTAATGGGAGCAATTCCCTGCAGCCAGGTTCCAAAGTCTCGTGGAGAGCCTCGTCATAGCAGGAGATTGACGCCCATGGTTTGGAATGACGATCGCATATGGGGTTAATATTTGGGTGTTTAGATGCTTTTGAACTCAGAATATACCAAAACTTCGTAAAGGTCCCATAACTTTACCAGCAAACGTCTTTTAGGAAAATGAACGTCTGATTCATGGAAAGAACTCCTTAAATCCAACTTTAGCTAATTGAAGAAATGTGCCAAAGTGCTGGCAAAGCTAGCTTCCAACCCAGGTGGTAGCTCCCTCTCATTAGCAGGAAACCTAATTATCATCCTAGTTGAATACATTAAAATTTTAAAATCTATACTTTGTGATGCCAAGATCAGGGGATTCACATGGTTTTAAGTGACTTGGGAGAGTAAGGCAAGCTCAATCTTACGTTGTGTGATGCCTGTGTTGCTAATGTGGGTACATTGCCATTTTTGTACCGTCTTTTTGGCAGATCTTGAAAGTCCTGCGAGCCATGTCCAAACAATAACATTTCGCCGGGGGCCCTGACCGCTAAACATTGTTCTCTGTCTGTTAAGCGGCCTGCCGAGCAGCATCGCAGGCCCCCCCCCCATGCCCACAGCTGAAGCCTGCCATGGCGGGTCCGCTGTGGGCCGAGGGCCTCGCTTGGCAAAGCCACAATGTAGGGTTGACTGGACCCACCTGTCAACACAGTCGGGGATTAGTGGACATATCAATCCGTGGCTGCACAGATCCCCTTTCCTGTTTTGTGGATCTTTCATTTTCAAACCTTTACCTTCCAACCGTCTGCTCTGTATCGTGCCAGCCTTTCCTCTCTGCCTGCCAACTTTCTTGTTCTGTGATCAGTCCAGCTCTGCTTGACCATTGCCTTTCCAGAGTGGGATATTTCACTGGTGCAGGCCTTTTAATGCTACAGTATATCTTCAGAGCATGTCATAATCCCCTCTCCACACACACAGACACACACACAGATCTTTTATAGCGCACAGACTAACAACGGCATGAAAGGCATGGGATCCTGCAGCATTTGTAGGAAGCAGTGCGTGTTTATGTGATAGTGCAGCTCCCTTTTTTTAATTGAATAAGGTCTAACCATGGTTCGGCCTTGACAGGCGGTTTGTGTCTCTTTGGGAGGCTGAAGCCATTGATCACAACACAGAGTTTCACACATCAATAATGCATCAATAGTTTTACTATACACACTGCACAGGCTTTGTGGATCATAAATGTCCAAGAGACCCAAAGGAGAGATGTCGAAATAATACATGGATGTGCATCCACTGGTTATGACTCGTGTCTGTGTAACACAGCAGAGAGAGGTCACCTAACACACACACACACCCGAACCAAAGGATTTTAGTCAGAGTGTGTGTGTGTGTGTGTGTAAGGTGTATTATTTGGCAAAATGGAGAGCTCAGGCAGGCAGATGAAGAGAAGCCACTCCTTCATCTCTCTCTGGACACTTCACCCACTTTTCACACATTGTTTACACAAACTGTCAGGAAGGAGAGAGAGCGAGAGAGAGAGAGAGAGAGAGAGAGAGAGAGAGAGAGAGAGAGAGAGAGAGAGAGAGAGGAGGTGTTGGGAGGGTGTGAGTGTGGAAGCGCATGTGGGGAGGAAAATCATACAAGCTTTTAGGAGCTTGTAAGCCTGTCATTGCGAATGCTTTACATGTGCAATAGCTGTTTGGTGTTCCCAGTGAGGGATAGTTTCCTCTCCAACGCAGGTCGAGTCTTACCAGATGAAGACAAATGAAGGTGCTTTCAAAAGCTGTAACATCCCCCCAGATTTAAATGCCAACTGTCAAAGAAATGACTGAAAAAAAATAAAAACACTTGCAAGGTCAAGTGCCTTTAAATCACAGTTGCGTTTATGGCGGTTTTGTCCTCACCTCGGGTATAATGACTCCCCTGTTTTGGATTTTGAGAGGCTCTTCGGTTTAGTAGATGTCTTGTTAGGATTCTTTTAATTTGAATTCCTTTGAAACTCCTTTCAGTCCGTGAAACAACTTCATAACTGGAAAACTGCATTTTTACAGCAGCTTCGCTAAATGAGTCTCAGACTTTATTCTTTTACATATTTTCACCGAGGTTTAATTAACTCAATGAGGGCTCCGTGTCCTCTGGATGATGTCACCCACAGGAAGAATTTCACAGTGAAAGGTTCAGAATGTCTCTTTAACTGCATACTATTATGATCTATCTATCCATCCATCCATCCACCTACTCTGAGAGCACACAAGCTCATGCACACACGTACCTTTAGCCTGAAGGTGTGTACATTAACTTTTCATTATCATAAGTAATGGGAGTGGTTCCCCACCCTTAAAATGGCATTAGCCCCTGCTTACTCCCCTCCCCCAACCCCTCTCTCTCTCTCTCGCCCCACTTCGCCCTTCCCGATCTGAAGCCTGAGCACTGTGATTAGCTTTATGGAGCCGAGGCTGAAGGCGGAGAGGAAAACGCTACAAATGATATTACTTTGAGCCTGAATAAGCATACGACACATGACATTATCATCATGGCGGATGGAGACGCTAGGGAGCCTATCAAACGCTGGCCCAACTCCCCCGTGTGATTGGACGAGGCCTCCCCGGAGGGGGCCTGGCTGTCTCGAGCCCTGCTGGGATTTTTACTGGTAGGGGGGGGACACAGTGAAAGAGGCTCCCTAAGTGTCACGTCAGCAGTTCAGTTCACTGGACGAGCACCTGCAGGTTTGTCACGGAAACACGCGTGAAATCAAATTACATGTCGACAGAGCAGCAAGCAGTCGTGCGCGGCGGGCAGCGCGAGATCTGTGAGGCGGCGAGTGCCACTTCATGAGCGAGGCAGAAAAGCCGTGGGGGCAATTAAACTTTGAAATGACCTTCAAGTTTTCATCTCAGGAGAGAAATGTCTGTATGTTGTCATTCTGACAGTGACTTTAACGGAGCAAAACCAAAGGAACAACTGAAACTCAAAACCTGTCTTTTGAGAGAGAGTGTCTTTAAGAAGCTTTTTTTGTTCTTGGACAGCAAAAATTGGGTTTAAACGAACAGAAAACATGTCACAAGTTTAGATTTAAAGGACATTTGGGAGATAGAGTTAGATGAGACAATGATCTCATATCTGTCTGTTAAATATGAAGCTATCTTAGCATAGTGTCAAGCACTGGATACAGGGTGAAACAGTTAGCCTGGCTCAAGAAACAAAATATAACAGTGGATGCACTATGGGAACTGGATACCGGACTTCAAGATGTTTAAGATACATGTTTTGTATATACCAACATCATTTTCTCACAGGAGACACATGTCTTTCAGTGTGTGTACGTACATATGTACTGTGTGTACATTTGTTTTCCTCCACATGTGTTCATGTGCAAATGTTTGTGTTTGCTTTTCATGATCCATCATGATCCCCTCCGCATTGCTGGTTTGTATCCGTCCAATTGAGTGTGTGTGTGTGTTTAATCCCGCGCATGTAAACATCCTGGCGCGTAAACGCCCTAATCTGTTCCCCTTCCTAGGTAATTACACTGACTAACGAGCAAAGCATGGGGACACAAACAGAGAAGGGGAGAGAGAAGGACAGGGGGAGGACGAGAGAGGGACGGAGAGAAGAGTGACAGATGGTGAAAGAGGAGAAAAGTTTTGATTTGAGCATCCTCATCTTTGAAGAGTACACACGTGTGGGTGCGAATGCCTTTACACTGTCCATAGAGAGCGTGCGAGTGTGTGTGTGTGTGTGTGTGTGTGTGTGTGTCAGGGCCAGATGCCGGCATCCAACAGCCCATCTGTGAGGAGAGCCCTGCCAGACCACTAATCAGGCAATCCATCACCTCTCTACCTGCCACTGGCCATTACTGGTGAGCCACTCACACACATGTACATGCTGGTGGGGTGTGAATTAGTAGGTAAAGGAGAGTGAGAGTGAGAGAGAGAGAGAGAGAGAGAGAGAGAAAGAGAAACGCTCCTGAAAGCTGATGATAAACAAACTAATTAGCAAAGAAATTACCATTTTGGTCCTTGCACATCAAGGTCACATGCACTCAAACATATGCTCATAAGAATTATAGTGTAATTATGTACATTCACATCAGCAAATACTCACACATCATGCCCTGGGCACTTTGTCATCGACTTAGAGGCTAAACTACTCCTCAAACACACACATTTGACATCACGGACGCAACCAAATCAAAGTACCAAAAGTGCACTTTCCGTGATGTGCTTTGGTTTAAATGTCAGCGGCTCTGAAGGAAGCAAAGTTACAAACTTTTTTCACACTTTTTAGAGAGACAAGCTGACAGCGGGTGTCGAGAAGACGGATTTCTTGTGAACCACCGCTGGTTTTGAATATGATAATATATACGAATGGAAAAAACGAGTTCATTCCATTCCATTTTAAAGTCAAGTTGGATGGAATGGTGTTTAACATTCAGGGCTGCACCATGGATGTATCAAGAGAACTGGATTCAGCGTTTGAGGCGGGCTCCCATACATTCCTATGAGAGATGCTCAGCGGCGCATCGAGCCCAAATGGCTCAACGGTTCAAGTAAAAAATGTCCCGGATCTTCCGCACTGCTTCTGCGTCTATTGTCTTTAATTTCCTGAATGGTGCAAACTCGTGAGATAATACTTCTTTGGTAAAAGACAAATCTGCTAACTTACCTGCCTCATTGGTCTGAAAGCAGATAATGATTCAATTTAACTATCTTTATTCTCTCTCAGTCCTTAATTCTGTCTCCTTATCTGTCCCTTTCAGTCCTTCCCACATGCTTTTTCTCTGAGACAAGACGACTCTCTCGAAAGCAGAGGGAGCTGGGGATATGTAATGAGCTCCACAGCCATATTACTGACTACACACACACACACACACACACACACACACACACACACACACACAAATAGTCAAATCTACCTGTGTGCGTGCGTGAGTGTGTTAGCCTGCAGCGACGACTGCATGATACGCCATCTGATCGCTGCCGTAGAGGCAGGAGGGATTTCATTTGGCTCTGAATGAAACACTTTTAAACTAAAGGCAGTAGTAGGCTGCCAAAACAGACACACACACACACACACACACACACACACACACACACACACACAACCAAGACTACAAATGCACACAGACAAGTAAGATAACAAAAAGCAAACTCAGAAATTTCACATGAGACACAAATCGCAGAGAAGCCTGTACAAACACTATATGAACAGTTGAACACTCTCACACAGCCCTAAACATCAGCACCCCCTACACATCCAACACAGTGTGTGTTCATTTGGCCACACTTTCACAAAAAAAAATCAAATCTCCCAACAAGTTAATTCACGTCACGTGGATGCCCTCGTCTCTGGTACGTGGCTGTAAACTTCCACGAGGCTGTGATTATCCTCGAGGTCACAACAGGTCAATTTGTACAGTGATATCAAGCTTCAAAAAATAGTCTCACAATGTGAAATGGCAACGATGGGAACTAACATCATCACACGTGAATCCACAAGAGTCTGAGCTTTCCAGTCGTACCCAAATTATGCAATTCCATGCCTGTTTAGGGACCCCAGTATGCAGAAATATGCCAAACACCATTTTTTAGAATAGGTGAAAAGAATACAATTATACTACATGCAAAAAAAAATGCACGGGTCTCACAGGGTTAAACTTGTGTGGTGCCCTGACGGTCACCTTTTAGTCGGACTGATTTGGCTCACACGAGCGCACAACAACTGCCAGGTCTTTGCCACCACAATAACATCCATTAACAAACTAAACATTTTAATGAACACATTGTTTCTTGGAATAAGAGAAGAGTTCCCCCTCTGGCACCAAAACACCCAGGGCCACCACTGACTTTTATTTAGTTAATTAATTAGCAAATTGAAATGTTCAGTACGGAAAAGCTTGTGCAGAGGTGAATGTAAAAAAAAAAAAAGATATTCCGTTTATTCTTCCTGAGGCAATAATCGGAAGTTAATGTCAAGTCGCGGTGCACGTGCTCCCACCTGTGTAGGACAGATGCAAGACCTCTACTAGCAAATAAGCGTCAAGCAGAGAAAGTGGTATGAGATCTGCCACCTGTGTGTGTGTGTGTGTGTGTGTGTGTGTGTGTGTATCTGTGATGTAGCGGTTGGGGCGTTAAGCTGCAACCCCCGTGGCGTCGCAGTGATGTGGAGGTGTAGCGATACAGCGCTCACACTGAGCTAAAACACCACCCACGGGTGCCACGTCCCTCAACAGACCTTCACTCTCGCGCGCATGCGTGCGCGCGCACAAGCCAAAGTCAGGGCGTCGTGCTGAACGTCACAGTTTCCCAAAGCAAGGGTCCAGTGCAATAACTTTGCATAACATGATAACATGATTCATTTCTTGTGTGTGTATGTGTGTGTGGTGGTGGGGGGGTGGGGGGTTGTAATATGAAAGTTTGTTGTGTGCGAGTACGTCAGGGACACCCGGGGAACCAAGACGAGACGGAGCATTCGTTGCCAACTGTTTTCCAGCCTGACAATTAGGACAAAGTCTGAGCAGCAGAAGCCAAGTTTGCCCTAATGCAATATTCTGCCTGACACACACACACAAACACACACACACACACACACACACACACACACACACACACACACACACTCCCCTGATGTGGTAGCTGTCGATCGATGCCGTGCCTTGTCTGCCACTCTCTCGCTCACAGTGCCGGACTGTAAATCACATAGATAAGCCAAGACCTATAAAGTACATGACCTGAAGTCCTCTTGAGCACTCACACACACACACACACACACACACACACACACACACACTTTCTCGACACACAAACACACACAGGATGGATGGGTTGCCAAAGGGAGCTGGAGAGACAGAATATTAAAAAAAAAGGACACCTGCGGCATTAATCTCAATGCTGGGGATCAACGTTAAAAAACTATGCACACCTCTTAACATAAGTTAATAAGCGTAAAGTACCAATAGTGGATAAATATTTAATGGCACACAACAACATAGGCAGCATAGCAACAAGGCAGAAACGATCTCCAGCATAATTAGACTTTAATTGTATTTACGAGGGCAAGAGAGATGCTGTGAAGTACTTTAACTGCAATAATGCGGTACATATTCTGCCGGAGCTTCAGCACGAGGCTGAACTTTGAAGGAAAGTTGTTTTTTTCCGTGTACGATAACATGTAACTCTTATTTGGGGATACCTTTGATATTTTTCCTTTCATGAGATGTGCCCAGAAAATGCAGGAACAGGTTTACTGTTTGTCTTTAGATCTAAAATTCTTCTTGTTGTCTTTCTCCAGACCAACGCTTGAGGTATTGCTGCTTTATAACGCATCAGAATCCTGCATCCTGACTGCAAACCTTTGCACAGGTTTACATGGAACATTTCTATTCAGCCTTAGAATACCACAGAAAACTGGATAACATAAAAGATATGCTTTGATGTTTTGAACTGAACACTACAGCCGCCCCCTTGCAAAGTCAAAACAGCTTGCCAGCAGTACAAATTCGGTTGAACTCAATCTGAAAGTGGCAGCATTCCCATTCCAATGAATTGAATTAGGTGCAAAAATCATAAATGCCGGTGTGACCAGCCGCTAAAGCTGGTAAGACGGGTGCATTTACTCGGAGCCTTTCCGATATCTCCTTGTGCTCTCTCAAACCTCTCAATAAAAGAGAAGAAAGAAAGAGAGGAAGTTAGGGAGCGACTGCAAATGAAGGGTGAAAAGAGATGAGATTAGAGTAAATGAGAAGGTGGGATAGCATGTGAAAGACAAGAAAAGAGAGCATGGATGGATGGTTGGATGGTTGGATGGATGGAGGGAATAAGGGACAGGGAGTGACCGGCTTGGACTCGCCTATAGCAGCTTGTGTGGCAGCAGGACGACTGTCACCGCTGCTTGCCAAATGTGGCCACGCTGGCGCCGCAAAGCCTCCACCTGCCATTCAAAACCGTGTTTGTTTTTAAGTCGCTTCCAGATTGATTGTTGAGAACGAGGATGGAGATCCACCAGATGACAGATCTCTAATTGACCGGCTCTGAGGGGAATTGCATAATTTGTTAAGATTTTTTTTCCCCGTCTTTTCTTCATATCTATTTGGAATCAATGAACTCCTGCATCCACAATAATATGAACACCCGAGAGGAGGAAAAAAAAAAAAAAAAACGCTGAGAAATTCTGACATCCAATGTTGTATCTACCTGCGGTACAACTCACTGACCAGAGAACAGCGTCTTCCCACCGCTTCTACATGAGTCACAATAATTAGCCTGTCGGAGAGCAGAGTGGGAGTGGAGCCGGCCTGGCTGTTAGCACACAAAGCAACAGTGGACAGCTCTGTGCGCGTGTGAATGTGTGTGTGAACAGCGAGGGGCACCATTCCTCGCAGCCTGTTCTGACCGAGCCCCACCATCTGCGGGCATGCCGGGTGCCCGCCTGTTGGCCCTCCTATGCCAGGCACTCTGACGCGGTTGCATGGTAACAGGTCTGAGAGCGCGGCTAGAAGCCGGTCTGGCCAAATGGCTTCAGCAGAGCGCTGATTTCCAGCTGGAGGTAGTAAAAAGACATGTATTTCCACCATTTGAATCTTTCATTCGATGTTGAAAGCCGGACCTAAAGAATTGTACATATAACATTCATTTGACTGAACTAACTGGCTTGAATCCAGCAGGCACGATAGGCAGCGTAGGAACCTTTCACACCAGCAGCAGCACTGCAATTCATCTACCGTTCTATGCTGCAATGCAACCCTCATTATTTATGCATAGCACTGACCAATCACGTACTTGCAAGTGCACGAGGTGGAATACATTGCAACCTGTACACAGTAGCACTGTGGGTTGTATGTGCTGTTTTGCACAGGTGCTATCTGGCCACCCGTGCACATCATCATTCTATTACAAGGTCTAAAGGATAACACGATGATCTGAATGTCTATACTAATTCATGGGTGTTACCAGTACTGCTTTGGAACACAACATACCGCAAAGCCGATATACTGGAGGTGCTGTTATGTTTGTCATCCTTGCATCAAATCAAGGTAGGACTGGTAATCTTGAGAGATTAGCAAGATCTTTAGCAGTGAAAGTAGCTAGCAGCCCTAGCTCCAAAAGTCGCTAAATCTGGCGAGAAAGTCGGCATGTCAGCCCGACCCTTCAGGCCTCCCCAAGCCACTCCCTCAAAATTATCATAATGAATGTAAACAACCAACATTCAGGCCGGATTAGATGACTGGTTTAGATACCGGGAGAATTTCAACAAACAAGAAGATTACCAACATTTATTCTTCTCCTTCATATCTTTATTTTTTTAGATCATCAGAGTAAATCAACCTCTCACAGAGACTCTCCATATCTCTCCCATGCGTACACTTTTGTAATTCAGTGCAGACTAAATCAGTCGTGAACAGTATTAGCTTAGAAGACAGAAGGCAAAAAAAAAAGCTCGTCTTGTGCGGTGAACATGCAGGAACACAATTTTCTTTTTCCAGTCAAACAAAATGAGACTCTCCGAGAAAAAACAAAACAATCCCTCCTCCGTCACTGCCTCCCTCACACATTAAGATATGCACATACGGTATATGCACGCAGGGCAGCCGCCTAAAAATAAAAGAAGATAGCGAAACGGTGGCTCAATCATCTGTGACTCCATTTTGCTCAGCGGCGCCACAGGAAAATTAATTGCACTAATTGAGTAACGGAGTTCATCAAACTGGTATTCTCATTTTCCACATTCATTAGGCACTCTCTTCGCGAGAGCACCCCCCGAGGTGACGCCGTGTGCGCGGCAGCTGAGGAGAGAGAGGAAAGTCGACAACACTGCCGGTGGGATCAAACTGGGGGGCATCGGCAGCTCAAAAAACACTCACACTCCACTTCATTTTGGGTTTTTTTACAGCCCCTTAAAAGCTGATTGTTGCCTAAAATTTGCATGTGAATGTAAACATCTGTTATGTTTTTTTTTCACTTTTCCTCCCATTACACAATCTGAACCACGCACGCATTGACATACTGCGAGGCTGCAGCCCACCTCATTATTATAAGTCGTTGAAGTGAGTTGCAGTTTATGCCTGCTGTCAGTTTGCTCACAGAGGCTTTCCTTTGCAATGGGTTTTCACACAACGGCGGCGTGTTTGCGTTTGGGCCTGTGCAGCTCTGCATGTGTGAATGACGCAGCAGCAGCCAACTAGAAACTGAATTAGAACGTGAGCAGAGACGCAATAACGCCGACGAGACCGTAGAGACTGATAAACAAGGGTTTCCCCCCACTGGTGTTTGGAAGCTATAGCGTGTTTGTGTGCGTACGGATGCAAGTGTTTGCATGCGTTTGTCACTGTGGGGCAAACGTGAGTCCTATGGCGTAGTTAGTCTCTGTTGGGGCTCACGCCACAAAACACACGCTGCCGTCTGCAGCAGCCATCTGTGAGCCGGGGCTGAGTATGCAATGGAGAAAGGGAAAGATTGAGAGCAGCGAGTAGGAGTGTCCGTTTACGACACAGTCGCTATTTCATTTGATAAACTGGGGAGAATTGAACATATCAGAATAAAACATTCTGTCAGAAATACATGACTAAGTGGCACCAACAGCTGGAAGCAGACTTCCTTTCACTTTGCAAGTGGATATTTGCTTTTGTGTAGCTCCGGTTAAGAGATTTGAGTATGCATTAGGCCGACCAACCATCAAGATTTATGACCATATAACACCTGTTTGATCAGCCTCAATCATAAAGTGAGGGCGGCAACACTCAACAGCATTGTATTGCCTAATTTAGTTGCATAATCTCCCTCATCTTTAGAAATGAGTTATTTACCGTAATAAATATTTGTCTTTTGGGAATACGGTTCATCTGCTTGTATATTAATTGATCCAGCTTATCTTGTGCAACCTTCTGTGTATGGCCATGCAGAATAGGCTAACTCAATGCATGGGTATATGCCAAAACATATCAGTTCATTTCAGTGGGTTTGCTCACAGCAGCAAAGTGAATTCACATGGTGCTTTTTTTGTGTAAAGTTCAACTTATTGGGAATTGCAATTTCAAACCGTCTTGACCTTAAAGGGAAGGGAGAGCGCTGGAGTCCAAAATGTTGGCTTCAACAACTAGTTTTACATAACCCTACTCTGCCAAATGAGAAGTTTGTCACAAACTAAACTAACTGCAAGCCAATGGAGGCAAAACACGACCTTTTGAATTGCTGATTGAGATTTTGACATAGCTATGAATTAAAAGGTGCAGCCCCCTCCCTCCCCTCCAGCTAACACACTCGATTGGCTCTACACGCTAGGATCAGTCAAGCATTGAGCGAAATCGATACGAACACTGCTCGAGCATACGCAATTACCCCGTCACACTCAAACACATATAGCATAATGCCTAGGTGTCTGTGTGTGTGTTTGGAGGCGACAGAGGGGAAGAGGGAGTACATGTGAGGATAAGAGGAAGAAAAAGAGTGAGACACTGCCGGGAAGAGAAGAGGGAGAGAGTCCAGAGGGAGCAGAGAGACTTAGCAGCTCCTCTCCGTGATTCTCGTCCGGCCTTATATGGAGGATCTGAGCTGGAAGAAACAACTTTCCCACATCAACTGCGCGCAAAGCTGCCCGACCCTGTCACTCATCCTGTGTGTGTGTGTCCTTGTGAAAACAGTATAGTTTTATGAAATATTACCATGTGTGTGTGTGTGTGTGCATACCTGCACTTTATGTGCGTAACTGTGCGTGTATCCGTCCACATATCATCTGCTGCCAATTATAAGGGTTTTTCAGCCGCCTTCCTCCGGCATGCCTTCTTCCTGTGGGAGGACGGGCTGATGACACGGGTGAGTCCACCGCAGACGGACCGTCTCGCTGGACCCTCTGTCACCTGTCACTCAAAAAAGCCCCCCCCCCCCCCTTCTGTAATCCGTCATGCCCAAGTGGGGTTGGATGTTCTCCGGCTAATTGCTCTGAGGCCGAAGCTCGCCACAGAAGGACCGTAGCAGTGACTGAACAGGAAGGTTAGAAAGGTCAGAGGCAAGGTGAGGAGACAAAAGGCTTTACAGCTAGTACGGTTGGGATGGTTGCTTAAATGCTTTGTTATGGGTTGGATTCCGACCCGGGACCTTTGTTGCATGTCACGACCATTTCTAATGCCATGTTTCCTGTCTGTCTACTCTCCACTATCCATCAATAAAAAGCCATAAAATGCCAAAATAAGCATCAGGAAAAATGCTTTGTCCTCGTTTTTTTTCTTTAAGTGAGGAATGTCCTTGTAGCTGTTTGCATGACTGCACGATTAATACAATGGTGGCTGCAAGTCACAATTTTCATTATCAGTCAATTGGAACATTTTTCTTTTTCATTTAAGTAATCAATTCTAAAAGATCTATGAACGTATAAAACAGAGGAAGATCATCAATAGTCATCAATCATTGGGTAATATCCAAAAACCATTTAAAAACAATGTCAACCAAACTATAGCAGCAAAGTACTGCTTATATACTCAACTGGTGTCGTTTTAATTTGATTAAACCCAACTTTGTTTGGAATGTAAGCACACTAAAATATTAAAATATGACAGGGCCATCATGCTAATAATGCAGGACTTGCTCAGCTGTGAATATTCCGGGAAATTTTGCAATGAATCTAATTACCAAAACCAATTGACATGCAGTGGACCTGAGCCTTTAGGCGCCCCTCAGGGTCTGGGCCCCAGAGACGTCGCTCACTTTTCCCACTTTGCCCAAGTTGGTAATCCAGCGTTGTGCGAAGAGTTAATGTATTTTAAACTGTACAAGAACAGATTAGGTAGCCAGCATATGTCACTATCCTTCTCTTCACGTACATCTCGAGGTCCTCCGTCGTCTTCTTCTTCTTCTCGCTCAAGCTTCCGCTCGCCGCGCCCCTCCACCATCACCACCACCTCCCTTTTCCTCTCCCCGGGTAAGCCGAGTGGAATAATCACCTGTTATGCACCCTGACAAAACAGCGGAGCTGGTGTAAAGCTAACATGGAGAGTGACTCACCGGAGTGTGAAATCTATCTATCAACCAATCTCACGCAGTCACTGAGAGCGCTCTGCTTGACACAGTTTGCCACGCCATTTATCGAACCTCCATGAACTTCTATCACGCCAGTGGCAAAGTACACGCATCAGAATACCCGCATGGACACACACAGTGAAACACAGAGCTTTATATCTGTAATCTGCTGTAAATGACGTTCTAACTGTGCCGTTAAAGAAACACATCATAATTACAGTCACAGCTCACATTCCTACACGTCTATGAGTTGTTTAATCATGCTTGTAGATGACGATAATAATGCTAAGGAACACTATGTGTGTGGGGGGGAATTACTTGCCTTCTCTATTGCTTTTTTTTAGTCCATATAACTGTTCTCAACCCAAATACGGTCAATTTACACGACTTGTGAAACAGAGTAAAGCTGCAAATTCTTCGCATTCGAAAAGGTGGAGGTAGAAAATATTTTTGCCTTTTTGTTTGATAAATGTCAATATATAAATGATTATGGAGAGCAGAAAAGTCCCACATTTGAGAAGCTGGGACAGGAAGACATTTGCCATTTCTACATTGTGAATGAATAACATGTTTGTTTTTTTCTTGCATACTCAAATCCCAACATAAATATATATGGTTGCATGCAACAAAAGGAACAATGTAAATTCCTGTTTCCACAAAAGAGCAACACTTTCAAGGTATTTATTGTGACTGAGGTGTTGGGACAGTCTAAGCCCTGCTGCAGCTCAAGGACACGATCCGCCTGCATGGTAACCCTCCAGTGAATTATATAGCGAGTGAAAATGATGTGTTGCGCGGCGAATGCCCCCACTAAATATTTACAAAAGCCCCATAACTGATCTGAATGAGCCTTTTGAGAGTGACTTGGGAGCTAGCACAATGGGAGAGGAGTGACCTTGCAAGGGAGGAGGGGGGGGAGAAAGGCAGCAATTATGTGGCGTGTGAATGCCTCGGCTGTTGGGGGAGCGGAGGAGGCTGAGACAGAAGGAGGGAAAGCCGAGGGGGGAGGGAAAAGAAAAAGAAAAAGAGGGAGATCATCACTCTGCAGTTTGCCTGTGGAGATGCAGCGAGAGATGGAAGGAGGGACGGGCGAGGGAGGACAGAGATTCCTCCCTTCCCTCACTCCCTCCCTCCCTCCTTCACCAATCTCCCAGGACGGAGAGATGTGAAGTTACTGCACAAACACAGCCGAAAGCCACTCCGCGGTCACTCATCGTGATTGGTCCGCAGCCAAGCATTTCTAACTAGCAATACACGGGCCTGCATATGAAGAGGCTCTGCTTCCTGGCACATTAGACAGTTTATTTTTGGGCCTCTCTGACTTTCATTCAGATATCCTCAAGTGGATTTGACTCCAGAGACTGCTGATCTGATATGCTTGGTTTTCCTGTAAGGGAGTGCATCAGGTGTGTGTGTGTGTGTGTGTGTGTGTGTGTGTGTGTGTGTGTGTGTG
>NW_022280042.1:5815729-5875185 GCF_004355925.1 Anarrhichthys ocellatus
TGTGTGTGTGTGTGTGTGTGTGTGTGTGTGTGTGTGTGTGTGTGTGTTTTGGGGGAAGGTTGGGTAAAACATTTTTTCTCGAGTATTTCTGTGTGTTGTATCAAGGGATTGTATCTCGTGAGACTACTGTGACAAGTGTGCGCTGGATTGTGTGTGTGTGCGTGTGTGTGTCTTTGTTCAGCGTGTGTGCCTGTCAAAGATATGGACAGGCACACTTGTTCTTTTATGAGCAGACCTGCTGGAGCTCCGCTGGGACGCAGTGTCAAAGCAGAGAGGAGAGAATAGGAGAGGCGAGGAGAGGAGTCCGTTACCAAGTCCTCCTAAAGACAGACGTTGCCTTTATCTCTCTCCGACCGCTATGCAAACTCCAACGTAACGTTTTATACGTTGCAAGAGAAGAGAGGTTTACCTCTGTATCCCTTCGTCGTAAAAAAGCATGCCTCCGAGGACTCTTGAAACCTATTTAGAACTAATACACCAACAATGAGTCATCACCACAGCAAATTATCCATCATCGCAGAAAACAAACAGGCTGTCAGTGCGTCAAACAAAGTGTCAATGAATATCGGTCCGCATGTTTACGCTGGTTACCTCTGCGCGGGTCCCATCAAAAAGGTGTTTGTACAGAACAATTCTAGGGATGAGCAATGCATTCTAGCTGAAGCTATAGATGCTGTGGTAGGTGCATTGGTCCATACGTGTCCCTGTACTAAAAAAACATTAGAATAACATTCAATCAGAAAAGCCACACTGAAAAAGCAAGTGTGACATTTCTGAAACTGAACCGTTGTTCATTGGAGAGATATTATTTAAAGCACTGAAAAACAACACATTACAATTCACAGATATACTCGTGTGTCGAACTCAGCAACTGGCTCCAAAAAAGAAAACCCCAATCAACCGCTATCTCTACACACTGAGCACCACAGGCACGACCATTCGGTGTCTTTCTCCCACCGGAAAGTTGATTCAAGGACTCCATCTCGGCTCTGTGTGTGCCCACTGCAGTCCATCGGTCAAGGCAGGGCCAAAAGTTCACCGCCGTCAGCTCTGAACTGATGGCGAACGTTTTTACAACCTTTCCCGGGCTATATGGAGGAGTCATCGTCCGTCTGCGTGGCAGCAACGGGGCGCTCATCAGACATTCCACACATGGCCTCTCATGTCTCTCCGCCATGGGAGAGAATGAGCATTGCAAAAGATCTCCATCTCGGTATTACTTTCCCCTCCTTTTTTACTCCTTATCTTCCTTGTTCTCCCTCCACCATCTCTCTCCCTAAGTCACACCTCAAGTCTTTATTGTCCTTGGGGGGGGGGGGGGGGGCAGCAGTGCTGTAATTCCACCGGTTCCCCTCTTTGACTTTGAATTAATATACATCACGGTGAAACTGGCAAAGACGGGAAGTATATTTCCCCTGCTTTGAACCCTGCCTCTCTTGATTTTCGTGAGCCTGCCGGGTGGCAGAACATGCGAGCTTGCTCCTCGATGTGTTTGATTTCTAGACACGTCTTGAAGTTGCAGAGTCACGGGGGACATCTCTTCTATTTTACATAGAGGCTCGGGGGTAGCCGTGAAAACACCACTTATGTTTCTGCTTTTTGAAACTTCATGACGGGTCAATCCGGACGCAAAGAGAATCAGCAAACAGCCGCTCAAAAATAAAAAAACTGTTGACTCGCAATTCCTTCGTTTGATACAGTTAGGTTTAAGATGTTTTTGCCAAATGAGCTCTTGCCAAAGCAAACAAGATTTTCATTTTTATATTTTTCCAATAAGAAATTCATGTAAATTCAAGCAATTCAAACGGCAGAGAACGGTTGCCAGAGTGCTGCTACATCATCGATGCAGATTCACTCTCATATTGCTGCCGCAATGACTTGTACCCCACCTGATATCCATTACAGGTACGTGGACAACACTTTTCCTAAACTGCACTGCTCCAGTGTTCGCATCTTTGTCCAAAAACATCAACCTACACATGAAGTTATTGAGTAGAACATAAAAGGATGGTGAGCTGTTATTCCTTAGATACCTGCGTTCATGTGAAGATTGATGAGAGCACAAACACCACTGTTTACAGAAGGGAGGTGCAGCATGTCGGAGGAGCACTCGGGGCCAACTGGTACAAGGAATGGATGATGAAAATCCAATCCAAGACCAAGGCGGACACTGCCAACTCAACAGGGACCATCCGCAGCGGGACTCCCTTGCGTGGCTTGGCTGTCAGAGCAAGTCTTCAAGCCTCAGGAAGTCAGACAAACCATTTAACACCATAGGATCCCCAGGGTACACTTTAAAGACAGGGCTCCCCCAGAGAGGATGATTGGAGTGATATATGGCATCACTTGTGACAACTGTTGGGACTGAATAAACACCAGAAACATCCGGTGACTGTCAACAACAGACCAAACCCAGTCACAACATGTGAAAACTGGGGTTGAGTCAAAGCCGTCCAGCAAGAGTCGGTGGATAGAAGGAGGTCATTCACATCCAACGCTATGTGACAAGTGACAAGGTCTAGTGACAAGTACTAAACTAACTGGGCAAGCCACGAGATGTGGCTAAAAGATTTAGGCATTGGTTGACGACTTTTATCGCTTTCTTAAAAGGTGAATCAGCGAAACGAGAAGGTTTGGTCTTCCCACCATTGAGTCCAGCATCCTGAACCCAACACGTCATGGACAAACTTGGGGAAAAATGTCCCATAAAAGCAGCTTTTAGGAGGACATCTTCATCTCACACCAAAGCAAAAAAGATCTACTTTCAAACCCCAAAGTCCATCATCAGAGTCGCTGGCAATGGCAGCAGCGTATAGCAATCTCGTCATTCTGAGCTACACCTGAAGGAGCGACTCAAAATCAATTTTCTCCTTTTGGCCCTTTTTTGATATCCTTTCTCCTCGGCTGCATCCTCTGTCTGCTCCTTTGAACTGTTTGTGAACGCATTGAAGTTCCCTCTGGGATTTGAAGTTTGGAGGGAAGCTGTCTTGAATATTTCTGGCCACATTTGAAAAATAAAGGCGGGGGGGGGTTCTATTGGATTTCTGGTTTGAAATAACAAATCCAATGACCTTTGCGGTTCAGTCTGTATTATCAGACTGTCTCCCACAGCAGAAGAGGAGTGACAGATATAAAGTAAAAAAAAACACTTCTTGCACATTCAATAATGTCATCGGCACACAAGAGTGTCATTTTCTAGTCTGGGAATAAAATACTATTTAGCGTTTGAGTTTGAGCATGAATGAACTCTCAAAAGGGATCATTACATTTTCATCTGTGTGCCAGATTACACTCTGGTTCCCCTTAGAATTAAAATATGTATTTTCTTATCTTTAATAATGCAACTACTATAGAACTCCTCTGTTATTAGCAAGAGAACTCAGATAAAAGAAAATATGAATGGATGAAAGCGCTGATTGTTGTAAATTGGCCTGCATTTAGTCTCAGATGACATTTGCTCAGTAGGTATTAAGTGAAGGACAAATATAAATTTAGACCCGATGGCAGCAAATGAAAACTTAAGGTATCACCAACCAATCTATCCAGTAGTTGTCAAAATTGGTGGTGCCAGAGGAAAAGTCATGGGATCACTGAAGTCCTTGGGATACATCATCTGAGAACCATGAATATCCGTAAAACATTTTACACCAATGTATCTAGCTGTTGAGATATTTCCGGATAAGCAAGCTGATGGTGGGGCTACAGGGAGAGTAAGGGGATCACCCCAATGTCTGAGGGATTTATCCTCTGGAGACAACGAATGTCTGCGCAAAATCCCTTTGACAGCTGTTGAGATATTTTAGCCTGGATCAAAATGGTGGACATGCAGTGCTTGAGGGAGGTTAGGGCCTACACTCTTTAGAGCCCTAACAGCCCTGCGGTGAAAAGAAAGCACAATGCACACATCAATACACACGAGGCAATACGGAGGAAGTCACTCGAGCGTGACGAAAAACTCGAAGGCTGCTGCCTTTCCCATCCATATACCAGAGAGCAACATAGTGATTTTCAAAGCGTATAGTGGTACAAGTCAGCATATGAATCAAATATTCTGTTCAGCTATTCTCTCAGTTTCAACTACACAGCGTGCTGGTGTTAACAGATTTTTTTTTTTTTTGGTTGAGTAAATGTGTTAGCATCGCCTGGTTTAAACTCTCTTCTTGAAATTCCCACCAGTGAGTAATGAACATCAGGTAAGAAATCAGTTTAGTGTGCGGAAGCAAACAGTAAGATCTTAAATAGACCTCCTGGAGCTCTCACTTGGTGATCTTACAAATGTGAAAGCTCCGCGTGAGAGCGAAGAGACCGACTGGAAGTTTGACTTTGACAGCAACTTATAGCCTCATTAACTCCACAAATGGTGCAGTGAACATCCACCTTTCAAAAGAAATATGTAAACGGCTGTCGCCACCGAGGGCTTGCTCTCGGGTATGATCTTTACTGATATAGAGAACAGGCCAAGTCCAATGAACCTCAGAATAGATCGAAGAGGAGCAAACGGGTTTAATAGTGTATTGATGGCGGCCTCTGTGTAACCCCGGACCACGGTGACCCCACTTTGACGGCGACATCAGGAGGGCCAGCCAAGGCTACCGCTTAATGCCGCGTAGCTAATCACCTCCAAGTCGACCACACAGCGGCTGTGTGTGTGTGCGTGTGCGAGTTTATGAGCGCACGTGCACACATCTGTCGAGTCCAACGGCTCTGTAATTAGCCAAAAAATGAAAAGCAGCAGCGAGGTTCAGATGTTTGGCAGGTATTCATTAATTGCAGATGGAAACACAGGGAGGATGGAGGGTCAGTCCATTTCCCTCGCTCTTATCTGCGCGGCACAGAAAAGGTGCCGGCAATTGTCATGTAAAGTGTACGTTTCCGACTGGCACGCTATCGGCGCATTCTGGGAACGACTTGTAGGTTCAGGGAAGTGTTTGGGAGGCAAAATAAATGTTTCGGAGGGAACAAGTTCTTTCAGGACAATTAGCGGGTCCGTCGCTAATCTGTCACGATTTTGACAGCTGATGTTTTGGCTCGTTGTTTTTTTTACTGCGCAGCATCAAAATTAATTCAAAAGACCAGCGGTGGAGAGAGCAATCTGATCCTTTGCTTAGATAGAAAGTGCGTCAATGTAAAAATACTGCTCCGTCATTCAAAATCCCACTTGTTGGCTGCTCAAGGTTTGTATCTGCTTTATATACAGTTTGGTGGCCTTGGGCAAGCCAACCTCTTCTCTCATTTTTGCAGTGGATCGCAAACCAAAAAAAGGTCAGGAATAGCAATGCATTTTATTGACTTCTCATATATTTTCATGGAATATCTTTTGTCAAAGTTGAGCATAAAGTGCAATATTTCCCTCTGAAAGGCAGTGTAGGCGTATGAAGTACAGCAGCAGAGACGCAAATAATCTTTAGGAAATACAGCACATCATATCCACAATGATAATTCACCAAAATCTGCAAATAAACGGCATGAAAGCATGTAAGAGGACTGTGTGCGGTCAACACGTCAGCAGCTATCACACCCTCTCCCTGTGTTGTTATTTTTCTCCTTTCCGTCTCTCACTCAGCTAATAATGACGGCATTTGCATTCCAATCAACAGCGCGAGACCATAACCACAATAAATAACCCATAATGTTTCATGAATTATGACATAAACCAAATTTACCATATGATGCTCACGCATAATTAGGATGAATCACGATAAATAAGCCATACATTACTCATGACTACCGCAGGGGCCCTTCTGCAACCACACTGGGAGGGAGGGAGGGAGGGCGGGAGGGAAAGGGCGTGGGATGCATGACTTACCTAGAGGAGAGAGGAGAGAGAAAACGTGTCAGTGACATAGTATTCATAATTAATATAGTGTGAAGATCGCAGACGGCGGTGCAATGTGAGGTGTAAATACAGTGCAGATAGCAGCTTTTTTCTTCATCAATTGACTATTATCTGGAGTGTTTTTGGACATTGCGATAGCAGAAGAGGTAACGAAACAAGGTTGTATAGCTTTGTGGCAGAGCGTAACACATTCAGGACTAACAGCGTTTCAAAAGGAGTTTTCTTTTGACAGTCTCTTCCTTTCAGTCAGGTGATTTGTTTCCGTGAAAGCAATCTTCTTCTAAAAATATATATCTGTTGGTTTACAGAGTGCAGGGTGCAGATAGCAGGATCACCATCACAGCTATGCTCAGACACTCGCATGGTTGAAACACCACTTCCAGGACACACACACACGCACACACACGCTTCCTCAAAAGATTTCAGGAGTGAAAATAGGCCAGTAAAGTAAATAAGCCACTCTGATCTTTATTTCAAAGGAAGACATATGATGTTTATCGCAATAAAGTAAAACCTGAGAAATATGTCAAAAAGCCGCCAAAAGTGAAGTCGAAGTAAAAAGAGGGAAAGGAAGGATGAAGTGAGCGAGACAGGAACAGAGAGGGCGTGTGTGTGGGGAATAAAAGAATGACACCGCGGGAGCCTCAGAGCCTCGGGGTTCTTGCCGTGCACTCATTGATTTCTCATTAGTAAATGCAGACCTCGATTTCATCAGCCCGGGCAAAGAAAAGACAGCTAACGAAGGCATGACAGGTACTTTGGTCTTATTTCCCGCCAGAGGGGAAATTTCCACTCTCCTTTAGCTGGTGATTAGGAGGGGAAGGGGATCTGGATTCAGACATGGAGCCTCCTGGCCGGCCCTGGAAGTTTGACCAGCAAGTCCCGGCCCAATTAGCCAGTCCCGTGCACAAAAACAGGATTTCTTGGAGCTTGGCTTTCTGGAATGGCTGATGCTTCATTTGTGAAAAGCTACTGAGCACTGTTCCTGCATCTAAAAGGCACCGGAGAAGAGATCCTGTCCAGCTCAAGGGGCTTACGATCACACTAGGTCTTCGACATATCCCATTTATCTGATCCTACTTCTAAAAAAGTAAAGAAAATGCTGGACAGATGGTTGCTTTTCATTGTCCAGTCAGGTGTAATGATTTCGAAGCATGCGCGGCTCTCAGGTTAGGCGGTAATGTGCACTGAATGGTTGGTTAGGTGCATCTTTCGCCGCAAATTGGACAGGGCAACTATAGATTCAAGTGTGTACGGCTAGTCAGGCACATTCATTTCAGAAAATACACAGAACCCTCATTAGATGGCACTGTGCACTCTGCAGCCGCCGAGAGGAGGCACGGCTGGAAAAGGACCCGTTCTTTCCAGTGTTCCCTTTATGAGAATAAAGATTGTCTTTATCTGTCATATAGCATATGAAGGGAGAAAAGCTGCAGTATCTGTGGATGTTATGCGCAACGAATGTTGCGTTTTATTGCTGTTGGAATCAGACAAGAGAGACGTCGCTTCTGATACATCAGCCAGGAGATCAGGCGGATTGTTGCTGGATAGCTTTTCCTATCTGTAACATCAATGTGCTGGACGGCAATGAAAGAGAGAGAGAGAGAGAGTGTGGGAGGGAAAGGGGGGAAAGAAGGGAGAGGGAGATGTGTTTTTTTCTTTTCACAGCCAGATAAGTGAGAGATGAAAGAGGTCGCTGTTGATCTTAAAATACAGAGGGTCCATCTCTTGTGGTATTTGAACAGATGCAAATGCAGGCAGAGATACAATCCCTCTACACGCTTATCATTTATTAGGTAGCATACAGATGGAACCGCTATCGATACAAACTCATATATATACACACTCACACACACAGACACACACTACTGCTGTTGCTGCCTCTAATTAACTCAGTTTCCTAAACAGAATAGCTGCGGAGGCACGAATAGCCACATCTGGAAGTGGTGCACTCGGCATCAATCTGAGACAGCCGGCCCGAGAATTATGGGGTGGGGGTGGGGGGGGGGCAGCAGGGGGTGGTCGGGCAATCGAGCAGCTGCCAAACGCCACAGCAGAGAGGATGGAGAGGCAAAAGTGAGACAATCCTGAGACGGGGCACAAACTGGATAGAACTGGATTCTGGGTTATTTTCATTTTGTAACTTCGCATCCTTAACTTTAAAGTTCTGTTGTTGGTTACAGGCACATCCTGAAAGTCAGTATTTTGTCTTTTGCCAGCTGGATGAGTAGCCAGATTGTAAAACAAATCAAATTGGCTTCAGTGTAAATCCTATATAAACTGTATCTACATAAATATATATTATTTACTAACTAAGTATTGACATTTACAGCACTAACATAAACTGCAGGCAACCAGGATACAAACAGATCATTACCAATCTAAAAAAAAAAACTTGAATAAATAATTCAAGAGCTATTAATAAATCCCTGGTTTCAACTGGAATTAGAAAATGGCACCAGAACCCCATTGAAGATGTTAAAGTAAAAACGTTAGGAGAATATTAAGACCTGACTGACAGTAGAGATCTCTATAGCGGTAAGGCAACTGAACTCTCATCGTGCGTAAATAAATCATTTGCCCGTCCATCACCCTCGAGGCAACGCCGCTCCTTCCCAGCACATTAGCGCAGTGCAAACTTTCGAATCACAGCAGCTGTTGACGCGAACAGCGGGCAGAATGCGTCCTGTGATCAAAAGAGTATCTTATCTCCTTCTTCAACACACACAAATAGCTCACGCTGCACCGGGCGTGACTGCGCACCGAGGCGGCGGATGAAGAGGAGAGTTTAGGGGTGAGGGATGGAGGGGAGGGGGGGGGGCGTCGATCTTCATCAACCCCGGCCCCTTAGGGACGGGGGATTAGCGGGTGTAAGCACTGGAAGCACTAACTATCCTCCAGGTGGATAAACACTATGAGTTGTTTCTGTTTCCATGAGGTACATTATTAATCAAAAATATCAGTTTTTTTGTTGACAGACTGCAATCAGTTACTTCATCCTGACAACATCCGGAAACAAACGCACCCTTGACTGGATTGATTTTTCCACAGAACACTGACTCACACGTATACGTGTGGGAGGGGGCTTCACCTCACAGAGTGTCACGCGGCTGAAAAGTTTTACCTCAGGCGGGGAATGGCTGGCGAGGCACAGTCATAAAATAGAAATGATGTTGTCTTCAGAATCCACAGTGTTTGTTTTTCCCTCAAATTGCGAAGCAGCTCTGGTGTGAATAAGAAGGTAATGTGTACCCCAGACTGGCGGAATGCAGAAAATAATACAGCAGCTATCATTCTTTCATCAGTTATCCACTCGCCTTTAGCTCGCAACTGCAAAATAAGCTCCGGTTCCTGTAGCAGGCTGACAGCAGATGTTCACTTTGCCATTTTTCTTCTAAAATATCATTTTTTTTTATTCCTGTGATGCCTAACGAAGGCTTCTAGCTTTGACTATATGTATGCACCGACATGATGTAACCTCTTCTTCCCAAAAAACTGGTGGTTGTTAGAAGATGCCGCGATTTTGGAGAGAATTCAACTCAACTGCGATGAAGCTTAAGTATTACGCAGTAAAAGCATATATTGCTCAGACAGTATACACAACCAAAAGCAATTTTTGGAAGTAGTTTCTGCCGATTTATTCGGCTATTTCTGCTGAACTCCCTTGTCTCACACTCTCTCTCTTTCCCAAAAGGGAATCAAGGACACACCCTCGCCCTGCAAACCTCCCAAGAGGAGCAGTGAATTTCCAAACAGTGTGTGTGTGTTTTGTGTGTGTCAGTAGGCGTCACCCTGCGCCGGAGGAGAAATGCCCTCCAAGCATAATTGCTATGGATCTCCCCGCTGCATAAACGGCGTTATCACAGTTTGTCTAATTGTGAAAGCTGTGATCAGCATAAAAGAAGAGTGAGCCTGTGTGTGTGTGTGTGTGTGTGTGTGTGTGTGTGTGTGTGTGTGTGTGTGGGTGTGTGTGTTTGCAGAGCTGTTCTCCCTCTCCTTCCCATCATCTTGGTCTCTTCATCATCATAAAAGTAGTTGGCATAAAGGTCGGATATGTGTAAACAGAGAGGGTGGGCTTGGATAAGGTTCCGCATGGATGAGGCCGCCAACCAAACACCGCCGCCATCGTCGGTGTTTGTGCGGCCAAGCGCGACGAAGACAGGAAGCCAATGGACCTGAAACTGTTGTTTGTAGGGTAAGGCTGCGCGTTTCAACAAACAAAAAGCTCTACAAGCGCATCTAACACGTGACTCAATATGCAGCACATAGGTCAAGCGTTTCTAACGTGCATCATCCTCCATGTTTCATCCAGATCAGATCGGCAGTGCAGCAGCAAAGGCTTGGTCTGGCTTTATTTGGAGTTTTCCTTTCCAGCTCCAGGTACATTGACTCAATAGTAGATAAAGGGATGTCAGTTCGGGTTTCGATAGCTTGACAACCATTAACCAGTACCTAAGCAGTTCATTTCGGATAAAAATGCTATCAAAAATGGTGTCAGCTGACATTCGTTCTCCATAGTTTGATCGATGGTCTCTATGCTGGCAGAAGAGGCGATCAGACGACACATCGGTTCTGAATTGAACAGTTGTCAATACTCGTTCCGCCTACTTTCTCACCTGCTCTTTAATGCCCTCTGACTGCGACTACAGCTTCCTTTCAGCATCCATGTTTAATGAACCCATAAACTGTAAATTAAACTACAGATGACATGCGTAGCGGGTAAAGAAAACGTTAACATCCCCACATAAAACCTTGTACAGAAATGCAAATCCCACATAGTTCCTCCATCACAGAAAAATCACCAGGGATCCAACATCACCTCCGCACACACTTAACACCCCACCACACACATGCACACACACCTTCCACCCAACTAAAGGGTAGATGTCAGCTTTAACTGAACTTGTCTGAACACTGAACAAGACGTGTCATATCAGCTCTGCCTCCGCTTCGGCAATAAAATCTCCCTAATTTCAGCAAGAGCACGCCAGAGATTTCCTCCAAATGAAACACACCGGATTGATAGGATTTCCAGCAGGGATGCCACCGGTGAAGAAATGTAATTACCTCTTCATCTCACCTCCTTATTCACCTTTTCATTGTGCTACTCTGTCTCCTTTATGCAGACCTCTCTCCATTCGACTGCTCATTTTATCTGGGATTGCAGCGTGGCGCCACGGTGCTTCTGCCCTCGCCATTAAATGCTGTTTTGAAGTACTATCCACCGGCGGGAGCGGCCTTCCAGACAGGAGGTGTAAAGATGGTGGTGTTCAGTTCTTGCCCCGAAAGCCTCTGGGCACAAAATGAAATATTAAGTTCTCACTGCTATGATGTCCTAAATATTCAAAGGGCCAGTCAATAACAGGATTATAGTGCTGTGGTCAACATGCATACGTGAGGAGTTGTCTACTTCCTGTAAAAATGTCTGCGTTGAATAAAGTGATTCATCTTTCCAGTGGAGAGAAACCGCGGCGGATAACCGGTCGCCTATGGTCCGCCTTGTAAATAAAGGCGCTACGGCGAAGGTGCCCTTGAGAGATGCGCGCGTGTTCGTGTGCATGGTCGGGTGAGGCAGGCGGGTGAGGCAGGCGAAGTGGAGGGAGGTTTGATGTCTCCCACACATAAACCATGATTAACACAGTTGGGTTTCGGAGATCTGATCGCTGGCCAAGAAAAAGCGCTTAACTGCACTCGCACGGGGGTGTGTGCGCGCGCGAGATTGCGCCCGCACGTCGCGCCAACACTCCCACGTTGGAAGTCGAGGGATGACAGTCGGAGAGAAAGGGAAGAAGTACCGCTCAGTAGCCATGCCACGTGTCTTTAAACATGCCACATTACGAATCATTAGGCTCTATTCATTCTCTCTCTGCAGACAATAGCTCTCACTTCAAAATAATTAGAGTGCAATGACACAAACCCTTGATGGAAGTGGCGTCGTTTGTTAAAAGGACTGAAAATGATGCAAATGATTTATGCGCAGACTTGGGCGAGCCACATGTTTCAACAAAAGCCAATTGACCCACTCCGCCAACAGCCCCCCGCACCCACGCTGGTGTGATTGAACCGTGGCGTAATCTGTCAGTGTTGGGCACTGCCAAGATTTCATTACAATAGAAACTAATGTGAGAAAAGCAATTATTTCGCTCCCATAATGCACTACTTCAGCACAACGGTGACCTTTCCGTCTGTGATTGTTCATTTTCAAAAAGTGTTCTCGGTGGTGAATATACATGAATATCAACACTCAGAGGACAGAATATGTAATCTCACCTCTTGCCTTTTCTGTCTGGGTGGAAGGTAACCAAACTAATTGAAGTTTCTCAAATCAAAATCCCATGGAATCTGTGGAATCATGGTCCCCACTGTCAAATGCTGTATGCGACATATTTATCAGGTGATAAATTTAAGGCGATGTGTGATTGGCTCACTACCGCTGCAGCAACAGAATATATATCGTGCCTACAAACTTCTTTGGATCAGGAGTAAAACACGTATGTTTTTTTTTTATGCAGTCTTTTTTCTGCTGACATGACTCTCTACTGTAACGTGTACCAAAAAAGACCTGATTTGACGTCAATAATAGCTCCACACTGTCCAATTGGGGTCACATCGCTCTGGGACCCCTGATGCTCCATCTTCTGTCACCGTAAAATTGCAACTCTCTGTATCATATAGTTTTGCATCTCCCGGGAAATTAATCTAACATAGAGGTGTCAAAGTTGAGAAACTGTTTTGTTTCCCGATGGCCTCCGAGTAAAGTGTTTTTACTCGTATTGGAACACATTTAATGCATTTCTAAAACATCCAGCAGTTAATTATTAATGCGTCACTGAGTGGGGAAAAAAGGGTATCGCAAAGATTTTCGCGAGGGCAATCAAACACTTCTGTTTAACTTTGAAGCAAGCGACGCATTCTGGCCTGTTAAACGCTCGAGAGAAAGTGCCGGCGGTTGCTTGTAGATGTATGGCAAAGATCTAAGTGTTGCTGCTTGCATCTGAGTCCCGTATCTCCCCTCAGTGTTTGCACTACTCCTCACTGCGCAACCTCCTTTTTCTCATGCACCCTATTCTCCGTTTGATTTCTCGGAGCTTGTCATCCCGGGCCCCGGCTTGTCCAAGAGACTCTGAATCATTAAATATTCATACGCTCTCATCAATTGCTCCCACAGTCCTTTTGGAGGAGGGGAAAAAATGACATTGAATTATTCAGGGCCCAATCAGGGCTATTTCTGGTGACTGCCTTGACTTAGATGAGATGGCGTAGTGGGCTCCATGTTTGTGTGTTTTGATGCGGTCGCTCGGTTAACTCCATGTCCATCCTCAGCTGTCATAATTACAGGCATTACAACATTATGCAGGGGTAATCAAATGCCTTCTTTTCTCCTGACTACAATTTCCCATCACTGCTGCATGGCTGAACGACTTCAATAGATCCGCTAAACCGCTATATGGTGTTCTGCGAGAAGATTTGCTTTATCTTATGCTCGGATAAGGAGTGTGAGGGCCCCTCGACACAGATTAAAGCTTCCCTATATGCTTTCCATAATGTCTACTCCCTCTAGTCCAAGAGTCAAACCAGAACAAAGCTGGTCTGATCATGCAAAGAGCAGAGGGCGAGTGATGGTATTCAGTCTTGTAACAGGCCACATACTACTCTCTGCAGCAAAAGAGATCACAAACACAAATCAACGTCTGAAGAGACCTCATTTTAACAATGGACAGATTGCAGATGATTTCCTTTCCGAAGGCCACGGAGCAACGTCTCTCACGTGAAGGGAGAAGTGTGATGAGCAGAGGAGCAGGAGGCAAGGCAGGAAGGGGAAAACATCTTAATCACGCTCAGCTGAAGTGAGGAGGACCTTCTGCGCACGGGGTCACCGAGATCTTGCTCCCATGTCCAAAGATAGTAACATCTGATACTAATTTGCCCAATAAAAGTGTCACTTACGGATAAGTACTGTGAGCTGCTGCGCTCATTACTCGGGAAGCATACCAATGGGCAGCCGAGTGTGAAATGTCAACACTGCCACGAGAGGATGGCGGACTCTAAACCCCCAAGACCACAAGGGTGTACTCACAAATAAGGCGCCGGTAGGCTTGGGCGATAAACGACGTTATCGTTGAACATGATATTTCTTAACACCGATAAAAGTCCAATATTCAATGAGAAATTGTCTTCTATATTCAGTCTCTCTCTTTCTCCTTCTCTCTTGCTTTTGTTATGCTTCACCGCATTGTTGCATGGGATGATATGAGAATCTCCTGTCGCAATTATCCTGCCCGAAATGGTTGCAATTAAAGATCTATTATCCTCATGATCATCAAAATATTAAACACACTCCAGTCATCCAAGGACTTGTCTAATTCAGTATCATAGTTCAAGGTAAAAATCATTTGTATCAATGTTGTGTTGACATTCACATGTACGAGTGTTCCTGCTTTTTCAAATGATGCCTCATTGTGAAATGAACCCCTTCGGGGTTGTAACATCTGAATAGAGCATAGAAAACACTAAAAGTGCATGCTCCCATTACATTGAAGCGCCGCGACCCCTGGCAAGGCAAAATCAATACCCATTCACTGCGCTTCATTCCATTTATTCTTCATTTTGACATATTTACAGCGCGGCCGTGGCTGAGCCGTTTCAGACGGCATATTCTACCTCTCGCAGCAGTTAAGACCTCCATGGTTTCAGCTTGTTAATGTCATATTGTTTTGATGTGCTCTCGTAAATAATCGTTAAATGAGTAGAGGAAACTGCTGCCGGCTACGGTATGCCGCGCTTAACTAATCATACTTCCTTCTGCTGCAAAATCATAGAGCTAATTATTTAACATTAGACATATCAAAGTGACCTTCTTGGTTCTGCGCCAGAGGGGTCGTTCACAGGTCAGAGATAGTGGAGATCCCATCTGCATGTGATGGGTAGGTCACCCTGCATCCCTGAGTGATGAAACCCACCCATCAGCCCCCGAAGTGCCCATTCTTCGCTCTCTCTGGAGCCACCCTCCACCCCCCTCCAGCCCTGAGTAATGAAAACAATTAACATCTCTAATTACCGCCTTAAATCAGCGCTCAATACGCTACCCATTGATTTGATGGACTGCCTGAGTTACGAGCTGTTCCCGATCGAACAGTGCACCGCGTAAAAGACTTTACTGCGGGGCGATTGAGCCTGCCAGCCGGGTAAATAAATCTCAGGAATATGGGCACAGGAAGCCATGTCATCCGCTCAAAACGTGCCGAGGAGGACGCGTGCATCTGGCGGAGGCCTGCGGCTCTTGTGGTGTCCACGTGTTGGAGCTAATCACCGCGAGGTAATGGCCTAATCAGTCAGTACGAATCCATCCCATCAACGGCGTTCATCATTATATTTGTAAATACCACGTTTGCTGATGAAACACAGGTATTAATCATCCATCTCGGCTGAGCCGGGCTGATATGAGCGTTTTTGTATTCCACAATGCTGAGGGGAGACTCGCAGCAGGGGGCTGAGCGGTACATGCTGAGCGTTAGCCCAGAAAAACAAGGCCGACTGTACAAACAGCCTGATGCTAAATCGGCTTTTGCCATCAGATTCAGCCGAAACAACGGAACTGCGTCTCTGTTTCATCGTTGTCTACTCATGCGGGGCGGAGCTCAGAGTTACAACCGAGAAGGGTCATCAATGTTTAACAAGCGCGTCGGCTCCGTTTCATTAAAAAGAAAAACCGGTTGTTTATCAAGCTGGTAGCATGTAGAACAAGATGAGGCGGATAAAGAGAAAGAGGGATGAGGAGACAGAGACAGCAAGGGACAAAGACGGAGACAGGAGGAAAGGGCAAAGGAGTAGAGTGAGCAAGGAGCAGCTCTTCTTTTCTTCTTCTTTCTCCTGGAGTGTTGTGGGGTAGATGTAGCAGTGACAAGAGAAATGTTAACCGGCCTGTACTTTGGAATAACAATACCCTGCGCTGGCAGGCAGATAGCTGGTGACAAAGCCTCTCCTGACTGAGGCACGCAGGAGAGGGATAAAAAATGAGCCGGCGCCTGTCCTCACGCCGTGACCCGCCTCGGCTAGCGTCGTGCAAAAACACACACACACACACACACACACACACGCACATACAGGAGAGAGAGCTGGGAAACAAATAACACAAATAGCAGAGCATGCCCCGATGACTTTTCTCAGACAAATGCACAAAGCATGAACACCTACGTGGCTAAGAATAAAGATAAAAAAATAAAAAAGCAAACCTGTGTTTCTTGCTTCTGTTGTCTCTTGATCAAAGGCAGAAGGTGCTGAAAAGGATCAAGCTGTTTGCCACTAAAGCATATATCCTCCCACATCACAGCTGGTCTTAATAACACGCAAAAGCATGACCCCCACCCCCACATCGATCCATCTCTGTCCTCACCTGAGCACAAAGACTCACACACAGCGTTGCAGGCAAACACAACAACGGTTGGACGTGAGTGATGTCCGCTCATTTCCCTCTGGGTCAAAGAGCCAGGAGACTCGCTGCAACTTTGACAGCAAGGGGGGGAAATTATTGGATTCCTGTGTAGAGCAAAGGTATGGTGTCCTCAACTCCAACGGAGGGGGGAACCAAGATATGATCTCAAGGAAAATGAACATTGATACAAGGAGCACCCACTCTCAATGACAATCAACAATGCATGAAAAACGTCAAACAATAGCGGGCAGCGAGCTCACGGGGGGGAAACACAACTGCGGGATGTTCATGCGGTAAAGCCACAGAGTCCATCTGCACCGTGCTGACATGGTGGGATGCACACGCGGAGGGACGAAGAAAGCCATACATCTTTGAGGTTGTTTGGTGAGTCGGCGCTCATCGTTTGGTGAGTTGACTTCATCAAATCATCATAAAATTCGACAAAACGAAAGGTGCAAAACACCCACCGACAAACCCAACAATAAGTGTTTTACACTTCAACCAGGCACTATTAACTGTGATTTGAAATGTGCGTGTAATAGGTGGGAGTCTGTCGCTAGAAAAAGAAGAGTGCTTCGGATGAGTAAGATGGAAGGGCTTTTGATCAAAAACAGCCAAGTAAACAGCCCGAAGCCGTAGAAAATGTTGGCTCCATAAAAGCAGCGGCAGGAAGAAAATGCCAACCCTACACAAAGCGCTCCATCAACAGCATCATAAAAAGGGAATTTTATTGAGGGACGGAGGATGGACTAGATGGGAGAGGATAACTAGAAACAGACAAGACCTGTCGCTACTTTCCGGCAGCTGAAAATAAGATGAACCAGTCTTATTGGTGGGAGACGGGGAGAGTATTTGTGAATATGCTGTGGGAATGTATCATTTTAGGACCTGTTTAAAGAACACATAATCAGAGTTCTTACAAGTGATTCGATTGACAGAAACTGCTATTTCCGGTACAAAAGACCGGAGCTGCAACAGTGATGGTTCTAGCTGTCCACCCGTGCATCACCTTCCCTCCCACAAGCCTCCACGACAACAGCTGGACTGGAAATCATCCAGCCAATCACACCAGCCCCCCGTTTGATTCCGACGGGATGCAGGTGCCGGGGAAGACAACCCGCTCCCTGCCAGACGAGATAGCCGTAATGGACTGAAACAATAGACGATCGGAGACAACGAAAACAGCCGCGTTCTGTTTGTCCTTGTCACATCACATCAGTTCGGCTGGTGCTGACTAGAGAGGAGCCTCTTCTCGGAGGTGGGGTTCATCCACGGTTGCCATGCCAGGGGGCGTCTGGCACACCATCAAAGCCTGCGTCTCTATCGAGGTTTCACTAATACAGGCTTGTGAATGGTGATTACATTATTTATGGCCCTGAGCTGATTACAGCTGGTACCTCATGTTGCACTGGTTTAGTACCAGTAATGGGGATACCCTATAAAACAAAGTCGTCTGAGAGATACCGAGGTGATGTGTTGGCTTTAGGACATTTTATGTTTTAAGCGTATGTGCGCTCCACCTGAGGGCCAGATGAACTGGGAGCTTGTGCTATAGCTTTGCTCCTCAGTTAATGAATATCTATAGGAGACTATAAAGTAGCTCATGTAAAAATAAACCTTTAGGCTTCTCCAAAGATGGATTCATTATCCATATTTAATCAATTACATTATATCATATTAAACACTTTCTTATCTTAAACATGTTACAGTACCTAAGCTCATCAATTCAGGTTCACGGCTGGTCATAGATAACTAGTGTAAAGAATTTGGAATAATTACTGAACACGTATATATTGCATCATATACGTACATTATGGCAGAATTGGGTAAGACTGATTGTCCCCTATCTGATTTTAAGAGATATTTTGACGGTTAATCCCTTTAACGAGAGCCCCGTATCGGCCACTTACTGTATATCAGCAGACCGACGGCTCGCTCTGACACTCGACTCCACACCTCATCCAAAATTAGAGTTCAGAGTGGATTTCAAAATGGCCTGTCATGTCCACGGAGAGTTAAAAGCGGACTGGCACACACGAATCACCACTTTACCTTGTTTACTGTACATTCTGTGCGGTTGCCGGACAACCAAAGGAACTTGCCCCTCCACAAAGATGCTGCAAATCATTAGGAGCGGGTAATTGCATGTACAGACACACACGGGCTGCCACACACTCACACAGTTTGTGTCCTAAGTGTCTGTAACCTTGGTGTGTTTTCAGGCGGGAACTCGCCTGTGTTGTTGCTTCAAGGCTCGTTTCCTCTCAGTCCTTGGTGCTCCGGCAGTCCGATTGTCATAAAAGTCACAAGGACAAGAGCACAGGAAAGCTCAGATTGCATCCTTTCTATCACTCAGATGTGGGGTAAAAAAAGAAATAAAAAAAGAACTTTGTGCAACGAGATGTCCTGAACTTAAAAAGCACCTTGAAATCTTTAAAAGGAGAGCTGTGCAGGGAGAGAACCCTTGAACCGAGTCGATGCTGCCCAAATCAAATCAACATTTCAAAAACTTCACTGAGAAATTCGGAAATTGATTACTTGGCCTTCCTGTGGCTTCATGAATCGGCTCCAGAGCAGAGGGGGGGGGGGGATCGTGTTACAATTAGTCCGGTGTAGAGGTGGGCCCACCTACTGCAATATGAACCTTGCTTTATGGGAGCAGCTGTGGCCAAAGTGGGGAGAGAATATTGAGAGACTCCCACCGTGCCTTCACCTATTGGAGGAATGTCTACAGCCAAAGGGATCGAGAACAAATAACCACTATAGCACCATCAATATCTGCCAAGTATTGATCTACCACCACCTCTGGCTCTCTCGGGTGGAATAAATAAACAACCTCGGCTCCTTCTCTGTAAACTGCCGGTAAGTTATATGTGTATTCTGTGTGCAAAATGCAGTGGTCGTTATATTATGTATTTTTGCAACTCCTGGTTGAGGACGGTTGTCAATACCGGAGAGATTTAGAGACACAACGACGTAAAAGACTCACCTCGCCGTCTCCTCCCCCTCTCCTCCCTCACCCCTTCAGTTATTCAACAGCTGACAGGGTCCGGCAGGTGGCACATCGTGGCGCGGGTTGAGTGTATGCATGCGCGTTTAAAAATACCTTGACCCTGACACCAGCCCGAACGCTCCTCGCATAGCAGAGATAGTCCACCGGGAGCTCCAACTGTGCCTCCTCCATTCCAGCGAATGCCTGCTTCACACACAACATTCACGCGTGCTTGAACTGTTTTGAGGTTATTCTAGATTTTGGATGGAAACCCTTCCAGCAGCTAACGGTCCAATTAACCTGCCGCCCAATCTATTCAATTCAAGTAGAATTATGCACCAGGCGGCGGCATTATCCGAGAAAACTCCGGGGCAGGGTTACATCCACTGCTCGGAAAGGAGACCATTTTTGTATGTGAGCCTGCTTGGCGTCCTTTGACCCCTTAGGTTTCCTTCCTTGGCCTTTCGTTTTTCAAGTTGAAAACGATTTACTTATTTCTTTTACAGGCTGCTGCTCTTGATTCTCTTTCTGTATGAGGGCGAGAAGGCCGACACAAGAGGGAAGGCTTTTGATAAGATTCAATCCCTCACTTGCATGTGATTAGAGGGGTGGGAGTAAGAACGATTACATGATCCCTGTGCATTATTAAGGCGCATCGAAAATGTTAAAAGACATTTGAGCAGCTTGTTGCTGAGTGGAGGCTGAAAAGAAAAAGATTGACACCAACTCCGAAATGATTGAACCTTTTCTTTCTTCCAACAATACATTTCTACAAGTTGTGAATATTTCATGAAGCGCAATCATCCGTGCGTTTTGGAATGAAGCCCTTTATCTGTGGTATGCATTATAAAGAGACGCCTCCTCCGCCTCAACGAACAATGCCACACCATGTTAAATGAATTGTGCGATATTAAAGAGCCGTGCAACTTTGGCACATGCAAACAAAACAAAAACACCTTTGAAGACTGGATCCTACATGTGGTATCGGAGAATAAAAGAGTTGGAAATAAACACTTTGATTAAACATTTGAGGAGGATTTCATGCGTCAAGACATAGGTCACCTCAAAGGCAGAGAAGCTTAGATCTCCGTGTAACAACAAAGAGTACAGAGAGCTGTCCTCCGTTATCTACTTTGGGCCCATTTTAACATTCCACACAAGTTTGGAACATCCAAGAAGAAATCCCCACATCAGGGCCAACAGGGTGAACGGCGGCGACCGTGGCATGTTAAGTCTGAGGGGGTCAGGGAGGGTGTTTAAACATTTGTTTAAGCAAGATTATGATCCCCTATATATAATATATACTGTACAATCTTGTATCTTGTTTGTTTAAACCTAAAATAGTTTGTGTGTCAAACTATTTCTTGACCTTTGGACGGAGCCAGGCTGTTTCCCCTCGTTTCCAGTCTTTATGCTAAGCTAATTAGCCTTACTGTACAGACATAATAGTATGATTCTTCTCGACTCTCAGTGCTTCTCTCTAACAAAGCGAATAAACACATTGCCCAAAATGTCAAACTATTCCTCAACAGTTTAAAATTGCAGTTTTCGGGAAAATAACAAGTAGTCCTGAGGCAAGTGAAGCTCAAACACTTCAGGTTTGTGTGGTAAATAGAATAACACATCAGTCTATGATATGGAGGCCCGCTGCAGCCACATGAATCACTAGGCTCTCGCTGCACCTGTGGACACTTTGCGGTGACAGCGAGTGGTCTCAGACATCTACCTCCTCCAGAAACAACAGAGGTTCGCGGGGAAGAGACAGCGAGAAGGGCCGCCGACGTCTATTTTAACACGTGGTGATAAACAGGCTGTCAGCGTTGTCGGCGGCAGCGGGCCTTGTTGCCTTCCATGTTCCCTCTCCCTATCTCATCTACGGGTCCACGGCTGTGACACATGTGGAGTGTATCTGTCACAGAACAAAAAAGGCAATCGGTCCAGCCATCCGTCCCAATATGGAAGCACTTTTCGCCTGGTTGTCACCGGGACGAGGAGGGTCGTGATCGGGGAAGCTGTCTCCCTCCTCGGCACACATGACATAACAAGTACTCTCTTGCTCTTTCTTTTCATTCTCGGCTACCACTTTCTTTTTCCTCGGCAGAGACGTGAGGAGAAAGAGACAGAGAGCTCGGCGTTACCATCGAAGAGTGTACATCTGTATTCTATTGGTAAATTCAACACAACCAGACAAATTAAGGACACCCTTTAAAAAAACAGCAACTATACAGAAATACACAGTGCAACTGTAATAACTTTGGCCTTGCATAAATGGATGAGTGGAGCAGGCAAATAAATTAATAAATTAAGCAAATGAATGGAAATGGAGAAAGCTACGGAGAAAATGTGAGAGCAGGTGCAAGGCTGCCCACCTCTTCTGCTCCAAGAACACAAGACACCTTCCTGACCCTGACCTCTGTCTGAGAGAAACGGGGGGGGGGTTGAAGCTGCTGCTGGCGGTGACTCACTCAGATGGGCAAATATCATTTTTATTTAAAATATCTTCACAGAGGCTGGCCAGGGCTGGCTTGGGGATTCATTTTCTTGATTTGTATCGATGTCATTTTTGAGCGTGAGTCACAAGTGTCGGGGACAGTCGGTGCAAAGAGGGGCAAAGTTAATGAAGTCATTTAGCGACCGAAAAATATTTTCATTCCAATAAAAGCCCATTTTGATCAAAACATTTGCGACGACTGACATCGATCTCCCAGATGAGCACCCCGAGACTCTTCGTTTTTAGATGTGCGACAGGGCCCCGACGGCACAGCCTATGGCCGCAGATAAAGATAGGCAGCTCACATCACATCACATCACATGTAGACCCTGCTGCCTCCTGCCAGATCCCCCAGGGGGGGGGGGGGGTGAAAGGAAGGGGTATCAAAGGCTCTGCCGAGGGAGGGGCGATGGAGGGGCCGAATCAAATGCGCTCCCGCTGAATGGAGAGGAGAGCGGAGGAGGATTGGAGGGAGCGAGGGAGGGAGGGGGGGTTTGTGTGACCAGCTTTCTGCCTCTTCGGTGCCAAGTTTGTCCCTCTGTACTGTTGTCTCTCTCTCTCCCTCGCTCTCCATTTGATGCCGCAGTAAACACAGGTGTTTTTGCCTTTACTCCGGGGGGGGGGGATATTGGAACGGGATATTGGAACGACTCCTGCAAAAGTCCTCATTTTTGTTCCCCCGCTGCCGTTTTCGCTCACCAGCCCACACACACACACACACACACACACTTTAACAGCTCTACAGTTTTACTAAAATGTCTTTTACTGTCCAGCTGTCACAATGTCGGGGAGAGAGGCCTGTGGTCGCCTTCAGCTGTTAACATACAGAGATTAGTGGTGGCTACATTTTGTGTTGTATTTTTTTGCCCTCACACACAGGCTGCCCGGACCATTGGTAGAACTTAAAGGACGTCTGATTTGTTTTCCTATTCAAGGATACATACAGTAAACACATGAGAGTGATATTGATCTTCACAACTCACTCTCAGGAAGAAAACCAATAAGCATGTTTCCTCAAGTCAGAACATCCCAAATATTTAACAGGTAGGGAACGACTGCTTTTAAAAAATTGATTTTTGGCGAAACTATACTCCAAGCTTCAAAAAGTCTTGTTTTTCTTCTGGTTTGAACTGCAAACGCAGCATGACATCACAAGTACAACACTGTGTATCTTTCAAACAACTATGTGATCTTTACAAAACGAAATCTGTGCTCCTGTTAGCACGTACTGTAGCTGCCCGTATTGCACCTTGAACCTCTTGCTCACACGGATGCAGTCGCACATCCTGATATTTTTAGCGTACTGAACAATATGGTAGTAGGGTATTGGAACACATAGTAAATGCAATGTTCAGGACACAACAATGAAAACCAATGATGTCTTCTCTCCTCGGCTAATATACTTCCCCCTCCGGTTGAACAACCCCAGCCTTCGCTGTTTCTCCTCTACTTCTTAAAGCAAACCTGCGCCTCTGATTTGCCGTATATGCTTGCAAATGCTGCTATATGACGCATGCCAGACTAAGTCGTGCCAAGTTGGGAGAGGGGGTGTCCATGGGTTCCAACTGTGTGTGTGTGCATGTTCAGGTGCCAGTGCCGAGGCTTGGCTCGGAGCAGGTAGTGCCACCGAGAGAGGCAGGTGCACGAGGGCATTGTCCATCTGGCCATAGTGGGCAAGACAGGTGCTACCTGTCAGCAGTGAGAGACACAGAGAGAGAGAGAGGGAGAGGGAGGCGTACTCACAACAGCTATTGTTCAGAGTCGGAGTTCATTGATGTATAATGGAGAGGAGAGAAGCAGGCTGACTTCCTCCGATGGCAAAATAATGAAAAGGTATGTAGTCTGTCACATGTGCTCACGTTTATCCTCCTCTCTTCCACATGTGAAAGCTTTTCCTTTCTGACACACACGAGTACACAAACACAAGCTGTCATGCTTATAAGCATGACTTATCCTGTACAGATGTGCACACACACACACACGCGCATAAATCACAGCGTCAACCAGGCAGATTTTTCTCCATTATCCGTAGCGATAAGGGAAACAGGCAGGCAGACAGGGAGAGTCATTAGCCGAGGCTCGGCGAGCTCTCGGCAAACCTACCTAGTGTGGAACAGCAGAGCTCGACAAAACTGGTCACTAAATTGCCAATCAGCAGAAAGGGGGCCAGCTCCATCTGGCTCGCGCACACCTGTACGCTGACTTCCTCAACCTTTGCCCCCGTCTGTCTGTCAATTTGTGCAGCACCTCTCCATTAGGAGGGCGCTGACGTGGCAACTCCCGGGCCCCGAAAACAATGTTGATACTCATCATTGCTGCAAACAGATTTCACACTGGACCACTCCTAACCTGGGGAGCCGGTTGTTTTCTCATTCCATTACATCGCAAATAGAAAACAACAGTGTGCAGCGAGTCTGCTTTGCCATGCGCCGCCTACTCAAGTGAGTTGACAGCAGTCGCGCATAGTTGTGACTGCTTGTCAATTTCCTGCACTACAGTCAAAGAGAGCGGTTCCATGAATACAGTTTGAGGGCCGCGCTTGCCAGACGCTTTGCAAAAAAGGCGGCGTCCCCGGCCCTCGCTCTCAATCTATCTGAAACAGACACAGTGCTATCAGCGTGCATCATTTCTGCCTCACATCCATCAGCGGGCCGCCGTTCGCCACCCGTCAGCGAGTGCCCCCGCGAGAGCATGCGGCACTTCCCCCCCATTCCACTTGTGTGCGGTGGGGCAGCGGCAGCGTGGCAATTTGCCTCTGATTGTTTCCAATTTTCGAGCGGGAGCCCCGGACGCAGGCGGAGAACGGTGAGAGGGAGGCGTGTGAGCAGAGAGGGAAACGAGGGTGGTTAAATGGAACACACACACACACACACACACACACACACACACAACCGTCGGCATACAAACACAGCCCTGACACGCACGTATACAGAGGCCATGCGCCACGAGGCCATTTTTCATCGTTATTATGACCGTGCCCAGAGAGCTGAGTGCAAACACTGCTGACCTCTACAGCGGGTCACCATTACAGAGGGAAGGTGTGCGTGTGTGTGTGTGTGTGTGTGTGTTAAGAGTTTGATCTTGTTTGGGAGCACCGACCGCTGCTGCACACACGCCTCGACGTTCGTGCAATAACTCTTCCGTCCGCCCCGGAGAACAGAGCAGCCCGGCTGTTTGTGCTCGCGGCCATTACCATCACCGTCAACATTACCTCCTCCATGACAGCCCCCCCCCCCTGCCCGCCCCTTCAACTCCCACACCACCCAAGAATCTCACCCACACACACACACGGCTTGTTGTTCTGCAGGTCGGAGCCGAGTCCCAGAAGTGCGACGTCATTGGCAGGCAGCGTGAATAACAGGAATTGCAGGGAATACTAAGTCCAAAGAGGGGCCGGTGTTATGCACTCTTCGCACTATAGATAGAACATTGCCGAGGTCATCGCTCTGCTGTTTCACATGCGCTACTAACGAGAGGAGACCTGCCAGGAAGCGCTGGTGAAAACTTTCCAATCATAGACGAATCATTTTTCTCCAGAATTAGACGTAAATGACACTTCCTCTTTTAAAATGACTGCGAGCTCAAAACGAATACAAATGAAAGCACTTTTTAAAATGTTTCTTGGGATCCTCCGCCTGACAACTCTTATAAAGACTAGGTCCTCTATATTTCAACGGTACTGAATAATGAATTCAATGAGTTGAATAATTGAACTTCAGGTGCAATTTTTTGCCCCTCCAATATGAATATGAAGCAGGGATCAAAGCTAATGCTCTGCTTATGCCGCCATGGACGCAGCTCCACTATTTACGGCCTTTTTACATAACTAATCCACTTATTAATTCGTAATAGGAGCAGTTACTCCATATCACAGGATTAACGTGAAGCACCTAACACGATGCGCTTATCAAATGGGAGCAACGGTTGGTTCGCTATCAAGGCTTTGGACAGAGTCAAGTGTTCACAATGTGGGGCTAAATATAAGCCGGTGCCCAGTCCGGCCGTGACCGCCAGTGACCCCTATCACTGCAATAATAGCCGTGGAATGAATTGTTAGCATGTTTGCTAAATCAAACGGAGAGCCTTTTTAGGTCCTTTCCATTGTGGTCCAGGAGTGGGCTTTGTTGTCCTGATAAACACAAACATTAGTTGCCAGGAGTTTTAAATGATGCCATGTGGGAGGATATCTCTGTGTGTGTGTGTGTGTGTGTGTGTGTGTGTGTGTGCGCGTCCACAGTCACAGCCAGCACAGCAAGACTCTTTCAAGTCGACAGCCAAATAAAGTTAAAGGTGGTTAGATAGCGAGAGAGGCACACCGCCAGAGGTCACAGCGCTTTGGATGATAATCTGTCTCCTTTTTTTCCCCCCCAGTTTTCAACCAACCACCTTAAATGGAGACAACTCGTGTGCAAGTTATTTATACCAGACCGTCCGCGGACACGGAGGGGAGTAATATTCTTGTTTCGACCCGATTAGTGACATCTGAGAGCTGCTGGGTTCGACCAGAGCAAACACACATCTCTGCTGATGTTGTTACAGTAGAGCGCACTATTTAAACTTTAATAAAGTATTAAAGCCACAGGAAGGTAGCTTTTCCAAAATGTTCAGCAATCTTTTATTAAGTGAATTTAAGGACATCCAGGAGCTTTGTCGAAATAATAGACTCACTTGATGGCCTATGTATTCTATAGATATTCCACTAAGCAGCATTACACCATGCTCTAGGGATGCTAAGTGCTTTAAGATAAAGAAAAAGGACAAACGAAATGTACAAATTTAACTCAAGGGAACGTTTGAAGCGAGAAGAGTTGCCACGGTGTGCATTAGCGATGTGATAAGGTTAATATGGGCCGATGCTTTGCTGCTCTTTCATCTGAAGGTACGCTGAAATGCAAACAAAGCTGCAGCGAGAACACGGCAAGGTACCAAGAGCCGAGAGATGCTAATTGGTGGCACACTATTTGAAGTGTCGGTCAAAGAAAACAAGACATTTAAAGACATTTACTTTGAGCTGTGTGGGAGCCATTTTCACTAAAAAACGAAAAACAAAACAAAACGAAAATAATCCACATAATTCAAAATAATAGTTGGTTGAAACCCTATTAGATTAAGTTATTACATCTTGGATTAAGAGTCTACATCTATGATCATTTCATGAAGCAGTACATATGTAGTTCATTAATCCAATATTGAATCACTCAAAGGGACTTTTCTGCAGAATGAGACAAACACAAGCCAAAAAAAAGCCCAAACAAAGAAAAGCAGAGAAAGCTCCCCTCAAATATATAAGGAGCAGAGGATAATCCATCCAGTTCAGCGCCGACCACATAGAGTTCATAAAAGTCAGATAATTGAAAAGCCACAGCCTCACCTCCTTCCTTAGCTCCGCTCCTTTCAACCCCTGCCAAGTGTAACTGCGAGCGAGCAAATAAAAGATCTCAGACAGCTATTAATAATTTATTTGCCCGATATCGACTCTTATTCCATTGTGTTTTTCCACAGCTCATTAGAAGCTGGCCGGCTTGGCACAGTAATTGGTCAATAGGGGTGATAGATGAGCGCCACGCATGAGCTCCTGGAACCCTTCTGCAACTTCTTTCTCCCCCATCTATTATGCAAGGTCGCTTTGGGGAAATGTCTCCCAACACCACTCCTTTCCAGGAGCGTCTGGAATTCTATTTATTGGGTCAGGAGTTGAGCTACTGTATATTGGGATATGTTTTTATGATGCCACTAGTACGTCAGTAATGATAGGAGAGAAATGGAAGTGTCATGGGTCTGAATTTCATTCAGGGTGATTCCAACTTATTCCTTTTGCATCTATCCAGGGTCGATGATATCGTGCAAAATAATAATAAAATTGTTGCCGAGGCGGCTGCAACAAGAATCAATGGAACAGCACCGTGTTCCCTCGAACACACCAAGAGGAATAAAACAGCAGCTACACGGGGGGGAGCGAGCGTGTCACGAGAGGGAATGGAGACGGAAGCAAACTATAATGAGCGCTCGCAGAGAAAACATCCGTGCACATCCGACCGGAAATCTCCCAAAACAATCTCCCAAGAACTGTTCTGTTCAATCTATAAATTCCTCCCACAGAGCCGGCCGCTTGTCCCCGTCCCCCTCCACCCCCCCCCCCCCCCCCTTGTCCCTCACCTCTTGTCCTCTAACATGACGTGTGTGCTCGCTGACTTGTGACGGTCAGAGTCCTAACCCGGTGACCGTCCTGCTGGCGTTACAGGCCTGCTACACAACCTTTTACACTTCTCACTGCTGCCCAAACTCAATTATCGTAACCCCGAATGTGTTTCCCCCTCAAACTCTGTCGGTGCATAAATTGTCTTCACCACACACAAACACGTACGCATGCACAAACACACCGCCTCAGGTCAGAGACACATGCCCAGCGGGGGCTGCCGGGGGGCAAGCTTTTGTTGGGGAAGGAGGGCCCCCGAGGTGGACAAAGACCGAGCCAAACCCACGGAGGGCTCTGACCATCCGTCTTCTTAATGGCCCTGTCACAATTCATAATATATTTTAATTCAGCTATGTGCCACACAAGGGAAAACGAGGCTTGTGCGATTCCGACGGCGGGATGTGGCCGGCGTCCAGAAACAGTGAGAAATATGAGAGATGCTCACATGAACCCCACCAACAGGCAGGGGGAAGAACTATGTGTCTTATTTTGCCCCAGAAAAGCTTTTACATCTCAGATTGTTTAAAGGGTAATTGAATATATTTTGTGGATTGTTGCCTTTCACCATTTAGTGACATTGTTGGATGCGGCCTTTAAAAAAGGGCCCAATGGGTATCGGAGCATATCCATGATTCCTCCTCCTCAAAAAAAAAAAAAAAAAAAAAAGGACTCCGTTACATTCTCAAACTCAGGCCAAGTGTTGAGCTGGTAAACTATTCAAGTTTCCCCTGCATGCACTAAAGCTGCCATCCCACTCAAATTCTCAAGATCAATGTGCTCTGAGAAGGAGGTGAGAGTAAATACTGGAAAACAAGAAGAACAATACCAGTGACGTTGTTGTTTTTTTGCCGTGGGATCTTCTGAATTTGTGTGGAACTGCACCCGTGGGGCTGAAAATGCACCAAAATCTGCACGCGGAGAGCAATTTTAGAAACACAATACACCCACATCATTATGATGAAAACAAAATCTTTATTATCAAACCACCAATTGTATCTGAAAGGAATTAGTGAGAAAGTGGCAAGAACTGATCTAAAACTGTCACGTATCCACAGGGGGAAAAGCGTCACTTTATTTCTCAACTTTCCTATCTTTTCTCTCAGAGCCAAAGTTTAGTCTCTCTGCAGCTGAATACACCGGCTGCTTGCTTGCCTGGCTCTCCTCTCTTGGCTGTCTGAGTTGCTGACTCACCTCTGCCTCCAGGCTCGGTACCAGCCAGCCAGCCAGTCGGCCGGCTGACCAGCCGGCTCTGTTGACAAATTGATATCTGATCTGTGCTGCAATTGGCGAGGGGGCGCAGACTATTCCAGTGTTTCGGCTGTCCACTGCCAACTCCCAACAGCTGAGGGATTAGCTACGAGCTCTTTGAGGCTGAACTTGTATTGTTCATTGATGGGGCGAGGCGTGCAGTGAGCACTCTGCACCAAATCACACTAATGGGAGAAACATGAGGATAGATCTGGAAGTGGGTTTCTGGCAGAGGGGAGCGATTATCTGTGTGTGTGTGTGCTGTAAAATATGCAAGTGACATGTCTGCTGTAACTGTGTGTGTGTGTGTGTGTGTGTGTAAGACTGCAGCCATATGTGTGCGTCCACAGGGCAGCCAGCTGGGTAGTGGAATGCAATGGATGTGGCAGTGCAGCTATTCTGGGTGCTTTCTCCCAGTGTGTGTGCGTGTGTGTGTGGGTGTGTGTCATAGCAAAGGGGGCTCAGCTATTTCAAGGGGAGTCCAGATTCCTGGCATTAGTGTTTGTGTCTATGTGTGTGTGTGCGTGCGAGAATGTTTTCGATGTGTGTTGGGTGACGGTTAAGGTCACGTAAAAAACCTAAACAGAAGCCACACTGCAAAAAGTACGGACGCCTGTTCTTTGCGACTTACAAAATAAACACATTTATTCTTTTACTTTCTTTTTTTTATTATAAGGTATTTTAGCCGAGCTATTGGATTGAGCTCAAGTGCAACCTCACAGAGCAGCTAGCATGGCTGTAGACTCCACGCTGTTAAAAAGAAAAGCCATCTATCATAAATTCAGGAAAAATACCTAAAAGGTAACTTTAACAGGGTTAAGACACACATTCAATCTCTTGTCACTGTTGACATCTTTTTTTGCAGCATACAGTTCAGGGTAATCTATCCAGGGCATCACCCATTCCCAAAAATAGCAGTAAACCTGTAGCTGTCACGCACAAACAGAACCATCACTGTCTTAGCCACCACAAACATTCCTGTGAGGACGGCCGCGGCACTCCCCAGCTCACACTTTCCGTCCACCACGCTGCCTCTATTTTCTACCGCAATCTTTCCCGTCAGCAGGCGGTGGCTCCCCACACCGGTCCCATCTGTCAGAATGAAACCTGATAAGACTCTTCAGTGGTATGTCATCTCGTCTCGGCCCGGCGATTCTCCGGGACCCCGAGTCTTTCTCTTCTCAGTCTGCGTCTGCAACGGTCAGAACGCTCCGCCATTGTGAAAGTCGGATTTTGTGGGAGAAAATAAATGAAAAATGAGAAAAAAAGGGAACCAACATGAACTGTATGTCAGTACCTGAAAAGCACACATGAGTCACTCTTTAAAGAAATGTTTTGCAGGCAAAGATCTAAGATGAATCATAAGATTCCCGCTCCCTTTCATGCCAGTGATCGTGTTGTAAGAGCACGGCGTCCCCCGCGTTCAAATGCTTCTTACTTCCAGATAAACTCATTAAAAATACATCCAAGAATCGTTTCTGTTACAAGGCGTTACGTTTGTTTGAACAATGTTTGGCAATTCAAGACAGACTTTAAAAATCCGTCCCAAACAGGAGGTATATTTCTAAGTGTGAGCGCTTCAAGTAAAAAGGAAGCGGGTTGAGATGTAGAAGAACGTTTGGGTTTCAGCTGAATTTCAAGGACATTTAAGGAATCGAGTTCGAGATAAGGCTCTGACAGAAATAACACGACGGAGGGCTCTATCCCCCCCCCCGGCACAGGAGCAAGTGAGGCATCGATCGGCGAGTTCGCCCAAACATGTACCGCACATTCACAAGACCTTGACCGGGACCCGTGTCTACGACAGGCAATTCCATTACTCACAGTCAGGGTGAAATGTCAGGGAGCGATCAATAGAGACGCAGAGATAGAGACTCGGATAAAAAGAACTCCCTGTGCTCCTCTGTGTGGGCTTTTTTTTGTTTTGTTTTTCTTACCTTCCCACAAAAGCGGTTGTGGAGAGAAAAACAAAACATACCTTGACCCTTGACACTGAGCAGGCAGTGGCAAAAAAACACCTGGTAGCAAAGGTACATTATTCAGGTTGCTGGTATGGACAAGCGTCATGAGAGGAAAGGACATCAGCTCTATTCTGAGGAGAGAAGATGTATCAGTGCAGAGACGACATTGCTTTCTGTAGACTAGAATATAACTAGCTCATTTGGATTAATTCCAAATCTTTATTTGAATTAAAAATGAGTTATTTTGAATTTCCAATGAGCCCATTTCCAAATTCAATGTGTGCGCCAATACTTGCAGACACAAAACCGTATTCATGCCCAGTGCTTTGAATGTGATGTGGTGTGAATGTGAAGGACTGGAGTAAATGCACTTGATCAAAACTCACTGGGTGAATAAAGTAAAAAGAAAAAAGGTAACAGGAGTTGCCGTTGGGTTGTTTGGAGTCAGCGGGGCTCGCATGTGTCTACAATGCATTCATGTGTGAAAGTACAACTGTCCGACACCATATTTCCGCACTCCTCTCTTCGCCGGCGTCAGAAGCGTTTTGCACAAGCAATTTTTCCGCCCTCGTCTGATGAAACGTCACCACGGCTGATCTGTGCTCTCCCGGAAATAATGGTCATAATATATTTACACTTTCGGAAGGGAACAATTATCATAAATTACAAATGTGAGGGCCTCAAAGACACGCTTCGGTGCTCTGTGGCTGTGATAACACAAATGCACTCTCTGGGCTTTCTGTGTGTCGTGATGGAGTACGAACAACAAGCTGCACCTTTTTTCTCTTTTTTTGTTTCTGTGGAAGACGCCTCCGTTTTTTAATGAAGTGCCGGCCGTTCCGTATGGGACTCAATGAGGCGTACCCTGCCGCTTTTTTTTTTGTCTCGTCCTCCCTCTCGTCTCTGTGCATTTAAAACCTCTTGTAGCCCTCATCTTTTAGAGGATTAGAAGAAGGGCCATTACCCTCTGTCGGGGCCATGCTTACGGCCACAATGGACGGGCTGCCTGGCTACCGCTTCTCTCTTTGTACCCACAGACAAATACACAAAAACCATACAAGCTCACACCTACGCAAGTACAATTCCAATATCCGTCTACATTTGACCCATCTATCATTTCATGCCCAAATACTTTTCCCACTCAAAGCTTTTCCTGTTATTACAGCCTGTGGTCCTGAAATCAGGGGCCCCCAATAGCCTTCAGACGGCTTTGGGCTCTATTGCGGGGCCCCTGACAATGACAAACCCGTCTATAGACAAGGCGGACATCCACAAAAGCACCAAAGGCCCCTTGCCGTCCACACAGCTCGCCACATTATGGAGATTTCTATTTTGCAGTGACACCAATAACCGCCCACTGTGTCCGTCCTTCCTGGAAATAATCTGTATTTCGTCCTGGGGGGGGTTACTGCTTTTGTCCTGTATGGGCCTTTATGATGCACTACACATTATTTCACTTGTTGAAATTTAGGATACCTGGGATTTCTTGTTATCATACCAGCAAAAGAGCTTAAATTAAGATAAATTCCTGCCATGCCAACGTGCCCACGCCACTTTAATTACATACCCAGCGTGATAACTGTCCCCCCAAAGTCACTGGGTGGACTTTGAAAAAGGGGCTTTGGGTATCGCCTTTGCCAGCATCCGACTGAAATTAAGCCTTCTTTACAAAACAAGACACACAGATTAAAAAGGAAACGGCAGGGAGCAAAGAGAAACTCGTGCATATCTTAATTTCGGTGCTTCAAAGTGAAATGTGTCACAGTGAGAAAACGGGTTATCAGACGTTCACAGAGACCATCTTTCCTCCATCTGACTTTCCCTTGCTCGCTCATCTCCCCCACCCATCTCTCATTACTCTCCCACAGGTCATTTCCTCTAATCTAGATTCCCACTGTCTTCTACATTACTGACAGAGCATAAATCACAGTTAAACACATGCCCTTTACCGTGCTCACTGTCAGCTGATGTAGTGTGTGTGTGTGTGTGTGTGTGTGTAAAGCTGCCTGGGGTTCCCCTACCACCTCCTAACCGCCTTCCTCCATAATCCCTCAAAAATGTCCGAGTCGCTATGGAAATATTGTGCTACTCGGCACTGTGGGATGGCAGCAAAGACGAGCCGAGGATTAGCATATATTTCAATTGCTCTCTTGTCTGAAATACAAGAGCGGGTGAAGATGAGGGCAACGCTGCGCCGCTCCAGCCAACACTCACTTCTTTTGTTTGACGAAAAAGTTGCGAAAGGAAGCGACGATCTTGAGCGCATGGGTCCAAATTAAGAGTGTTTGGCTCCGTTGATGTCAGCACACTTCCAGCTTAATCCAAGATCTTACATTTCGATGATCGCCTGCTTTCCTCTAGTATGCACGTTAATCTCGTCTTGTTCGATTCTGAGGGTGTCTGAACTTCAGCATCACCACACTTTGAGACATTTCCACCGGCCGGCTCTTTATTCTCTCAAGTTAACTCGGCTCAAACCTGCTCGTTTTTGTCACTCTTTTGAATAGCTGGTAGCAAACGATGATGCCCAATTGAGGCACCGTGAGCATGATGAATTTGCTGTGTTAATTACGGCTCTTCCTCTGCATGTCTACGGCAACTTAGGTGAAACCTTTTTTTCTGAAACAGCACCGCGGCACAGCAGGGAGCTTAACAAATGTCGAGAAAAATATAATAAATGCTGACATTTTATGTAAATGCCATTGCAGCTTAGCAGATCATATACATGCCAGGCTTTAACCTCAAGTATTCAGCAAAGGCCTTAAATCACACATATATGAGGCACTTGGTAAATCATCCAAGTCTCAACTTTTAAGCCGACATGGAAGAAAAAAACTTTGAAGATATACTTCACCCACAAAATCGTTCAATTCAAAAGACTTCCGGCAAGATTATTAATGATATTTAGTTAAAAACAGGAAGAAATCATTATAGAAAGGCTAATGCGTGTAAAATATTAGTGTTACTCATGCCATAATAGTAGTTTTTGACCAATACTGTATTTCTAACAATAGTGACAAGTTTGTCGCTGACTTTCATCTTTACCATAACAGAGCTAATTGTCCTTATGCTAACGAGAGGTGCTGTGGAACGTGATGGGGACGCTAAAGCGTTTAGCCATTCGTTACATTCAATTCTGACACCATAGAATAATCAATGCAGGCAAAAGCAGGTGTCTGTTATCACACAGCAGGTGTTAATTACAAAATGGCAGGTGTTTGTCGCTGGCGTTTGTGGCAATCTGCCACGCTGGAAGGAGGTTTCTGGAGTGTAATGAAGATGTGGGTTTATCGGAACGGGATGGATGGCATGATGAATGGATGAATGAACACATTAACTTTTGTTCAACCGGCTTATTGAAACTGATAAACGCATACAATAAGCAACAACGTTGCACAAAGACAACTTGAACGTCATTTGAAAGGCCGCGCAAACTAAAGTCTCTACATCAAAGCAGCAAACACACGTCAATATCCGCTAAATGAATCTCCCTAATTGAGCAGACCCCCCCCCCGACATCCTTCATTAGGAGTTTGGACTGAACCATGACGGGCTGGATTTTACAGCTTTGATTCATCTGCATGAAGAGAAGAGTGCCTGAGCAATTGTGCTTAATGCATTGGTGACCTTGAGAACAAATAATAGGAACAAATCACATTACTGTAAACAGCCATTGCTGCCAATGTTTACAACAGCACGGATAATCAGGAAGTGGCCGACATAATGGCCTTGGAGATAAAAAAGAAAGTTACTACAGTATGTGCTAATTGATTCAGTGGGTTATAATATGGAGCTTAATACAGTGTGAAGGGACAAAGACAGGAAGCTAAACCTAATTTACATCACTAACACAGCTGCAGCTACCGATATAAATTTAGCTGCAAATAAAAGGCCACGAGGTTACCTTGTGGTGTATAATACAGTTCTGCCCACGTCTAAATTTAAGCCTTTAAGACTCAACTGGTACCGCTAGATTTAGGACCCGTTCCCAACCCGAGACCCAGAAATATCTCAACAACGGCTGGATCCATTGCCAGGAAATTTGTTCCAGATATTCATGGTGCCCAGAGGATGAGTCCTAATCATTTTGGGGATCATGTGACTTTTTTTGCTCTTGCGCCATCATCAGGTCAAAAGGTTAATTTGTCGAATCCCTGCTAATCGTATGCCACTCCCATCAGCCTCAGCTGTGTTTTGGGTGTTTTCTGTGGGTTTTTTTATGATTTCCGGGGGCATTTTTGCCAGACGCACTTGAATTTGATTAAAAAGTGAATTCTACAGCCATTATTAGAGTGTCTATTTGATAAAGATGTAGCGGCTCAATAGCCATCTACTTTATGGCTACGCTATACTTAAGCTATGGCCCAAATTTATCCGTGTTTTAGCCTCGTCGTCAGGTCCACGCATAGACGTCCACTGGATGTCTTTTAAACGCAAAATCCCTCTGTAGCCAAATATAAGAAATCATTGAGTTTGATGTGTACGAATGGCATGAAGGCAGAGGGATAACCGCTCCAACACAACAGCCTGCCATTCTCTCCCGCCCATATGCTGCTGTGCTTACTCCCTCCTGTTCCATCCATCTAATAATGGGCGGAGAATGAGAGAAAATGCCTCAGTGTCAATGGCCCAGCCACTAAGATCCCATTATTACACCCATAAATCCTCTCCTGGCACCCCCCCCCTCCCCCCCCCTTTTCTTGTTCTCTTTCCATCTCATACACTAGCAGGATCCACACGTTCAGATGACAAAACTTGCCACAAACACACGGCTGAGAGTGTTAAATATAACCGTCCATCACGATGTCAGCGGCAACACCTCGGCTCCTGTGAGGCATCTCTAAGTGCTGTCATTAAAGAGTGTGAAAGGATATGAGCTATGTGTGTGTGTGTGTGTGTGTGTGTGTGTGTGTGTGTGTGTGTGTGTGTGTGTGAAGGGTGTGGGGGGGTATGTACCTGGATTTGATTATGTTTTTGCCATTTTCACAGTTTAACTGTATTTGTTCTGTTTGTTTTTTCCAAATGAGCGCCTTAATAGTGTGCGTGTGCGTGTGGGTGTGCGCTTAAGTGTCGACAATGCCGCCCATAATGAAAGTCTATCACTCCGTTCATGTCTTGAGGGAGGAGGTCATTTGCCTTCATTTGCCTCAGATTTACAAGCCCGCTCCCYGACCAGCGGATGTGGCGGTCCACTGTTAATGTCTGACCTCGTGCCACACACACACACACACACACACACACACACACACACACACACACACAGGCTCATGGTGATAAAGAAGGGCCCTCTGTGAACCCGATTAAACAACGGGTGAAATATCTGAACCGTGGAAAAAGAACACGAACCTGCCCGTGTGTCACAATAACGGCGGAATGAAAAGGAGGCAGGGGAGCAGGAGAGAGGAAGGCACCTCGCTATCGCTGCCAACTGCTTCTTTTGTTGAGTGGCGTTGAGTTCAATAGCGTGATTAATTAGGTGAGAAGGGGAGAGTGCGATACCGGCTACAGCAGAGTGAGATGTGAAGACTTGCAGTTCACAGATAGCCAAAAAAGGAAGCCACGGATAGGCCGGCACATCGCAGTCCAAGACAAAAGAGTGAGGAGTTTCAAAATCCAGTGATGAGAAGGTTTTTCTCCTAAGCCTTGGGAAATATGCAGATGTGAGTGTGCGCTTTCATCAGCTAATGGAGTGTCCTGTCTCTGAATGATAACATTATCATTCTTTAGCACGGCGTACACAGAAGTGTTTGAACAAGCCTACAAAGCTAATGCCTGGCTTCATAAAATTTCATGTAAATCTATGAATGAATTATTTCTTTTTTTTAACTCCATTTAAGTACTTGCTGCAAAGACAAGCGCGAGGCACATAAAATGTGTCTACATCAAACATCACTGTGGCAATGCAGTCTATTTCATCACATTTTCCAAACTTAAGCCTAAAATGAAGCACGCTTCCCGCTGCCGTGAAATGCTGCCGAGGCTCTCTTGAGCAAGGCAGCGGAAGTAGAACCACTGGAGCGCAGCTGCCGAGTGGCCACGAGTGCAAAAAAAGTTGTTCTTTTACAGTTGGAGCTCCCACGGTGTTTCTGTAACTGCATGGACGTGAGGCAAACCATCGCTGAAAACAAGTACGCATGCTCAGCCGACCTGAGATATTACAACAACACAGAACACGGTGGCTGTGTACACGCTGAATTAGAGATAGGAACATTGACTGAACCGTAGCGATCCGGGGCCCTGAGTGTACACAAATCAGTCTCTCTCAAGGAAAAGAAAACAGACTTGTTTGCTTCATTTTCAACCTCTTAAATGAAACTCGCGACAAACAACACATTCGGGGCATCGCTTCTCAACGGGGGGGGGGGAGGATCCCGCTTTGGAGATGCTGCACAGAATGAAAGTGATGGTAATCTCCTGAAATGAGCGTCGGCCTCGGAGTGTGCTGTTTGACAACAGCGAAAGCGACCTCTCTTTCACCTCACGTTCTTCGTCTGCAGCTTGTTCGGCTTCCTCTCAACGCTGCGTCTTCTATGAGGGCCCCCCCCTCCCCTTCCTTCAGTCTCTAATTAATCCATATCCGCCAGTGGGGAGCGGTTTGCTTGTTTACTCTTATTGAAATTAGCAAGGCCTGCCTCCCCAGAGACACAGCGTCAGAAGCACAATTAGCTGGCACTGGACTAATTAGGAATCGGTGCTAATGACACCTCCATGGCTGCATGGGTGAGCAAGGAGCGAAAACCAGAGGAGAGGGGGGGGGGGGGGGCGGAAATGAGAGAAATTAAGGAGTGACATTTCTCAGAAGAGAGTGGATTGACCGAAAACATCTCACATTCAGAGCTGCTGTCCCTGTGCAACCATCGAGGCACAGACAAAAACACCAGTGGCGGATTTGAAAGGAAGCAGCCTCCCACCTTCTTCCGCCTCTTCCCGCAGGCTCTCTCAGCACCTTGGCAGGCACCTGGCCTCGCCGCCACCACACGAGCCGCCATTACGCCGATTATCACCCCGGTCAATCACATGCTCCCCCCCCCCCCCCCCCCCACACCCCCACCCCGTCCCTCAGGAAGCTGATGTTCACACGGGAGAAAGATTACGACAATTAAAAGCAGCACACGCGGCTGTCAGAAGGAAAATATGTGTTTTCTCACTAATTCACACTGTACACAGGGTGAAAATGAGGCAAGGAGTCAGGAGGAAGGAGGTCACATAGCAGGCCTAACAGTAAACACTCTACACAGGCAACGCGGGCCTTCGATGTCTCGCACAATACGGAGGCGGGAGCCCACAAGATTGGGGTTAACCTCGTTGGAAAAAGGAGACACCAAAGGACACCATCGCCTCCAGTGAGGGTTAAGGAAAGATCAGGATCAAGCTGTGACCGTTTCAACCTCTCACAAAAAAGACTGCAGGAGAGAGAAACGACAGACCGGCACCGAGCCGCAAAGCCGATTCATCCCTTTGCTTCTCTTGCAGCGGTTTGAGTCGGTTGCCGAGTTTTACGCATCGAGGTATCAGTGAAGACGCGCGGTATTGATCGCGATGTCTACAGCACCACTGCAACCACTGCCACCACTGCCACTGCTTGGCTCATCCAGTCCCAACGAATTTCATCGGAGGGGGGGCGGAACATACTTCTACTTCCTTCCATCTTTCTAAACTGCTTTCCTTTTACAAGGCAGGGAATAGCGATTTTCAGACAACAAAGGCGTAAGTCTTCAGAGGAACAGAACACTCACGGTGTAAAATGAAAAAATAAGGGATAAAACAGGAAATTCAAGGTCAGGGGGAGCCGTATAAATCTCCCCCTCAGTTCACGGGAGCGAAGAGACGAGATGAGAGCAGCTCTGAAAGTCTTTCTCAAGACTTTCCAGGACTTGACGTGAGCCATGATTTTCTCATCGCAAAGATAATAAGAAAAACACCCAAGTGTATACTAATGGAGGAATGATTGAATGGAGAACTCTTGAAATGACCAGAGTACCTGATGTGGTCAAACTGTAGGGACAGTGACAAAGTATTCAGTTCAACACAACCCCACAGCTGAACAAACATGGCCCGGTTTCAAAAAGGCTGTTTTCCTAATGATTTCTGACATGGAATAATGGCAGAAAAGTGTTTTGAATCCGGCATTGTTAAAACGCCGTATTCCCCCCGGTGCTTTCAAAGCAGTTCAACACTAAACTCTGAAGTCTGTGCACTTGTTACAATCGAAAAAGGAAGTTCTGAGGAAGGGGAGGGGGAAAAAAAAAAGCTGTCAAATGCGCAGTTCTCTCAAGGTGCTTGATTTAAATAATTCAACGAACAAGAAAAAGGGATATTCAGCCATACTTAGTGAACGAGTAATGCACTCACAGCACTACGGGAGAATAGAAAGGCTTCACCGAATGGCACACAAACAAGTTTGGCTTCGCAAGCCGCCGTCATCAAAACCTCTTAAAAGACAGGTCCTTGAAAATGCAAAAATAGACGGATGTTACACTTTGTTAGCCTTTTAACATTAAAACAGAAGAAAAGAAAAAAATTGGAGTGCTTCTCAAAACCATTTAGCACCCAGATGGAAGTGCGGTGCCTCTCCTTGTTTGTTTTCTCCTTCTTTTATTCCGGCGAATGCTTTACAGGAGGAAATTTGCTGGACGCGCACCAATGTTGGCGCGCTTGGCTCAAGTGAGCTGCCCCGTGAGCGGGTACAACAGTGGCAGCCAAGCAGCAGATGGAGTCAGGCGTGAAAGACTCGGCTGCAAAATAGCAAAGAGGGGTTGAGGGGGGGGGGGAAATGCCGTGGGGACACTGAGGAGGAGGACGCAGAGGTCAGGGAGACGGCGTCAGCGGCAAAACACTGCCACATCTGAGGTCGACGCATCTACACACACGCACTTAACGTACGTGTGCACATCTTAAAATGTCAGTGTGTTAATTCGCAGTGCTGAGGGTGGAGCTGTTTGCGAGACATTAGCGGGTACCGATTGTGTGTTTCTGTGCATGTGCGTCCCAGGCGGTTTTCCCCCCAGCAGCCAGGTCTGTTCCTGCGTGAGGCTGATGAATGAGGCCTGGTAGCAGCCTGGACACTCCCATTTAACACAGCATGGAGCTACAAACTGCCAATGTAGCAGACAGTGGGGATACACACACACACACACACACAAACTCACAGAATAGGCACTAGCATTGCTGCACCCTCTAAATAACAAAACGAGACCATTCTGTACAGGAAACCGACAGCACTGGTTGATAATGCACAGAGACGGCCTGAGGCAAAGGCGGTACAGGAGAATGTTAGGGGCCATGCATCCATCCAGGCCAATGCCGACGTGACCTTTTTTGTCTTAGAAGTTTTTCTAAAAGTCAAGATTGTTTCTTATTCCCTCATTTTAAGCATGTAGTTTTAGTTGCCTTTGAATTAACAAAAAAAAAAACAAGTGCGTCATTGACTTTTACTGCAAAACACACATACATACCACACAGAGCCGATACGGGAGCTCCCCAGAGACACACACTCACATGTCGCTGATAAAAGGGTGACAGAGAAAGCAAGAAGGGCGACTTTGAAAGAGAAACAGAAAGAGAGAGAGGTACATTTAGCCAGAGGCACGATACCCATAAATGAAACCATCATACAAAAAAAGCAGGAAATCACATTTTACACGGCATGACATTTAGATTGTGCAATTCCTCTCGCTGGAACGAATAACATTGAGAGGGGAAGAGAAAAAACAAAAGAAAACGTGCGTGCTGCCGGTGTCGGCGCTGTATTTAATTAGGACTCAAACATGTGCTATTTAAATGGTGAATTAGCGATGCTGTGAATTGGCCGTGTTGGTCCAAGCTGTGGCAGAGAGCATGTTCAGCAGCTCCGGGGGAAGTCCACACGCATGCAAACACACACACGCACACACACACACGCACACACACACAACCACACACCCCACCGAGCAAAGCCACAACAGCACACACTTCATTATACTCTTAATTAAGGCTGGAACTCAAAAGGCCAACAACAGGCACTGTACGGACAACCACACGGCAAGTCAAGAGTGTGTTTGCAAATGAATGCACATGTTTCTGATTCGCTAGTGTGTACGAGTGTGTGTGTGTGTGTGTGTGTGTGTGTGTTACCGAGCAAATGAATGCACATGTTTCATTTGCGTTTGTGTGCGTGTCTCCATTTGAGAGTCTTTGAGAGCAAATTAATGTAATGTCTCATCTCCTGGTAAATGAATGTAATTTGTCATCTCCTGCTATGTGTGTGTTTGTGTGTGTGTGTGTGTGTGTGCGTGCGCGCTCAAGTGTGTTTGCGTACATGAATGTGTTTCTTTGCATGCTTAGAGTCAATTTAAAGGGATATTTCATCCATATGGCATATTTAACCATATTTCCTGCGATACATTCGCTGTATGGAGTATGTGGACGTATACGTCAGCTATTCATTGCCCTCCTGCGAGGTGCACAGCCACATGGTGGCTTCCCTCTGTCCGTCCATCCGTCGGCCTGCATCGTCCACACCCAACATGTGTTGTGATGCAAATGAGGCCAACGCTACAACACCACTTTTTAATTGAACCTTTTGATCTGTGGCTAATTCCACTAATTAGCAGGACTATATTTCCCAACAGAATGTTTTCCGCTCTGTGTGTGTGTGTGTGTGTGTGTGTGTGTGTGTGTGTGTGTAAGCTCTTCTTTTGCTAACTACCCACCAAGCCAATTGCCGGCTGGCATTTAAAAGGGCTTCCCAAAAAAAAAAAAAAAAAAAAAAAAAAAAAAAGGTGAAATCTCCGTTCTTTATCTGAGGCGCAGAACAGACAGGTGCGCTGTTATAGGTAACGTTAGATAATAAAAAAAGCACAGATGCTCATTATACAGGCACACAGGCAAATGAGCAGTGAGTGTTTTATGCGCCTGTATAGTTTTATTTCGGTGTTGTACTCTCATCGCCTCTGAGAGTGGAGCTGAACGAGAGGCGTTCGTGACTCTCTGCTGATTTGAATGCAAAGGAATGCGGTCTATATACTCGCTGGTAATGTGATGATTAGTTTTAATTTGTGCCTCCGTGTAGTATATTATGGTTCTGTGATATATTCACTTACAAAACAGTCCACAAATGCCTCACGTACAAACACAAGCTAAACATTTGCATAAAGGCCAGAGTAGCGCAAAAGCAAACAAGACAATCCAATAGAATGTTTTTGCTTTTCTTTATATTAATCAGAAGCTTCCAGAAGGTACTCTTCTTATAAAGGAATACTCTAAATATCTCTCGGGCTTATACAGCACAAAATTACCAAGTTCCTCCACATCTGCAACGTCGAGTCGAAGCACCGCCAGATGCTGAGAAGACTAAGCGCATAAAGTTTCTACTCTTCTCTACACTTCAGTGAAAGCTCGTAAAAACTCCATTTTGGTGAAGAAAAATTAACTTTAATTTCATCTACAATAATCTGACTCACCGTGAGCAAACCCTGTGTCAAAAAAATAATGACTTTATTTCCTTTAGAAAGAAAAGAAGTTAAAAAAAGGGGGTTATCTCACTTTAAATGTGTCTGCACACACAATCCTCCTGCTTTCTTCTCTATTGTTGCAGATTCTCTGGGAGTCTCCAAAGCCGTCTTGATAACTAGGGACCCCCTGCCGCCTCCTTCCCATCGATAGCCGATTACCGCAGCCCTCCCACCGATAAAACGGGGTCCTTGCATCACCGTCTCTCCATCCCAGGCTTCGTTAAGAGCTTCCCTCCCCTCCTCCCCTTCCACTGGATTTACTTTCAGGCTGGCAACAGCGCATTGCTCCAGATAGAAAAACTCTGACGTGAGCGGTTGTGCGCTCAGAAGAAAGGTGCTTCTTTTGCAGGAATATAAATCAGCAGGGAGACGTGAAAGAAAAAATAAACAAAGCGAGGCGGCTCTCAGAGGGGATAAAAGGCCTTCATTAAGTTCAAAGGTTAAACGCTTCTGATGTGTGGCAGAAATTGAACACCCTCATGATGTTTCCCAACAAGAGTTGACTTCCCCCCCCCCCCCCGTTCGCCTTGAATGAGGGTTTATGTGGCCTCCTGTGGCACGCACGCGGTCAAAGGAAGATGCTGAACTTGTTCACGAGGCGGAACGACGGAGCGAGAATGCGACTCCTGACGCGTTTGATGTCACACAACAAAGCAGCGTTCCGCCCTGGGAGCGCGTCTGCGCTGCGAAACGGCAACACAGCACAGTTACAAACTTAGAATGCCGTGTCAGCTCTCGACGTGGCTGACTCCCCCCCACCTCCCCCCTCTCCCCTCTCCTCTACATCTCTCTCATGACAGTCAAAACTTTCAGGAGGGAGGACAGGAAGAGTGAGTGAGTCCGTCCATCCACCGTCTCTCCGGCCTGTGTGTGTCCACGGCAGCGGCACTCAACACAACAATCGATTTCGCCTGTTTTCCCTCTACCGCACTTGAGAAATCAGTTGAACTACTCACTCAAGAACAACAATCAGCACCCAATCAGCTATTTTGAATATGATTGGTTACTATATTAAATCTACTGAAGGATTGTAACATGTATACTCTACTGCTCTATGAAAGAAACACACTTCTATAAAAGCCATCCTATGAAGGGTTAGACATGTTGGTTTGCCATTTAATCTGGCAGACTTTGGCCTTTTATTAAATATCAGATATCAGATGTCAGTATCACATATATGATGGATGCTCTTCCCTAACCACAGCCGCATTAGAAGAGTGTAAAAACCTGCAGTGCAGGTGTATTTTCATTGTTAGTCCATATCAGTTCAACCGTCTGGATTTTTGCTCATTTTCGTCTTCATTTAAAAAGGGTAGACGGTGTGCGTGGCGGGTCACCTTGGCTGATGCAACAGCAAAGCTATCAAACATGAAACGCATTAGCTCGTGTCGAACTGAATGAATGAGGAGTTGCTGTAAATGTTCATGTTTTCAAGACTTTCCGGCCCAAATATATCCCCATCTACACGAGACTATAAAAAGGCTAAGTAGACTAAGCGCCGAAACAGGATGTGATGATTGAGGTCTGGTAACTTAGTACTGTGCCAAACGGAGAATCGATGACAACGTTTGCCGTGTTTCTATTTGCTGGCCGTGCAGGTTGAACTCCCAGGTCAGAGCAGGTGAACACATTGTAGGAGGCCAAACAACTCCAGGAACAGAAGTTTACGACAACAGTCAAATGCGAGAGTTTGTGAAAGCTGCGATAGCGTGCGTTTGACCCAAAATACAGTCCACCGCTCATCTTTTACCAGATTTTGTTTGTGGACGAGGCTGCTACAATCACCCGCTGCTTCTGCTCTGAACAAGTCCTGCCTTTGGTCAGCCCTGCAAACACACACACACACACACACACACACACACACACACACAAGCCTGGCCAGGGCACGTCCACACCTGCAGATGCACGCATCTGCACGCCTGAGGTGCGCTAATAAGCACTAGTCACACGCACACAGCTGATGCCACTTGGGAGCAGCGGCCTTGAGACGCCCAGCGCTCTAATTAAGTAAATGAGAGAATCGGAGGGGCAGATGGTGGGAGAAGAAGAAAAGGCAAATAGCCACACTTCCTCCTCTTTCTGTCTGGGTTGCCCACAGGGCTGCAACGGTTTCCCTTCCTCTCACCTCTAACTTTTCTTTTTATATATACACTTCTGCTCGCCTGCCTTTCTCCAGTGATTCACTCCAGAGGAACACACTCGCTTTCTTGCTGTTGAGATCTCTCCGTCTGCCATCTCCGTTTCTCTCCCTCTCCGCTTGTTTCCCCGCCTTCGTCAGTGTGCGCGCGTGCTTACTGTACCTCCAAGTCACATGGCCCTGAAGGTAGATACGGCGTCCCAGGGGAAGGAAATGAAAACTCCCCCGTACATGCAGGGAAATGAAATATGACTGCCTGCGCGCGTGTCCGTATGTTCCCATGTAGGACAGAATATCTTTCCCCCTTCCACTATTTCATGTCTGCAGTCATTTATGTGCCACTTAACCCGACGGTGTGTGTGTGTGTGTCTCTGTCTGGCGCTACGACAACGCTCTCTCATCTTCACTTAGAAAGAGAAATGTCTCTGCACAGACTCTGCTTGCTGGCTTCACTTTGACTGGAGCATAAAACCGCTTGGTGCTCTGGGCATCCTGAAGGCCAGTGAAACATTTGAAATGATAAAGTTATAATCAAACATGAGGAAACAAAAAAGATGTGATGCATAGGTGTCTCCTATCACCTAATAGGATTTACAGTGTTTCCTTGACTGGAAACCCCTCTAACAGCAGCCTATAATCCACCACAGAAGAAGAGAAGCTATGACAGACCACAGCAATGAGTTCTGTGAGTGAACCTGTTCGTATGCCCCGCTGCCCCGCGTTTGAAACACGATTTCAAGGGAGCGCAGGCCTTTTCACAATTTCATTTTCGAGCGGGAACACGCGGGGGGGGGCTCGCAGAGGGCAGCAGCATGACGGTACGAAGCGCCGTCTGGACCGCCGGGTGTGTTTCGACTCTATCCGTCCCTGCATTTATCTCCGGCTCTTCTAAATGTCTCGCTGTCTGTCCGTCTCTCACGCTCGCTCCGTCTCTCCTCTCAGGATTTCTCTCACGGCGCTTATCTGCAGGGAAACACATGAATGCATGCGGCCGCTCAGGAATTCAATGGACTCGGAATGAACCTGGGACGGAGCATTTCTTCGTGTCAGTTTGTTTTTGTATTCGGATGAAGTTATCTCAATCGCGATGGTCTTCATTTGCTGGAATAATTAATGTATTTCAAGTCGTTTATCCGGCATGTGAGCAGCTTTCCTCTGTAAATCTCTGTTTTTTTAGACTGCTGGGCGGAAGAGACGAGCAATTCCAGGCCTTTGACGTTCCCTCTGGGGGATCGATTAGCAGAAAAATCAAGATTGTGACTCATTTCTTTTGATTAACAACCCTGTCAGCTACGAAACTCATCTATGTATGCGAGGATTTATTCTTTGTTTTGGAGGAAATAGCGTGACGTTGTTATAGAGTCACGAAGTCCACAGAGGGGGGACATCACGGGGGACAGATGGGTCAAACAAACGTCTTAAACCGCTGTTTGCTTCCTGTTTCCTCGCTGGTTTTAAACCAAACCAAACAGTGATTTGTGATGAGTTTGTTGGTCCTAACCACTATTTTCTTTCCAACCTGAAACAAGGTTATGTTATTCCTACCTTAGTTGTCATGGGCAGGCAGTATATTCCACGGGAAATAAATGAATTATGTTGACAGTGAATGAGCGTTTTGTTTTGGCAGTGAATGGTTTGCAGATTTGTGCAGAATCCAGTTGGCACTAACCAACAAAGCTAAATATATTTGCCAATGCAAATGAGTTGTATATGATTTCATTTAGAGGACGCGTGGTTGTGAATAGACAAACATATGCACATCCAGTATTTGTTCTCCATCGTTCTCTCTCCCTAGAACCAACACACGTGACCCCATTAGCATTACCCATGGAGACAAGACAATGTGTGTGTGTGATGATGATGATGATGATGATGATGCATCCCACTGATGCAAATATAGATCTTGACACACTTCGACTATCACACAATAGATACTCTCACATAAGCACACACACACACACACAAAGTGAGAGCCTGCGTGGCCCGGGCTGATTAATTGGAGCGTTCATCGGCGGTGATAGCTGTGCTCCTCCGAGACAACACACTGTCTCTCTCACTCCACCTTAACCTCTGCTAGACACACACACACGCACGCACGCACACACACGTCACCTCTTCCTTTCTCAGCTGAAATTAGACCACCTCCCTCGCTTTTCTATGTCTCCCGTCTTGCAAAAACAACCCACCGGCAGCTCGCTTTCACCTTGCCGAGAGCGAATTTGCCGCGGAGCAACTGGTTAAGGTACGACGCAGGGGGAGCACTCAGGTGTGTGTGTGTGTGCGTGTGTGTGTGAGTGCCTGAGAGTGTGTGTTTAGGCCTCTCGACCAGTTAATGGGCCGACGCACAGATTCTTGTTTGGGGTGCGCTCTCTCGTCTTTCTTGGCGTTGAGGGTGGCTCACGTTCACGAACACACACACACACACACACTTCTAGCAAAGCCGTAGAGAGGCCAGCAAAATAGCAGGGAGGACAGGGTTATTTAGGATAAGAAGAACAAGTGGCGGAAGAGAAAGAGTCCCCACCTCTAGTTAAGGTATTGTTCCACAATCTCCTCTCCCTCTCCTCTCCATTGTCTTCCCCTCATCCTCTCATGCTCGCCCCTTATCTACCCTCAGAGACTTTCCATCTCTTTTACCTCCGCTTTTGTCTCGCTTTTGTCTTTCCTCTCTCCCTGACACACACACACACACACCTCCACCTTTTCTCCCCCTCTCTCTCTCACTATTCCCTCCCTCCCCAGTCAGCTGTCACAGCTGCCACTTTCTCGCGCCCACTCATTTATTACAGGTCACCATCGCAGGAAGGGGGCCGTTTAAAAAGGACAACGCGGCCCCATCTAAACACACGCAGACACACACACACACATACACACTCGCAGCCTGGAACTCGTATGCATGGATGTGCAACTACTGTACAAAAAAAAGCTCTACGAGCTCTTCAGACTCATCGGTTCTGTAATGTATTGAGCCTGCTTTCTCCTCTACACACCATGAAAGGAAGCACTCGGGTTATAGACGTCATTCGGGATAACAAAAAAAAACAGGCTATCTGCCACAATATACAGTATCACAAGAAAACCCAAAAATGATTGCAAAGAATTGCATTTTCTTGAATAAGCCAGTACAAACACACACAAAACAAATGCAGAGACGCTAAAAGGCATTGCATGTAATTTAGAAACACACGCACACGCTGCACTGTATGTGCACAAACATGCTTTGGCTGCAGACTGCTTCCATTATTTTGCCTCGACAGAGAACGCAGCGTGTTTCCATGGCTGGAACACGGTTTTAATCTTGTAGAATTAGCTGAACATGAGTCCGAGTCAAGGAGACTGATGCTCGTCGGTCCGGGTTTGCGTCCTTTAAACTCTGTAGCAACATCTCGCTGAGGTTACAATTTAATTCTTGTGAAGTTTTCCTTTCTCTGTCACCATATGGCACAACTGGAAAAAACAATCTCTTTTCTTTTTTTTTTTTTATTATTGTGGGCAAATATTCAGAAAAGAATTAAAGCCGAGCGATACAAACAGACTGGCAGAAATAGCCTGTGCACAAAGGCACACATGCCTAAGCATACAGAGTATCAATCATACACTCACACACACACACACACACACACAGAGTGAGACATGCTCACACAGTGCCAGACAGATTAAGGCCCTGATTAAGGCGGGTGTCGTATAAAAGTCTTGGAACAGTAAATATCCTTAATTTGTAGTGTAATTAAACAGATTAGCTGCCGTGAATATCTCAACAGGGATTAGGTGACACACAATACACCAGGCGGGCTCGACTACAAACACATAGAGGCGCACACACACACACACAAACACAGAGGGAGTAAACTCATGAAAAACATCCAAAATAGCTAGGTTTATAACGACCGTAAGATGCAACTGCAAGACAGACGAGTTGGTGTGTGTGTGTGTGTGTGTGTGTGTGTGTGTGTGTGTACATCACATAAGAAAGAGAGAGGATGCAGTGAAGGTAATGACACAAATCTACAGGTTGGGGTTGAATTGCCGGATCAACACGCACAGATGGGGGATTAGAGATCATTCCTCCTTTAGCAGACTTTCATTAAAAACGCCAGACTTTGTCAAGGTTACAGGAAAAAAAAAAAAAAAATCCATTGTTATTCTAATGCTCCTCTATTGTGCTGCGCCGAGACCCAGAATAGAAAGCAAGGGAAGCAAGTGAAAGAAGGCAAAAGAAACTCAAAAAGGGAAAAAATACCAGACTGGTTGTGAAAGACGGAGTCGATGGCACTTGATCCTGCTTCGCCAAGGAAGTGCTGCCAATCAAAGGAAGCGGAACACTGTCCCACTTCCTGTGTTAGCCTCGTGCCCGAGCACAACGCTGCAAATGTGAATCCAAAGCCAACGCTTATATACAACGAGCACAGATACACAAATGGATGCACATGCACTGATATATTTGAACAGTTTACTCCAGTTATGTTTAGATGCAGCTTCAACGATCTATGATTTGAAACTGCCGACTTTCGGCATTTAATTAAAGACAAATTTGTACTTAGCAACATATCTTCTCACTTTTGAGGTCATCCAAGTATCTCTTTTTTTTAAATGATGCACCAAAGGACACGTGTAGGATTTTGATCTGTTCCCTAACATCCTTAACAGCTAACTTGACCCATGTGGACGCTGAGAATCTAAGCCTCCATCCAAAAGGATTTAAAGAGGACATATCACACTCATTTTCAGGTTCATCATTGTATTTCGGGTTTCTACTAGAACATGTTTACATAGTTTAATGTTAAAAAAAAACACATTGTTTTCCTCATAGTGTCTGTCTGAATATACCTGTATTCACCCTCTGTCTGAAACGCTCCGTTTCAGCGACTGTCGCTTTAAGGCCTCATCCCGAAAAAGCCCAGTCTGCTCTGAGTGTGAGAAAAATATGGCGAACCTTTGCAAAGGTATGTTCTCAAGTCTTGAAAAAGGAATGTGAACCAGATCTAAACAGATTGTTCATCACATATTTTCTGATCAAGGCAGCTCTAAAAAAAGCTAAGTGGGTTGTCTTGTTTCATAATTTGTGGATTGGCAGACACTCTAGACGGTGAAGAAATGAGTATTTCATGATGTCCCCTTCAAAGCTCACCAGCTTGACAGTACACACACACACACACACACACACACAGAAACACATACATGTGTGGAAGCACGTGTATGACAGTCGGAGTAGTGTATGAAGGAGCCGCCGACAGTGTGTTGTCCACGAAAACAAATTGGGTGTCGCAATTAAAGAGGGAGAAATGAGCTGTTTTCCATTCGCCCTGTGTGCTCGGTGACAGCCTCACACACACACACACACGGCTAACGAAAGACAGAGGGGGGAGTGTGCGCGAGCAGATATGCGTGTGTGAGAAGGAAGGGAAGGAGAGAGGCGAGGAAATAAAACGCCGTTAAAAAGAGGGAAGAAAAGCAGAGGTGCAGTGAAAGATGAAAGAGAGCAGGGAGGTGAAACCGAGGCACAATGGAGATGTTAATGGGTGAGAGCGGGAGGGAGGGAGAGGCAGAGATAAGGAAAGAGATGGAGGGGGGGGGAGATGACGAATGTGCGAGAGAGAAAGTGAAAGAGAGCTAATGAAAGAGGAGTCAAATAAAAGAAGATAAGTGGTGCGAGCTGACCGGCACTGCAACATTGTGTGAGAGTGTGTGTGTGTGTGTGTGTGTGTGTGTGTGTGTGTGGGACGCCCCTCAGTCGCAGGATGGAGGCATTTGTCTCTGAGTGGAATCACAAGTGGCGGGCCGAACAAACCCTCCAGTGGTCTAGAAGAAACAGAAGAGGGAGAAAAAAAAAAAAAAAGATGCCTCTGTCTTTCCTGTCCTTTCTTCTCCTGGGTCATGCCTCGCTCACGCTGTGCGCGCACGCGTGTGTGTGAGTGTGTGTGTGTGTGTGTGAGAGAAAGAAAGAAAGAGTTGAGAACAACCATGAAAAGTAGATTCAAGACTTGTGCTTAAAGCAAGCAACGAGGAAGCCGCCTCACACTTAAAAGACATAAGGCATTAACTTCCATGAGTGTGTGTGTGTTTGCATGTGTGCACGTAGGAGAAAAATAAAGACAAAATTAGACTAAGAGACAATGCAGAATCAGCAAGCAATTAGGAATTAAAAGGGAGCCTGCAGATTCGGGGGTGTTTACAGTAAATCCCCGTGCATGGGTGAACTGTGTTTTCTGTGTGGGAGTGAGATCTCAGTCCTCCCTGAAAGGCGGCATCTGTGCCAGGCTCCAAACGTCCGACCGGCTAATCTAACTCGCACTAGGAGTTGGCACCTGACGCCTCGGCACAACCGAAGCCAAACCCTGCTCATCATTAGGCGGCACGAAAGGCACGCGGGGTTTCGAAAGTCTGTTCCTGCCAACACAGCGCCGGAGACGGAGAAGGGACGAAGAAGCAAACGGAGGCCAACAAAGCCGCTATTTTGCGCCCGTGCCTTGGCCGTGTTGCTCCCCCATGGTGTGCAGTTGTGATTCCGCATGTAAATATTTGGGTGGTTTCGCAAACTGGAGGAACAAAAGGCCCTCTGTACAGCCGGCAGCGAGCGAAATGTCAGCAAACAGGCTCGTGACGTCGCCGGATCGCTTCGGAATGCCTGGGAAGAGGAAAAAGCCGGAGACAAAAAAAAAAAAAACACTGCTTTTTCTTTCCTTTATGTGAACAGCGTCATCTTTGTTTGCTTGGCCTGTGCGGATGATAATCCGAAACGCTGATTCAGACGGCGAGAGGCATAGCGCACTGCTGTCTCAGGCCTCGGAGAAGCTTTCCATCACCCCCGCGCGGCAGGCGGCCATTTGTAAGGCTTCCCTTACGGCCCGCTGAGACAGAGGAAGCAAATAACACTTCTATGTCGCCCTCACTGAACTGCAATTATTACTCTTTTGTACAAGCGGCCATATTTGATCCCCCCCTGCTTGTCTCTTTCACCGGAAGACGCCGACAGATGCACAGGAAGCACGCAGATCTCCATCAGCCCGTCAGAAACGATACAGATCCCAAGTTATGATAGCGCTGTTGACTAATTTAGAGCAAGATTGAATTCCTTCACCTCCCTCATCTCTCATGCTGTCACATAAAGGGCTCGCGGTCTAGACCGATGCTATCAGAAAATAAGAGAGAGAGAAAAAAAAAAAAAGCTTAATTAGCTTGTAATAAATTCTCATTTCCGCCAGCCTTCTACAAAGCCCAGGCCGGCTCCGTGGCTCCGCGTGTGCCAGCTGACGGACGCCCAGTAATTTGATACTGGCATTCAGCGGGTTCCCCTTTTCCACTCCCCCCCCCCCCCCCCTATTTCACTGGAGAGCACGTCTTTAAATGTCACCCAAAAACACACACACACACACAAGTGAATGCAGCATTTGTCGTACACACAGAGCTGCGGTGATTGACATGTTTGAGTCGTTTGTTTCGGTAAGCAGACACACAGACAGCTCGACAGAGGAACGGTGGAACTACTGGCGTGCAGCTTCATTTAACAGGTTAGCATTTCAAGCTAAAGATTGTCGTCCATGAGAACACCAATCACCTTTGACCTGAGACAGCAGCTTGAACCTAAAGAGCAAAATCAGCTGACTCACAAACAACTGGAACACTGCACAAAGAAAGCTGGATTTAAAGGCATTCAGCACTACAAGGACGATATAGACTGAGCACGAAAGTTCCTCATTGACTTTTTTGAACAGTAGCTTTGACAGTAAATAGCTTTCAACCACACTGCATGGTCTTCCTCATGGGGATTGGAGGATCAAGGGCTGAGGAATGTTGTAGGATGCAGTAACCCCGAGATCTGCAAAGACCAAAACCAATACATCCAATGTGTCATGGAAGTAAATTTACTTCCCTCAGCTTCCCATTGAGTTTACCTATTAACGAACCCTTGAACGCATCGGCAGGGTCAATCCTCAGCTCTGAATCACTTCTTGTTTTTAATGGGGGGTTTTTTTTATTAATACGAGTCTGCGGACAGACAGAAACACTAACATCCTCTCGCTCTGCCGGCAGTCAGTCAGACAAGTCATCAATCAAGTTCATGGTGCGAACATCTCCATTTTTGGCATGTGGTCGCACTGTACACAACACACTACACACACACACACACACACACACAGAAATTAGTGCATACAGCTCCACAGACCGGCTGACTGGCAGGAATGCAGCAGACATTTGTCTTGCAGGAGCGCACAGACAGATTCGATCACCATGTCAAACTCATTCCAACCTGATATGACTTGATAGATGGTGCTGGGTGGGACTTTTTAAAGCCACAATAATGAGAGAGGGGGGGGGGGGGCGGGGTTAAAAGCCAAAAAGAGTGGACGGATAGCATACAAATATGTACTCAGCATACACCCACACGCACGATGGACGTCCCCGGGAGGCATAGCTCAGATTCTTGCGCTGAATTTGCATCACAAATGTCTTGGATGGGAGTGTATGCATATAGTGAATAAATAAACCACTTTTCTTCCCTCATTCATCCCCGCCTGACACCCATCCACCCCTGTTTAATAGGCAGCAACCGAGACCCACGCCACAGCCAGCCGGCGGTGTTTGTTTCTTCAGCTCTGCCTCAGAACCACAAACCCCCTCTGGGAGGTTGGGCGATGGCCAAGTTCACCTCTGAACATCAATCCACAAACTCTCCACTATCCCACTTCCTGAGTCTGCTAGTATTTGGCTTCCCCCCCCCGGTTTGGCATCCCTTGCCAAAGCTTGACATCAATCATCAATTAAGACAGGAGATTCATGGCATCATGAAGTGCTCCTCGGCCCAAAATGCAAACGCAAAATATGACTCTGCATCTCACAGTCTGACATTATTCCAAAGCAGACATTACACCGGGAGCACATTAAAAGTCCTTATTGATCAGCGAGTCTGTGAACAAAGTTCAACAGCACAATCTCTCATCATCAAATCATTTGCTCAGATGTGTTGCAAAAATCATGAAGAAAGCGTCACACAGCAAACGTGGCATGTTGCAGCAGCGAATATACCTACAGGGGTGCCAGAGGAAAGCACAGCACATGGAACTCCATGCATCAACAATTGCATTACAGTATAGGAATATTGCAGGATCATTGAAGTGATTTACGACCCCACAGGGGTCCCAATGAGGAAAGCGAGATGTGTCGTGCTACATCTAAATTATTCAAAGACAGTTAGGAGGAATAGAAACTGCACCGACCAAGCTCAATTCATATGAATCAGTCCTCGGTCTATCAATGCCCCGCTTAGGGGAATTAAATTAAAACGTTGGCGCATTCATTCATATTAATGGCACAATATGAAGCGGCAGGCTCATCTGAGCTGCGCTATCGTCACAGACTCGCTCTCTTCACTGGATTTTGAAAAAAATGTCTTCACCTAAAGATAGATCCAATCGGGCACACACACGAAAATGTGTGAATTTTTTTTTTTTTTATCTGATGAGCGAAATAAAAGGTTAAACCACACGGAGAGGAGCTTGGGGAGATTTTTACGCAGAGCCCGACACGGGCTGCTGAATCCCACAGCTTAGGCTATATACTGCAGGTGTGACTCTCGGTGCGACGACTCAAAACAGCATCAGCGCGCTCGGATATGAAGTTGTGTTAAGTTTGTGACAGCGTGATGTAGAGCCAACAACACTGGGTGTTTCAAAACATGTCCATTCATTATCATTCGGCACACAAGTACAGCGGATTCGCCGGTTACGCGTGAAGGAGTTCGGACCCTCACTGGAGCCCCCCCCCCCCCACACACCCACACCTCGCTTTTCAAGTCTGACCTGACAGGGAGAACCCAGGTGCAGAGAGAACGCGCATCCAAGCAACTCACCTGACTGTGCCGCACTCGATCGGATCACCAGCAAAGTGACGAGGAGGCAAGCGAGGAACTTCATCTTGGAAAAGGGTCTGCTTGTCTTGTTAACTCCCGTAACTCACATGTCCAATCAAGATATCCCCATTCTTTTTTTCTTGCGCACAGAAATAAACAACCACAACGAAAAGGAAGGAAAAACAAAAAAAAACAAACAAACACGTCGGAGTCTTCTTTGGCTTCCTGGACCGCTGAGACGGTGTCCGTGCGCACCCGCAACCAGCGCCGTGGAGAGCTTTTTACGCACCGCGTTATTTGTTGTGTTTGTTTATCAGTTCCCAGGCCAGTGTTTAGGTCGGTTTCCGCCGCGGATACTCAGAGCCATTCACTCCTCACGCTGCCATAGCGCCGGTGGCTGGGGGGGGAGTAGGGGGGTGGGAGGGGGGGTGGAGGGTGAGTGGAGGGTGAGTGGAGTAAGTGCAGGGCTCGGGGGTGGGTGGGGGGGGGGGGGGGAAAACACCCCCTTGCTGTCATTGACACCTCCTTCAGCCTATTAAATAGGCTATCCGAAAAGATTAGGAGCGTTTTGTCTTTTTTTTTTTTGGAAGTCCGCCCACCTCACTTATCGCCTCTTCTGATTGGCTTACTCGGCGTCATCGCTGCTGTCAACACACCTGTCAGGAGCATATACTCTCTTTTGGTTTCCGAAACAACCCAGGAATTCTTCTTTTATTGTCACGCAATGATCATAATTTAAAGTCATATTTCATTAGTTGCTTTAGAGCCAATTGGTTAACATGGCAGAGATATATCCTGTCTTTAAAGATAAAAAGGATACTATCACAAATCACATTGACTTTTTTTTGTTACAGACTATTTTACAACTATCGAACTACATAATTGGTGCTGGTATATTGAATGGAGATTTGCAGAAAGTTCCCTGCGGTGCCAGCAGAGCCATCCTCTGCAAATATCCACCACCAGCAGATCTATAAATTTTGGATGATGCCGGTCTAAAGGGGCTGGCTCCAGCACTAAACCATTTTCAGGGCCGCTCGTCTTACAAGCCAGCGTGGCCCATTCCGCCCCTGTGGCTTCGTTTGTGGACTGATGTCAAAGTGTGAAACCATCCGGAAGAAAAAAAAATGAGCGAGGACGAAAATATATTGATTTGTGATGCATGTAAAGCAGAAAATCGCGCATGAACTGGCTCTATTACCAAGTGGCTCCACAACTTTAGGCAGCGAGGACCGCAAGGATCCCTCATAAATCCCCACAGCGCCTAAATAGAGGCTCCATTCAGCGTCCTCTGCTGCTCTCTAGGGGAATTTAGAGAGAATTACTCGATTTCAAGCCCCTGCAGCTTGCATGAATCTTAGAGCTGTTTTTTTTGGGGACATACAATTACATTTGGTTGTATTTTTCACAAACATTGTGCTCATAGCACTGGGGATTCAACCCAAAGGCCAAATGATCACCTCAAAGCCTAGTTATCATCATGCTGTGTCCAATAATCAACAACAATCCTGTGATTCCTTTGGCAATCGCTTGCTGAGACACTTTATATTTGAATAGATTCTTTCTCTAACTCATTGAGAAGGTTCAAAGAAACATGTATTGACTTTTTTATCAAGAGAAACACAAGTTCCAGCCCCTCCCAGTCTTATTTGAACAGAATTTCAAGATTTAAAGACACACTGCAAGCATGTAAATCACTGATGTGTACCATCCTCTTTAGTATCAACACAGAATGACCAGAGCAGGGTTTGTCTTCGCACCAAATCTGTTTGTAGTTAACACTGAAAAGTGTCTCCCTTCCAAATCACACTGATGCATGAACAGTCTAAAGCATTTGTTAGAGCTCTGGGACCAGTCTCACACCAGCACAGACAGCCACACTGGGTGGCAGCACAACGCAGAGCAGCCTGGAGAATACTAATGAACGTCACTCTGTTCCTGTACAAAAGAAAAGAAAATCTGCAGATAAAACATTCAATTAATGACATTTCTGAGCTGCAGGCGATGTGAGCAGATATGAACATTGCACGGAAATGTGAGCTCTGTCTAATGGGTCCCTGTGTGAGTCCAGAGAGACATTTGATTGGAGGGCTGCAGTCCATTACAAATGATCAATAAGTGATGGGGGGGAACTTGACTAATTAAAAACCTATGATGAGTCTAATGATGTGTTATCCCACAGCAGGCCTCTGCACTGATGATGGTGCAAATTAGAGCAAGTGGCATTCAATTCATAGGTTATGAGTTGTGGTAATTGTGTGTAGGCCTCTCCTATGGAATACCATGTTCAGTTCTAAATAAATAAGAGATATTATTGGTATGAATCAAAATGAACTCATACTGCAAGTTTATTTATTTCATCTGTTTATTTCATTTCATTTTAGCTTTGTTTATATTTGTGTAACATGAGTGTGCATCAGAGGCTGTATGACTCCCGGGTTCGTCATGACTGGCACTAATTTGGGTGTCTGACTTTGTTGCGTCCCCTGTGAGCGGCTCCACGCAGGATCAGATGACAGGCAGAGCTTCTAGGATTAGGGCAGCGCTCCGAGGGGGAGGGAGGTAGCCTGCCCACTGCGCCAGGTCAAGGGGACCTTTTTTTTTTTTTTTCACGCGCAGTTGGCGCCTTGTCGTTGCGCTGCGGTTCATTTATCTGTAACGTTGTTGTGCGTGGGTCAGTGGCTTTGGTACATGGAGGAAGAAGGGAAAAGCTACCGTTGACCCCCAGGGGAGTGAGCGGAGTGCGCAAAAAAAACATCCTGGAGGTATTCGGCATGGCTCTGGAGAGCCTCCTGAAAGTGGGGCTTGTGTTGTTGGTGGCAGGTGAGTGTTTGTGGGAAGAAGTTTCTAAGTTCCTTCAACACAAAATAGTTTGATCCACTTGATTTTGGTGTATTTTAGTTGTTTGGAATGGTGTGTGTGAGCATGTGGTATTAAGTGGAATGGAAGCTATTTTATGTGCAAGTACAAGTACATCATTGTACTTAATTACACTTCTTGAGTGGATGTACTTGAGTGACATTGATTCTGTTTGAGTGGCGTATACACAGTAAGTCATCAGATGCATCCCTCAGCTCTGCACAGGTTTTACAGCAGCAATGCGGCAGTTCAACAGGGACGGCTTCCATTGATAACATGTGGAGAAACATATCAATATCTTTCCTGAGTAGCATTACTCTCGATGACATGTATGATCGAGAAAAACACGAAGACTCGGCAGCTGGCTAAACATGCAAGATGGATGGATGGATCCTCATTCATGAGCATCATTTGTTTTTTAAATCCATAAATATGGAGTCCTGGGACGGCGGGCAGAATTCATGATTCCTGTTAGACTGATGTGTGTTTCCTCTGGGTTATACCCAAAATATGGGAAAAAAACACTTGAGGGCAGGAAGTCGATGGAGTGAAATCTTCCAGCGATGCAGCATCTGTCATGGTTTGGCCTTGATCAGCAGCCAAGTTAGCAGGCACCTTTCAAATGCCTGGATGTCCGATTTCTCCAACAAAAAGACAGACAGGCGAAACACAACATCCTTTTAGCGGAAGGGCATTTCATTTTCTTTACAAAATGTTTAGTTTTTTTGCGTGTGTTTGGTGCCTCTTCTCCGGCGGGGTATCCATCATTTTTCACATTCTCCTTTTCGGTATAGCATCTCTTTCAAAAATCCCAGTGTCAACACATTCGGTCTTCCTTTGAGTCTTTTCAGAGCCAGCTGGGACAGAGCAAACACAATGGGCCCACTGTCGGCCCTTATCAGGCCGCGCGCAGACCGAGATCCGCCATGTTTTTTTTCCCGATCGTGACAAGAAACCTGTTCGTTCCACGCGGGTCTTTTTTTTTTTCTTCCCGCCAGCTTAAGCTCCCACTCCCACTGTACTGCTCGGGCGGCGTCACACTCAGCTCCGAGGCCTGCGGGACGAGCAGCGGTCTGCTTCCACGCTGTGAAGCCTGTTACCACACATCTCCGAAGTAAACAAACGGGATTGGGACTCCGAGTGAAAGTAAAGGCCTACTGTAGGGAAGAAATGGTCCAACAGAGATAACCGATGCCAGAACACAACATTGTTTGTTACACCAACATATTCCTAATTATCAAGAAGTGAACACAACAAGAGAACCTCTGCAGTGCTTTAAAGTCCTTCCTGAGCTGCAATCACCCACATCCATTCTCATATTCACGCCTCCATTAATACGTTTATTTTGATTCTTTCTTTTGTCTCTCTTCCTCTTCTGCGCTCTAGCTCAGGTCCTTCCGGCAGTGTCCTGCTGCAACGGGGGTTTCTACGAGAGGATGATCAGCGATTTCTGCTCCGCCAAGTTCAAATTCGACATGGGAGGGCTGGACCGAGGCCTGTGGTGCAGCTGGCCGGACACCATGGAGTGAGTCCGCCCGCCGAGTCGTGCAGAAAGAGAGGGCAAAGAAAAGAAAGCGCTTGTTTCACTCGTCTCGGGTGCGGTTTAGTCAGAGACAATGGCCTCGCGGAACTGATTCATGCCTTAAGGGAAGAGTTGGATTTGGTGTAAAGAGGCCTCATTCTTTGAGGTAGCTCTCAAAGAATAAGAATCTTCTTTCAGTAAACACTTGTAGATGTAGTAATACTATTAGTATGCAAGCATGTAGTCTTTCTTATTGTACCATGGCCATCTTCTGAGCTTAATGGTGTAAATGCAGCACATATCATCACATATGTAAGCTGTTCTTCCTAGAGGACTTGTTTGCCTTGACTTAAGCCGGCCTCGATATGTTGCTGTGACTTTAGCTCATCCTCTGATCCGGATGAACGACATCCTCGACCTGCTTTCGTGGCTGTTTGCCTTGA